>NC_134696.1:95181211-95496211 GCF_050947455.1 Rhinoderma darwinii | reverse complement strand
CACGTCGTATTCACTTCTGAACCTTCTAGAATATGAAAAAGTTCCCCAATGGTGCAAAAGTTTTCCGTGGCGCATCCCTTCAGTACTAGAGAGGCTATAGACAGACATAAAGCTGAAATAAGTATAGAGTTCTTCATAATTTTACTTATACAGATGTAGCAGAGCTGAATTTTTAATTGAGCTCTTTATTTTGTGCATTGGACTAACTCCGTAGGGTTACCTTATTTTTCCTATGGAAAACAAGAGACAGATGGGTTAAATGAGTACCCAGGCTTGCAGAATCTGAAAAATTCAGCTCTGCTATAGTTTTCCCTACACAATTCAACACGGAAATTTAGATTTTCTTTTTCCTGCTCCAGAAACACAAGCTAATATAGATCTAGCAGAGCTAAGCTTGTCAGAGCTAAGTTTGACTTTAAATTACCATTTCCCTCCATTGACAACATAGGGAACAAGTCGTCTATGACTGGAGCGAGCGTATATGGAGCGAGCGAGCACAACTGGTGTTGTTACGCACCATTGGTCC
Source organism: Rhinoderma darwinii (assembly GCF_050947455.1). Classification (NCBI taxonomy): domain Eukaryota; kingdom Metazoa; phylum Chordata; class Amphibia; order Anura; family Rhinodermatidae; genus Rhinoderma; species Rhinoderma darwinii. The sequence continues at coordinate 95,495,685 of NC_134696.1, read as the reverse complement.
CTGGCTAGCGTAGTCGGAATGATGACGCAGAGTAGCACAGCGTAGAGGAACGTCTTAGGGATGGTGAAGCAGAGAAGCACAGGGTAGCAGGATGTCTCAGGGACGGGGTAGCAGAGTAGCAGAGCGTAGTAGGAGCAGACTTCTATTCAGACCAGTAGGAGAAGTATTTGTGCTCCATCGCAGGTAAAGTTTGGCTGTAGGCCGGAATGGTGAATGACTGAGGTCATTATTGAGTTGGTGCAGGCTAACCTGGGGTGTGGAGTCTAAGGATTCCCCTGTTTTATATCCTTAACCCCACAAGAAGATATGGGCTTTACCGATAAGATTTCCAGGTTGCGGTCCCCAGGATAGTCCCCAATCGACAGGGCTGCGGATGTCGGGTATGAACAGTTTTGTGGTCAATCATATCCGGGTTGGTAACAGGCGGGCAATGTCAGGTCGAGTAATCAATATCAGAAGACAAGGTCAGGACAGAGGTCGGTACACGGATAAGTCGAATCAAAAGGAGTCAAGATGAATGCTGGGTCAAGCACAGGAAGTCACAGGGAAAAACACAAAACCGCCTGGAAACTTATCACCAAGGTTGATAACCAAGGAAAAATGACATCACATGCTGCCCGGTTCCCGATCTTGCAGCTGGAGATGCACATCAGAAGCAGAGAAAAGCCATGGTATCACGTTACCATGGTGACACCATGGCTCCGGACCAACCGAAACACCACCCACTGAGCAGAGAAAATGCTGCGGCAGCTCGCGTTGGACTGCGTCTAGTGACGTAGCTATAGGGGTCGCACCGGTCGCAGTTGCTACCGGGCCCCTAAGTCTGGGGGACCCACAGAGGCCACGTTGCCACACATCGCTAAACGCGCTGGTCCCACTTCCAACTGTATCTGAGTCCTCAGGATGCAGATACAGTTGAATTTAATGCTCCAGCATTCACTGTGCCACGAGGGGCTCGGTGCAGGCAGGCGCGATGTAGTGATGTCAAAGCAACTCTCTACGCTGAGTCACTCATAGCACAGTGCAGAGGAGGAGAAGGATCCTCCACCCGTCGTGGGAGCGGGGATAGGTATGTAATTATGTTATTATTTTTCTATAAGGCACATATGTGGGCATTATACTGGGTATGGGAGGGGGGCTGATATGGTGGCTGCTGAGGGAGCATTATACTGTATGGGAGGCATTATACTGTATGGGGCAACTATGGGTAGCAATATACTGTGGGGCAGCTATGTGGGCATTATACTGTGGGGGGCATTATATTGTGGGGGCAGCTATGGGGGCATTATACTGTGGGGGCAGCTATGGGGAGCATTACACTGTGGGGGCATTTATAGGGGCATTATACTGTGTAGGGGCAGCTATGGAGAGCATTATTCTGTGGGGGCAGCTATGGGGAGCATTATAATGTGGGGCAGCTATGGGTTGCATTATAGTGTGTGGGCAGCTATGGGTAGCAATATACTGTGGTGGTCAGCTATGGGGAGCATTATACTGTGTGGGACAGTATGGGGGGCATTATACTGTGTGGGGCAGCTATAGGGAGCATTATACTGTGTGGGGCAGTATGGGGGGCATTATACTGTGTGTAGGGCAGTTATGGGGAGCATTATTCTGTGTGGGCAGCTATAGGGGGCATTATACTGTGGGGCAGCTATGGGGGGAATTATACTGTGTGGGGCAGCTATGGGAGGCATTATACTGTGTGGGCAGCTATGGGGGTCATTATACAGTGGGGCAGCTATGGGGGGAATTATACTGTGTGGGGCAGCTATGGGGGGCATTATACTAGGGGGGCATCCATGGGGCCTGTCGGGCAAGGCGGCTGGGCATAGACGTGTGCAGGAGTCTGGTGGTGTTGGGGAGTTGTAGGGTTGCCCTAGCTGACTTCTTGCACCGGGGCACATGAGCCTTTAGCTACGTCCCTGACTGCGTCTGCATGAATGGTGTAAAAAGGGAACTTCCCAGAATACAAATGACCAGAGCAAACTCTGTGCAAGAACTGAACCAGCAGGTAAGATTTCAGCTCCGGTACCTAAAGAATTGTGAATGCAGCTCTGGATACCATCTGGTTGTGGGGGCTGCATCTGCTATGATTATTCAAACTAAACTACCCGTATAACATTCAGTATATCCACTTTGTATACTTACAATTTCCTGTTATTTCCGTGTGAGAGATGCAATGTGTCTGAAAGCTGGAACACGGGAAGACATATTGGGGTGTACAGTCATGATCAGATTTGGTCTCACAAGTCGGGCAGAGAAGTCTCTTCTCTATTGGTATAAAGGTGTAAACTCCGGCTTCATAAGCTGAGAAAAGAACATGTAACATTACGGGAGATGACATTGAAATTTCCCCAAAATTATATTTATTCTGCAATTCACCAATAAAAATGAACCAATATTGCAAATAGTCTAAAATTAAAAATTCTCCAACCGTTTTGTGTCCACAGCTCCTAAGCAGACCTATGTGTCTCCATGGTTACAGACTACAGACAAATATACATTTGGTAGTTAAGAAGTAAGAAAAAGCTGGAAGGGAGTATGACTGCAGGATAAGACTACACACAATGTTTCTTTGTAGCCTGTAACCATGGAGTCCCATAAGTCGGCATATATTAGGAGCTGTATACACAAAACGGTTGAAGATGAAAGTTATGCAAGTTTCTAATATACATTTGTTAAGATTTCTGCTTGCTGTCAGGTAAAGAGAACTTTCCTGGTATACTTCCAAAGGATAAAAATCTGTCCTGGACCATATAAGAGTCTCATCTTGTCACATTCAATTTGTGGCAAAAATTGCCAGATGATCATAACTTGTGAAAACACAGTACTTTAACTGTTACGAGCAGTGCGCCTGTGTGATCATCACATAACCAAGTAAAATTCTTATCTTCTGACACATTTTGGACTGTCAGAATGACATTAGGGACAAGATGCACACGACCGCGTGGGCCGCCCAAGTCCCGTCCGTGATCCGTGGAAAGAAAGGACATGTTCTATCTTTCCAGGGATCGGAGAGTCGGGTCTGTTTTTCACGGACCTGATTCACTCACTGAAGTAAATGGGTCCTTGAAAACTATCGGTTGCTACTCGGATGTCGTGAAAAACGGCCTGAGTGGCAATCGGTCATGTGCAAGAGCCCTAAGGTGGATCTGGCAAATCAAATTAATAAAATCCCTGATTCATTGATTAACTGATAAAAACTTAACTAAATTACTGTCACATTTTGGACATTATTGTTATAATCCACAACAAATGACTGACGCATTTCACACTAGAAAAGCAAAAACAAATAGGACCTACCACTACTAAGCCATGAAATCAAGACTTTAACTGGTAAAATACAAACCAAGTCATTGACGCTTTTAGACCAGAATATTTGCCCAGATAACTATGCTCAATGGGCTCTGGCATTTGCCCAGGCTTACGCCATGCAATGAATGCGCATCTCTATGTGGAAATAATATCAACCATTGGAAATGAGGAATGTTGTTATTCATATTCAAAAAGTTAGCGGTATGCAAATGGTTCGGAAAACTTACCAAATAGGGGGAGGACAGGTGTGCAGGAATCTACCTGACAGCAAGTCGTAGAGAATTCAGTTCTAATGGCAGAAGTAGTTACAATGGCAATTTGGCCACAAAACTTCTGATGTCCACAATGGCGTATAAACATCCAATCTTTTTTAAACACTGCTGTGGATAAATACATCATTATTAACAATTGTTCACTCAGGATACTTTGTGGAATATCAGAATTTTATTGCACACAGAATTTATTGTCAAAACAAATATACACACGCAATAACACTATCCCCTATGTACAAAAATATAACTTTAAATATAACTATTATAATATTGGTCCCATTGTAATACTGCCCCCTATATACAAGAACAAAACAACTATAATACTGACCCTATATACAAGAATATAACTACTATAATACTGGCCCTATATACAAGAATATAGCTACTATAATACTGCTCCTATATACAAGAATATAACTACTATAATACTGGCCCTATATACAAGAATATAACTACTATAATACTGGCCCTATATACAAGAATATAACTACTATAATACTGCCCCTATATACAAGAATATAACTACTATAATACTGCCCCTATATACAAGAATATAACTACTATAATTCTGCCCCCTATATACAAGAATATAACTACTATAATACTGACCCTATATACAAGAATATAACTACTGTAATACTGTCTCCTCTATACAAGAATATAACTACTATAATACTGCCCCCTATATACAATAATATAACTACTATAATACTGCCCCTATATACAAGAATATAACTACTATAATACTGCTATATACAAGAAAAATAACTACTATAATACTGCCTCCTATATAAAAGAATATAACACTATACTACTGCCCCTATATACAAGAATATAACTACTATAATACTGCCCCTATATACAAGAATATAACTACTATAATACTGCTGCTATATACAAGAATATAACTACTATAATACTGCTCCTATATACAAGAATATAACTACTATAATACTGCCCCCTATATACAAGAATATAACTACTATAATACTGCCCCCTATATACAAGAATATAACTACTATAATACTGCCCCTGTATACAAGAATATAACTACTATAATACTGCACTCTATATACAAGAATATAACTACTATAATACTGCTCCTATATGCAAGAATATAACTACTATAATACTGTCCCCTATATACAAGAATATAACTACTATAATCCTGCTCCTATATACAAGAATATAACTACTATAATACTGCCCCCTATATACAAGAATATAACTACTATAATACTGCCATATGTACAAGAATATAACTACTATAATACTGACCCTATATACAAGAATATAACTACTATAATACTGCCCCCATATACAAGAATATAACTACTATAATACTGCTCCCTATATACAAGAATATAACTACTATAATACTGCCCCCTGTATGCAAGAATATAAGTACTATAATCCTGCTCCTATATACAAGAATATAACTACTATAATACTGCCATATGTACAAGAATATAACTACTATAATACTGACCCTATATACAAGAATATAACTACAATAATACTGCCCCTATATACAAGAATATAACTACTATAATACTGCCCCCATATACAAGAATATAACTACTATAATACTGCTCCCTATATACAAGAATATAACTACTATAATACTGCCTCCCTGTATGCAAGAATATAAGTACTATAATCCTGCTCCTATATACAAGAATATAACTACTATAATACTGCCCCTATATACAAGAATATAACTAATATAATACTGCTCCCTATATACAAGAATATAACTACTATAATACTGCCCCTATATACAAGAATATAACTACTATAATACTGCCCCTGTATACAAGAATATACCTACTATAATACTGCCCCCCATATACAAGAATATAACTAATATAATTATCTTTTTTATTTAAAAACTTGCAACAAAATATTACAATACCTTTGCAATACACTCATAACAGATAAATAAAATAAACGTATGTCTCTTAATAACATCACAATCATTAAATAAACCATAATATATTAATATTGCTCCAGTATAGATTGTTTCAATTATTTTTCATGATATTATTCTAGACAGTATTACAGGAGAGTTCTTCTTTATTGATGACCGGGCAGCATCGCGCACACCACAGAGGGTACACGGTCACCACATTTATGACATATAGTAAACCTCTATGATATAAACTGAGTTCGGGGTAGAAGTCTCCATACAGCAGCTGAGAGTTTCACTGTCCCACTAGATGTGATAACTGCAGGGACACAGCAGGGACATTACTCTGTAGATAAGTCTCTTGTATAAAGATGACATTGGTTGTGTCGTCAGACAGATGCTGGAATATCGCCTGCCGCCTGCTCCTATTCTTCACACTGTTCACGTTAATAGGAGGTGATTTTCAGCCTCATCCTGGTTACATGTCTTTCCTACTTTTTTTCCTTCTTCCACTGCTATGTCCTGTAACACCCCATCTTTTGGTGGACATTGGGGGGTCAGCGTCTTCATCCTGAGGTTCGTTGTCTGGGTTGTATGAGGAGACTTGCTCCATCTCTGCTTCTTCTTTCTGGTCATCTTCCCCCAGCACACAGTAACGTCCCCCAGTTATCGCCAGCACCTGAGACTTCGTTGATTTCTTTGCAGCAGTGATTTTTTTTCAAGAAGAATCATCTGTTTTACTTCTCCTTTTAACCGTCTGAAATCCCTCCTCATCCATACTGGTCGCTGCGGCTGGATCAGCTGGTTCCTTACTGGTCGCTGCGGCTGAATCAGCTGTTTTTTTACTGGTCACTGTGGCTGAATCAGCTGGTTTTTTACTGGTCGCTGCGGCTGAATCAGCTGGTTTTTTACTGGTCGCTGTGGCTGGATCAGCTGGTTTTTTACTGTTCGCTGAGGCTGAATCAGCTGGTTTTTTACTGTTCGCTGCGGCTGGATGAGCTGGTTTCTTACTGGTCGCTGCGGCTGAATCAGCTGTTTTTTTACTGTTCGCTGCGGCTGGATCAGCTGGTTCTTTACTGGTCGCTGCGGCTGGCTCAGCTGTTTTTTTACTGCTCGCTGCGGCTGGCTCAGCTGGTTCTTTACTGGTCGCTGTGACTGGCTCAGCTGGTTCCTTACTGGTGTTGGTCAGATGTTTAGATGTTTTGGTGACAGAGTGACTGGATATTTCGCTTTTAGCATGACCTCTATTTTCAGTGGCTGGTGACACTTGTGCAGCATCCACAGATGGGACATTAGTCTCTGGAGCAGGGTCTCTGGTACTTCGGCTCACATCATCACTGGGGCTTCCAGGTTCTGGGGTTGTATCTACACATATGGAGACATCCTCCTGCTCTTCCTCCATGGCTCCTTTAAAGGTCTCCTCCTTATTATGTTCTGCATGTGGACACTCCCGGAATGTATGTCCAGATCCTAAACACAGGTTACAGATGACAGGTCCTGTACAATCGTCCTTCACATGCCCAAACTGACCACATAGTGAGCACTTAATACGGGAACAGTTGAATGCCAGGTGTCTGCCCCCACATCTATGGCACCGTCGCGGTTGACCAGGGTAGTAACATATGCCTCTCTCTGAGCCCAGGTAGAAGGAGTGCGGCAGATGTCTGGTCACTCCATTCTCCTGAACCAGCTGGATCTTGACAGAATATCCTCCATTCCAGATCTCCTCCTCATCATAGATCTTTGTTGGCAGTCTCTTCACCTCACAATATCTGCTCAACCAGTGCTGCAAATCTGCCAGAGCCACCACCTCAGACTGGAACAGGACGGTGGCGGTGACTACCTGCGGTTTAGTCAGCTGGATGACATGTAGATGCTTCCACATCGCGTTCTCCTTTGTATCGTTATAAATACTCCAGAACAAGTCTAGACTATATTGCAGCTTGAAACTGATGTCATAATTCCTGCTGGAGGGAACGTGGATCAGAGCGAACACCTCACAAGCTTTACACTTCATAAACTCCTTCAACAAAACTTTCCCAATGTAGAGTCTGGAGGGGAGGTTTTCCTCTGGTCCTGAGTACCTGATTCTGACCGCGTTCCTCCTCTGAGGTGTGGGGTTAGTCAGTCTTGTGACGCTGGAGAACAGTCTCCTGTACGGAGGTCTGTCAGCAGGTGGGTCAGGACTGGACCTCTCCTCAGCTGATTGTTCTGCAGATCCTCCTGTGTCTGCTCCTGATCGCTGTGTAACCTGCACTCCATTCACTGACACTGCAGACGGCTGAACCTCCAGAACAGGGTCTGCAATGTCCGCCTCAGCCTGTGCCGCTGGTTCATCAGATATCAGACTGTCAATCACCGCGCTGAGCGAGGTCTCACTTACAATGTCAGTATATGCGGCACTTTCTTGCTCACTCCCAGGAGTGCCACTCGCATTCACTTCATCTGTACTGCACATAGAGTCTACTGCAGTTAACCCCTCATCAGCTGGCACACATTTCTCTGCAGCTTTAGCAGCATTTTTGTTGACTGATTGCACAGACCCCACACATGATGAGAGATGTGATCCTCCAGCCACCGCACACTCATATCTTCCAGGGTTTCCCTGCGCCACAATATTATACACAGTCTTATAGTCAGTGTCTTTTTTTGCAATGATATTTTTTCTCTTCACAGTTTGGGCTCTGGTCTCCCTTTTGTTCTCCATTGCCCAGTTCTTTATTTTGGGTACTGTGCATGATTCTTTCTGCAATCTCTCCTTCAATATCACCCAGCTCACGTGTGCAAACATCCAGACACTCACATTTCATCAGCTTTGCCTTTGGATCAGTCTCTTGGTTAATTTCAGTTCTCAACTTGCGAACTTGCATTTCCATTTTAAAGATATTTTTCTTTGTCATTTTTGTGCACAATTCACCAACATCATGAGATTCAGTTGACTCACCAGCCACAATTTCCAGATCATCACCTCCACCATCTCCATGCTGCAGGCCAAACTCTAGACTCTGGGCTTTCCCAGGATCATCAGCCCAGGACCCACTGGCGTAGCTATAGGGGTCGCAGCGGTCGCAATTGCGACCGGGCCCCGAAGCCAGGGGGGCCCACATCAATAAAAAGTTACTATAGTAACTCGGGCCGCGGGCCCCTGTTACTATAGTAACATACTTTACTTACCTTCCTGGTTCCGGATCGCAGCGGAGGTCCTGACGTCAAGCGCTGTGCGCAGCGCATGACGTCACAGCGCTATGCCGCCGCGCACAGCATTGAGACTACAGAACTCCCGCCGCGGCCGAAGAGGAAGGTAAGGTTAGCCCTGACTGGCGGGGTCTGACTCCCGGGACCCGCCAATCAGCTGTTTTGAAGGGGCCGCAGCACTCGTACGAGAGCTGCTCCCCTTCATTCCGGTCACACTGTGAATCGGTGTCGGCGATTCACAGTGTGGGCGAGTAGTGAAATGAAGGGGAAGCAGCTCTCGTACGAGTGCTGCGGCCCCTTCAAAACAGCTGATTTGCGGGTCCCGGGCGACACATCAGCTATTGATGGCCTATCCTGTGGATAGGCCATCAATGTTTAGGGACTGCACAACCCCTAAGCCTACGATGTATCAGGCTTAGGGGGCCCATGAGACAGGATCACAGATTGTGTGATCCTGTCTGCTGGGCCCTGTATCTAAGCCAATCACATGGTAGGCTTAGATACATGGCCCATGCGTGATCCTGTCTGCTGGGCCCTGTATCTAAGCCTACCACACTGTAGGTTTAGATACAGGGCCCCAGCACACAGTAATCTTATACTGTATAAGATTACTGTCTGCTGGACCCTGTATCTAAGCCTACCTTGTGGTAGGCTTAGATACAGGGTCCCACAGACAGTATCACACATGGGCCCTGTATCTAAGCCTTAGGGTATGTGCACAGACACTAATTACGTCCGTAATTGACGGACGTATTTCGGCCGCAAGTACCGGACCGAACACAGTGCAGGGAGCCGGGCTCCTAGCATCATACTTATGTACGATGCTAGGAGTCTCTGGCTCGCTGCAGGACAACTGTCCCATACTGTAAACATGTTTTCAGTACGGGACAGTTGTCCGGCAGCGAGGCAGGGACTCCTAGCGTCGTACATAAGTATAATGCTAGGAGCCCGGCTCCCTGCACTGTGTTCGGTCCGGGACTTGCGGCCGAAATACGTCCGTCAATTACGGACGTAATTAGTGTGTGTGCACATACCCTAACACATGTGTTACTAATCATTTTTTGTGTGTTTTCTTACAGGTTCGGTCGTTGGACTACGGCGGATTCCAGGACTACTTCGATGACAGCTTTTTTTTTTATTAATAAAATGGTTAATGAGGGTTGTGTGGGTTTTTTTTTTTATTTCAATAAAATATTTTTTCTATGTCTTTGTGGTTTTTTTTTAAACTATATTACTACCGCCTTAGTAATGGCCGCCGGCTGATTGACAGCATCCATTGCTAAGGCGGGGCTTAGTGTTAGCGGATGCAGAGGCTAACACTAACCCCCTTTATTACCCCGGTACCCACCGCCACCAGGGGTGCTGGGAAGAGCCGGGTACAATCCAGTACCTGACCATCTGTAGTGATGGTCGGCCACTGGGGTGGCCGCAGGCTGGTATTATCAGGAGGGGAAAGGCCAAAAACAGTGGCCCTTCCCACCCTGGTAATGCTGCCTGCTGCTGCTTTATTGTATCTGGCTGGTTATGAAAATGGGGGGGACCCCACGTCATTTAAAAAAAAAATTTAAAAAAAATAATTGGAAAGAACGATGTCGGGTCCCCCCCAATTTTCATAACCAGCCAGATGCAACACAGCAGCAGCATTACAAGGGTGGGAAGGGCCACTGTTTTTGGCCTTCCCCAGCCTAATACTACCAGCCTGCGGCCACCCCGGTGCCTGCCCGTCACTACAGATGGTCGGGTACTGGTTTGTACCCGGCTCTTCCCAGTACCCCTGGTGGCGGTGGGTACCGGGGTAATAATGGGGGTTAGTGTAGCCTCTGCACCGGCTAACATTAAGCCTCGCCTTAGTAATGGAGGTTGTCAATCAGCCAGCGGCCATTAATAAGGCGGTGATAATAAAGTTTAAAAAGATACAAGCACATAGAAAAAATATTTTATTGAAATAAAAAAACACAACCCTCATTAACCATTTTATTGAGAATAAAAAAAACGCCGTCATTGAAGTCCTCGTATCCGAAGTCCAACAACCGAACCTGTAAAAAAACACAAACACAAAAATAATCAGTAACACATAAAGAAGCAAAATTATTATTCTTACCTATCCTGGGTCCAGCGCTGGAGCCGCAATGTCAGCGAGCTGGGCCCTGTATCTAATCCTATCATGTGTGATACAGTCTGCTGAGCTGTGTATCTAATCCAATCATGTATGATACTGTCTGCTGGGCCACTGTATCTAATCCTATCATGTGTGGTACTGTCTGCTGAGCCACTGTATCTAATCCTATCATGTGTGATACTGTCTGCTGAGCCACTGTATCTAATCCTATCATGTGTGGTACTGTCTGCTGAGCCACTGTATCTAATCCTATCATGTGTGGTACTGTCTGCTGAGCCACTGTATCTAATCCTATCATGTGTGATACTGTCTGCTGGGCCACTGTATCTAATCCTATCATGTGTGATACTGTCTGCTGAGCTGTGTATCTAATTCTATCATGTGTGATACTGCCTTCTGAGCCACTGTATCTAATCCTATCATGTGTGATACTGTCTGCTCAGCCACTGTATCTAATCCTATCCATAGTTTATAGGGTCGTAGTGCTATAGATATGCTATGCTGTCTCATATACACACATTTTTTTGGGGCGGACACATATGTATTGGGGCTATTTCCCGGACATTTTAAGCCCTGAGGGTATGTTTACACGGCAGCGTCCGTTACGGCTGAAATTACTGTGCTGTTTTCAGGAGAAAACAGCACCGTAATTTCAGCCGTAATGGCATGTGCAGGCGTCTTTTGCTGCGTCCATTACGGAAGTAACTGAAGCTGGTTTTCCATGGAAAACGGCTCCATTTACGTCTGAAGAAGTGACAGGCACTTTTTTACGCGCCGCCTTTTGACAGCGACGCGTAAAAAAAAATGACCGTCGGCTCAGAACATCGTAAGACCCATTCAAATGAATGGGCAGATGTTTGCCGACGCTTTTGAGCCGCATTTTCGGACGTAATTCAATGCTAAAACGCCCGAATTACGTCCGTAAATAGTGTGTGTGAACCCAGCCTTAGTGACGCCCCCGGCTGCTAGTGCTGCATTGTTGGGTCACTTAGGAGACCCAGCGATGCAGCTGAAAGCGGACCGTCGGCCATGAGAAGTTTGCGGGGGGGGGGCCCAGTAAGAATTTTTGCATCGGGGCCCATGAGCCTCTAGCTACGCCCCTGCCAGGACCCCTCCCCTCCACCTGGGTCAGAAGCCATGCATAGTCCTAACAGGGAGCTCACAAGCACACGTCTATCCTCTCCTATATACAAGACTATAACTACTATAATACTGCCCCCTATATACAAGAGTATAACTACTATAATACTGCCCCCTTTATACAAGGATATAACTACTATAACACTGCCCACTATATACAAGAATATAACTACTATAATACTTCCCCTATATACAAGAATATAACTAATATAATACTGCTCCTATATGCAAGAATATAACTACTATAATACTGTCCCCTATATACAAGAATATAACTACTATAATACTGTCCCCTATATACAAGAATATAACTACTATAATACTGTCCCTATATACAAAAATATTACTATTATAATACTGCCACCTATATACAAGAATATAACTACTATAATACTGCCCTATGTACAAGAATATAACTACTATAATACTGCCCCTATATACAAGAATATAACTACAATAATACTGCCCCTATATACAAGAACATAACTAATATAATACTGCTCCCTATATACAAGAATATAACTACTATAATACTGCCCCCTATATACAAGAATATAACTACTATAATACTGCCCTATGTACAAGAATATAACTACTATAATACTGCCCCTATATACAAGAATATAACTACAATAATACTGCCCCTATATACAAGAACATAACTAATATAATACTGCTCCCTATATACAAGAATATAACTACTATAATACTGCCCCCTATATACAAGAATATAACTACTATAATACTGCCCTATGTACAAGAATATAACTACTATAAGGCTATGTGCACACACACTAATTACGTCCGTAATTGACGGACGTATTTCGGCCGCAAGTACCGGACCGAACACAGTGCAGGGAGCCGGGCTCCTAGCATCATAGTTATGTACGATGCTAGGAGTCCCTGCCTCGCTGCAGGACCACTGTCCCGTACTGTAATCATGATTACAGTACGGGACAGTTGTCCTGCAGCGAGGCAGGGACTCCTAGCATCGTACATAAGTATGATGCTAGGAGCCCGGCTCCCTGCACTGTGTTCGGTCCGGGACTTGCGGCCGAAATACGTCCGTCATTTACGGACGTAATTAGTGTGTGTGCACATACCCTAATACTGCCCCTATATACAAGAATATAACTACAATAATACTGCCCCTATATACAAGAATATAACTACTATAATCCTGCTCCTATATACAAAAATATAACTACTATAATACTGATCCTATATACAAGACTATAACTACTATAATACTGCTCCTATATACAAGAATATAACTACTACAACACTGCCCCTATATACAAGAATATAACTACTATAATACTGCGTCCTATATACAAGAATATAACTACTATAATACTGATCCTATATACAAGACTATAACTACTATAATACTGCCCCCTATATACAAGAATATAACTACTATAATACTGTCCCTATATACAAGAATATAACTACTATAATACTTCCTCCCATATACAAGAATATAACTACTATAAGGGCATGGCTAGACGTGGCGGAATTGCTCCGGAATTCCGCTGCGGCCAGTCCACAGCGTAAATCCGCAGCGGACATTTTCTCCATTGGTTTACACACCTTTTTAGTTAGGTTTGTGCACACGTGGCGGAAAACTCCGCTGCGGACCATAGGCTGCAGTGCGGAATTTGGTGACCGCACCATACACTGGCTGTTGCGTACGTGTAGCGGACTTGTTGCAGACTTATTGCGGAATTTCTCCATTGACTTCAATGGAGATTCAAAATTCCGCAATGAAATCCGCAGATGTTATGTGTATTGCGTTGCGTATTGGTTTTAGGAACAGGATATTTCTTCATTCTGGCTGGACCTATGTGTTTCGAGGTCTATAGCCAGACTGAGATTAAATGTTTTAAAAGACAGCAGGAAGTACTCTTCACCTGAATACGCAACGGCTAATCCGCATGAATTTACTGCACATTTTAGGCAACGCCACAACAGAATCTGCAACGCAGATTATGTTCGGCATTGATGCGGACAGTGTCGGCAGAAATACGCCACGTATGGCCATGCTCTTATACTGCCAACTATATACAAGAATATAAGTACTAAAATACTGCTTCTATGTACAAGAATATAACTACTATAATACTGCCCCTATATACAAGAATATAACTACTATAATACTGCCCCCTATATACAAGAATATAACTACTATAATACTGCCCCCTATATACAAGAATATAACTACTATACTACTGCCTCCTATGGACACAAATATGGCTGTTAGCAGGAAGAATTGACTAGTATTGCTGGGATTACATGATATCGTATATGATAAATCATCTATACTGTAGCAGACTTACCAAGCTCTATTTCTACCTTAATGGACATACACACATGCTCCGGCGATGAACATGCCTGTGCTTTTCCCATGCAGTTGAAGAATCCTCTACATGTGACGCACAACAATGAATCTCCTGAGAAATTGAAAGAAAAACGGGAATGATTATAATATATGTAATTTTCATGGCATCTAAATGTTTTATCTGCAGTCAGGTTTCTTATTGATTCACATTTTGTATTATTTTGTAGTTTTATTATTTTTATTATTATTATTATTATTATTATTATTATTATTATTATTATTATTATGTATTCATCTGTCTTTCTTTCTATCTATCTAAATATCCCAAAAAATAGGCAGCACTCCACACGATAGTTCTCATCTATCTATCTATCTATCTATCTATCTATCTATCTATCTATCTATTTATCTATCTATCTATCTATCTATCTATCTATCTCATATCTATCTATCTATCTATCTCAAAAAAGTAGAAAAAATCCTCCAGCTCACCTGACACACTCCTGTGTGTCGTTGACAGCGCCCGGATCCTCGTGTCGGCACACGGAGTATCAAGTAGAAAACAAGGGGAGAAGGTAGGATCCAGCGCTGAAGCGTTTAAAATGGAACACGATTTTCCAAGTTTAATTGTTAGATTTCTAAAAGGAAGTTCAGTGATATGAAGTCCAGGGTGTATAGGAAATTTGAGGGAGGGTATCCTCTGTAAGCCTACGCGTTTCGGACAACGCTGTGTCCTTAGACTTGGCTGTGTAACATCTCTCATATCTATCTATCTATCTATCTATCTATCACTCTATCTATCTATCTATCTATCTATCTATCTGTCTGTCTGTGTGTCTATCTATCTATTTGTCATTTATGTCAATGCAACAGAGAACTTCCATACAGTTTTACAGTTTCATACTTCCTATATAGCCATGTGTATATATATATATATATATATATATATATATATATATATATATATATATATATATATATATTGCTCATCTATAGTAAAGAAGTTTCAGCACTGACTTGTGGACAGCACCTCATATGTTGACCTCCGAAAACTCTATTTTGCTTACCTGTAATAAAGAAAGCCATGAGATATCCAGTCATGACCCATATCCTCGTGTTACCCAGTGTCCTCATGTTTCCCAATATCCTTGGTTGACTGTTAGCTGAAGACTTATTTTCTACCTATATCTTCCTCTTAAGAATAAGTCAAGGAGAGAACCAGGTGTTTTTTCATCCAGAGTAGAGAGAAAATGACAGGTTTGAATATCAAGATTGCTGTAGCTAGAGGCAATTTACGAAATCCAGAATCTCACAGTAACATAATGGTAAGGGGAATGGAAGGCTTTGCAAGTCCTTGGGGCGGGATAATACCTCCTTGGAGAAAACAATCCCTATGCTTGCGTGTTCAACAGGCCTTGACCTCCAGTGAACATGTAAAGTATTGTGTATATCTTATACATTATAATTAATAACAGAGGATTTGTAGGAATTGTGAAAGGTTCTCCTACATAGATGCATTGGTTAGACCATATTTACATTGGTTTGCTATGAGGCCCCAATTAACCCAATTAAAGTATTTCAGTTCATTAACTTTATGACTTTTTTTTTAAGACTGCGAGATATATTTTTTTATATCTAAACATGCAGGAGATTCATCAGAGAATGGGCAGGGCTGGATCATAGGGAGGGCACATTGGGCACATACTCTGGGGCCTCCACCACCTTAAGGATCTAGCCTTCTTAGCCAGGCCTAGACACCCCCCCCCCCCCCCG
The DNA here is from genome assembly GCF_050947455.1 of Rhinoderma darwinii. Classification (NCBI taxonomy): domain Eukaryota; kingdom Metazoa; phylum Chordata; class Amphibia; order Anura; family Rhinodermatidae; genus Rhinoderma; species Rhinoderma darwinii. The sequence goes on along the minus strand of NC_134696.1, from coordinate 95,479,618 downwards.
GTAGTGGCCGTTTATGTTGGTACTCATCTCTAGACCCCACACCTTTTAAGAACTTACTTATATTTAGCCTAAGAGAGGTGTATCGGTGGCCACGCATCACTGTGTCTCTTACTTGAAAAGTGTGAGTTGTTGGGTCGGCTGTCTCCATAACCCCCACAGACTTCAGTGAAGAGTGAATGTGTGGCCAACTCTACGATATATGGCTGCAATAAGGAGTCAGTTGGGTGGGATGGAGTCTCCAACTATTTTTTGCCCAGGGACCTCCACAAACCTTAATCCAGCTCTGGAGATAGGTGATAAAATATATTTAAAGGACTAGGCATCTTGCATAAATGCATCTTAAAGGGGTTTTCCGACTAGCACCATCCCATTTTATTAGAAGGGACCCTTCAATGATGAGATGAACACATGTTGTCTCGTCACTGCGACATCCAGATATAATCTGCAGAGGAACCTTTTAACAAGTGTTTAATTCTTCTACTGCGCCACCACAGGAGAAACATAGCATTACACAGTTCACTCTGAAATCAATGGGCTGTCCATGTAATGGATGGACATCGCAGGTCCTCCATAGTAAGAGACGCTCTTGGTAGTCAATCTCTGATCGAGTAATTAATGCAGGTCTTAAATGCTCAAGTAAGACATTCAACTATGGGTTTTTTAAGTAAAACAATCCCATTAAGAATGGAAGATTTTTTTTAAAAAATGGCCAATCGGATGATAAGGTGGACAAGTAACAGGACCAGTGATCAATTTGCCACCTAGTTGGAGCATATTATAATTATTAGGGTGTTTTATCACAGGAAGGACCCACTCAATGGGAACATTTTATTTTTGGATTTCTTCCTGAAGGCTCTTTAGCTAAACAAATAAATGTCCTATACCTGTAAATGACCTTCTGAAAATCCGGAATATTTGATAATTCAGCCCTTATCAGGTACCATTGATGACGGATTAAAGGAATATTAATTGTATATGGATTCTGAATGAAACATTTTTTTCATTTCCCCCCTTCTGAACTTTTTTAAGGCTAATAAATGCAGAAAAATATTTTTGAAAAACCACTTTACAATTGTTTCGAAAATAAACCTTCTGCTGCAGTTTCTTGTAATCTGTATTTAATCCTCTACCTTTAATTATATTTCTAGAGATGAATTTGCTTTCCCTAGAGAACAATATGTTCCTGTTGTTTCCAATCTCCTAGAGGAAGTGATAGACACTTCTCGACTCTGTAATATACTCTCACCTCTCACTAATCGATGGTGTCATGAATTCAATAATCTCCCCCCGTCTGGGTCTTAGTTCTTGTCATAGCAAAAGGTGAGTGGCAGGTTGGTAAAAAGACAATAGTAACAAAACTTTTAGTGACCAAATAATCCTATAAAACAAGAAAGTATTGTATTAAAATTTAGATTGGGATTAAATATTTAATTAATTAGTGGTGGACAGAATATTAAATTTAAAAAAATCTGGACTTGCATATTTAATGGATTAATTTACTTTGGGATTAAATATCTAATGATTTTATTTATTTGTGAATTTAGGGTTTGGTTCTATGTGGTGGCGCCAACATGTGCCTGCATGCGGCCAAAATGCGCCTCATTGTGGTGGCCAACGGCCGTATGATTTTCCCCCGGTTTTACTAAAAGCTGCTACATGGGACTGTACCCTTAATATTCTGCTGATAATTTAGTTGGTGATGGAAGATTTACTAATTTAATAATATATTTGCGGATTTAATTTTTTCTATCATCATTTCAATTATTTAACGAATAACTATTTTTATTTGAGACTTTCTATTTTTTTTTTCTCATTCTTTTTTTTATTAGTACAAATCCATTAGTACATGTCCATAAGACTTTCTTACTTCACTGATGATGTTCTTAGAGATTATATATTTTAATTAATTAAATTAGTTTGAGATTGAAAATTTAATTTATTTACTTGGAGATTTAATTAACTGAGTAATTATTTTATTTATTTATTTGGGGACTTATTATTAATTTAGATGGGACTTGAATTTTAAATTATTTTTGGGGGGATTCACTATTTGATAAATTAATTAAGTCATCAATGTATTAAATCGGGGATTTATTATTTAAGTAATTATTTTATTTATTTGAGACTTTCAAAAAAAATTCTCGTTTTTTTTATTAGTACATATCAAAAATGTCCTTAAAACTTTCTTATTTAACTAATAATGTTGTTAGAGATGACATATTTGATCAATTAATTAAATTAGTTGGGGATTGAAAATGTAATTAATTAACTTACTTGAAGATTTAATTTACTAACTAAGTAATTATTTGATTTCTTTATTTGGGAACTTATTAATTAAGATAAATAAGTATTGAAATAAATCATTCATTAAGATGGGAGTTGAGTATTTTTTTGGGGGGGGGGATTAACTATTTGATTAAGTAATCAATGTATTATTTGGGAATTTATTATTTAACAAATTAATTGTACTGAAGATTGAACATTGAATTAATTAATGGAGGTTTATATTTAACTTATTCATTATTTAGTTAAGGATTGCATATTTATTTAACTAATTAACTAATTTATTTATTTGAGGATTTAATATTTAACCTAATTATTTGGACGTTAAATATTTAAATAACTCATTTAGTTAGGGATTGAATGTTTAGTTACATAATTACACTCTGAGTGAATTGAGTATTCAACTAATACATATATTTATTATTTTAGTTACTTTTCGAAAGTGTATATTCATTTACTGAATGAGAAAAGCAGATTCTGTATATCCTACATAAACCTTATAATACAATTTTACATTTCCTTTACAAATATAGTAATTAAAACGACTTGATATTCTACGTATACTAAATTACAGCCTGCATTTAAGTTAAGAGCTGCAGTCGCTCTGGGAGAGATACTTCCTCCTATAGCAGGTGACTGTAAACTGGAAAATGTAAAGCGAGATCAGTACAAAACCATGGACAAGCAGGGAATACTGAGAAATGCATCCATCTATCTATCTATCTATCTATCTCATATCTATCTATCTATCTATCTATTTCTCCGTCTATCTATCTATCTATCTATCTCATATCTATCTATCTATCTATCTATCTATCTATCTATCTATCTATCTATCTATCTATCTATCTATCTATTTCTCCGTCTATCTGTCTATCTATCTATCTATCTATCATCTATCTATCTATCTATCTATCTATCTATCTATCTATCTATCTATCTATCTATCTATCTATCTATCTATCTATCTACCTATCTATCTATCTATCTATCTATCTATCTATCTATCTATCTATCTATCTATCATCTATCTATCTATCTATCTATCTATCTATCTATCATCTATCTATCTATCTATCATCTATCTATCTATCTATCTATCTATCTATCTATCTATCTATCTATCTATCTATCTATCTATCTATCTATCTATCTATGAGCATGTGTACACATTCTATGCATGTGTGTATAAATCTTATTATTTGACTATTGTTCTCTTTATGGGATTGAATATTTTGTGTCACTATTAATATATTAATACATTTAATAGAAACATATCTTTGAGTGATTCTGTGTTGATCCGTCTAGCAGTGTACTTGTATAATTGTTCATGTTCATCATTGTATCATTGTGTTGTGCAGTATAATTTCAGTAAATGGACTAGCTGTAACACATACTTAGGGCTTGTTCACACAAGCTCCTGCAGTGTTCCTGACAGAAGACACCTGAGAATATTAGTGAGCACCCGGATAATTAATCTTCTGGTCTGAAAACACACTGGTTGTTCTCACATTAAGACTGACATAGTAATTACTAAATCCGTGCTAGCAAAGTGATGGGATAGATCTGTAAAAATCTATAGAATGATTAAGAAAAGTTATAAGTGTAAATCGTATGTAATCTTTTGCAACACCTTTTAAATTGTTACAGACACAAGAAAATGTTGACATCAAACTGTGAAGACCAATGCCACCTAAGCACTATAAATATAATATATATATATATATATATATATATATATATATATATATATATGCATGCTGCTTACTTACAATAGTGAGGTCCTTAGTGCACGTTTTGATCAAATTGTGTAAGCCCCCCGGACATGACAGAGCGCCCTCTATGAGGTGGGTCCCTACACTGCACATACACCCAGAACTCTGACTTTTAAATTGTTACAATGCATCTAAAATAAAAATTGAAGCAAAGATTTTGTGTATACAGCACCTATGCAAACCTATGTGTCTACATGATTACAGACTACAAACAATCTCTGTGTAGTCTGACATGTGTTATGCAACTTTATATGCCTCCTCTTCTTGCTAACTTTCGGACAGTAGAAGAGGGCAGATTAAACACAGTAAATGCAGCTTGGATGAGAGTGGAGTATAGAACATGATTTAAGTCACATTCACATAAATGTTTGAGTCACAGTGCACCATAATAGTGCCAGTTACAGCACTCCCAAAGATTATTAGTCACAGTGCACCATAATAGTGCCAGTTACAGCACCCCCAAAGATTATTAGTCACAGTGCACCATAATAGTGCCAGTTACAGCACCCCCAAAGATTATTAGTCAGAGTGCACCATAGGAATGCCAGTTACAATGCCCTCAAAGATTATTAGCTATAGTGCACTGTAAAAGTTCAGGACACAGTGCCCATGAAGATTGTTAGTCACAGTTCACCATATCAGTGCCCCCACAATGCCCTAAAATATAGAAAGTTACAGAGCACCATAACAGTGCCAGTCACAGTGCGCCCAAGGATTATTAGTCTCAGTGCACCATTACAGTGCTAGCCACAGTCCCCAATGATTTATTAGTTACAGTGCACCATAATAGTACCAGCCAGAGTGCTCCCAAAGATTATTAGTCCCAAATGCATCATAATAGTGCCAGCCACCACTCCACCAAAGATTGCTAGTCAGAGAACACCACAACAGTCCCACCCAAAATGTCCCTAGTATAGTTAGTCACAGATCACCATAACCGTGCCAGCAACAGTGCCCCCAAACATTGTTAGTTACGGAGCACCATAATAGTGCCAGACACACTGCCCCCAAAGATTGTCAGTCACGGAGCACCATAATAGTGCCAGCCACAGTGCCCCAAAGATTGTTAGTCAAAGATCACCATAACAGTGCCCCCAAAGATTTTTAGTCACAAAGCACCATAACAGTGCCAGCCACAGTACCCCCAAAGATTGTTAGTCATGTAGCACCATAATAGTGCCAGCCACAGTACCCCAAAGATTGTTAGTCAAAGATCACCATAACAGTGCCCCCAAAGATTTTTAGTCACAAAGCACCATAACACTGTCAGCCACAGTACCCCCAAAGATTGTTAGTCACAGAGCACCATAATAGTGCCAGCCACAGTACCCCCAAAGATTGTTAGTCACGGAGCACAATAATAGTGGCAGCCAAAGTGCCCCCAAAGATTTTTAGTCACAAAGCACCATAACAGTGTCAGCCAGTGCCCTAAACATTATTAGCTACAGTTCACTATAACACTGTCAGCCACAGTGCCCCTAAAAATTGTAAGTCACAGAGCACCATAACAGTGTCAGATACAGTTCCTGAACAAAAGTGACATCCACAGTGCTCCCATTAATGCCTCCATAATTCTGATATAAGTACCAGCCACCTTAAAAAAAGCATCAGTACATTGCACAAGGCCCCCATTAGTGCCAGCCATAATGTCATAAGAAAAGTTGATATTGATGTGTAGGATACTCTCGTGCATCATGTTACTTCGGGAGACCTTGCAGGGAGTCACTTGCCCTGCCTGCTTTCATATGTTCCAGAAAGGTCACTAATGTGCAAAGTGAAGAGAAGAACTGCATAAACATGGTCATCTACAACCTACCTACTAATAAAATGGTCATTAACACTCACCAAAACATATTTGGAAAAGTCACTACATTTCTACCTAAAGTGAATACGGATATTTAGAACGCCATGTTGTTTTGTTAATTTTAGGTTCAAAATTCTGTGCTGGTCCATTTTATAAAATATATTTATAGCGATGCAGAGTTCCAAATCCCCAGCATAGACAAAATTATAAAATTCTGGAAACTTGCGGCTACCTCGAGAGGGACCTTAGGACCTTACTGCATACATTCTCACATTGATCTCAATGGTATAGGTAGTGGCTGTGGGTGGTCAGAATTTTTCTTATTTAAAGGAATTGTAAAGGATCTGCCAGACACAGCTTCTGTGTCTACGCCCATAGGTAATCAGTCTGCACCTGCTTCTATGTCTGTGAGACTGACTCCATCTTCCACCACTCAGGATGGCAGGCTTAGGAGTGGGAGAGCCTATCACAGCCTGGCCAGACGGAGCTAGCTCCCGCCCTCTGTCTATTTATACCTGCCTTTCCTGTTCCTCCTTTGCTTGTGATTCTTCTCTGCTGGTTTCCTGGCCCTGCTGCAGCTTCTTGAACTACTGACCCTCTGCTTGTTATTTACCTTGGCTTTACTGACCACTCTTCTGCTCTGCGTTTTTGTACCTCGCTCATCTCCTGGTTTGACTCGGCTTGTTCACTACTCTTCTGCTCTGCGTTTTGTACCTCGCTCATCTCCTGGTTTGACTCGGCTCGTTCACCACTCTTGTTGCTCACGGTGTTTCCGTGGGCAACTTCCCCATTTCCCCGGCTTCTTTGTACCCTTGTCTGTTTGTCTGTCGTGCACCTATTGAGTGTAGGAACCGTCGCCCAGTTGTACCCTGTCGCCTAGGGCGGGTCGTTGCAAGTAGGCAGGGACTGAGTGGCGGGTAGATTAGGGCTCACCTGTCTGTCTCCCTACCCCATCATTATAGGAATTATCTGGGACTCTTTAAGTGAGTAGTAGGGCAGAGGATGGCATAATACAATAAACTAGCAGACATCCATGAAGTGCCCTCACTCCAGCGCTGGGGTCCTGTTCTCTGCTGCTTCTGTCCTGAAAGCTCCTGTAGTGGTCACGGGCTGTTAATGGCAGCATTACCACTGAGGCAAGCAATTGGCTGCTATGGCACGTGGACGTTGCAGGAGCTTCCGGGACCGGAGCTGTGGAGAAGGGGTCCTTAGTGATGAAGCGGGGGACTTAAGGGGGTGACTATCTGCTAGTTTATTATGTTTTGCCCTTCCCTCTCCTGCTACTGATTTTACCCCTTTAATTCTATGTCTATGCCGGGGGTTGGAGCTCTGCGTCATTAAAAAGGAGTTTTGACCTTCATAAAGATAAGTAAGAAAGTAAGAAATAAATCAGCTCAGAATGTAGGACCTAACGATAACTCGGTGTTAAAAGGTGAACATTCACTTTGCAAGTCATTCCGTGCTTTATACCTGATAGGCTTCTGTTAAAAAAAAAATTCTTGTTACAAAGAGTTGAATTGCTAGCTCCCATGGTGGATGTGGACTATAACGTGGACATTTCTATCCAGTGAAGGTCTAGCTTCCCTAATTTACTAACCCAGTTAATCATATAAGGTACAAGTGTGTGACTATTGGAATAATACAAGAGGATGAGGGGCAATGGGGGGGATGATGGGAGTGGAGAAGTGTCTATATATACAGGAAGAATTTACCGGTGACCAGGTGACCACAGACAGTGCTCTACACTCTCCATCATGGCTTACAACGGCTGCAACTTATTGCCATATATTAATGTAGAAATAGCAGCTCTGGGGTATAAAAATGATGCTCTAACAATGTCTCTTTCGACATTTTCATCGTTATTTCTTATTTTTAAACGAGCCGAATGAATACAGAAGGTTGTGCCACCAAAGTGTTATCTAAAAGGAGCACTTCCGTATTTGTTAGACAACATTGCTCCCTATTATTTCATATTTGCATATTTCTTTCTGCATCTTTAGAAATGACTCAGTAAAGTTTATTAAAGGGTAACAAGACTTTAAAAAAAGACTTTTGTCACGTCATAGAGACCAAACCACATATGCAGTCGAGACAACCCCTTTAACCAGAAAACATCTTGGCATCGGGCCCTATGAATAAGTGTTTGGTTTGTTCGCATGTGTGTATAAATAAAGTAAATTTAAAAATAAAAAAACTCAGGTTAAAAATTTGAACATTTTTATTACTTCAAAAATAAAAGATAAGTTGTAAGAACTCTTCTTCCATTTTCCTTACTCTTTTTCTCCAATATCTCTTAGTAGAAACAGTTGAAGTAATTGCATTTTAATCTTTTCGTTCCCTGTGGATCGAGGGAAAATTTCTGATGAACGCACGTGTCGACTCATATAATGAGGCACAAAAGGTACTGTAATGCTGCCCCTAATGGGTGCTCATTATTAAATTGGTCTCATGACTAATTTACTAATTAAATTATTTTCTCCATCAGTTAAAGTCGCAGGTGGTTAAATTAAAGTCGCAGGTGGTTACTGTCTCCCTAATGAATAATCGAGACAAATGGAAAGCGAATGTTGCGTTAAACAGTCCCATGCAGGCTATGGATGGTTTTCTGATTTCTCATTCGCTTTCATCTTCTTTCGACATTGCAATGTAATGGTCTATTGTGATTTCCACCAAAGTCAATGTGGGAAAACTGGGAACAGCCATAGTTCATGTGAGAAGTGGTGACCACATAAGCCCATAGGACAGAACGGCCAAGTGTAGTAGCACATAGTATGTAAAGATCATCAGAATCCCTATAAAGTTCCAAAGAACCTCTGGAAGCAACATCAGTAGATGGATAGATAGATAGATAGATAGATAGATAGATACAGTGGCATAACTACCGCCGTAGGAGCCGCCGCGGCATGAGGGGGCCCGTGTCGTCCGCCGACACGGGCCCCCACCATGGGCGGAGGCTCCGCTAGCAGCCGCTATGGCTGCTACAGCGGGACGCCACTGAACACTACGGCAGAGCAGGGAGGTATCTCCCCGCTCTGCCATTAAACAAAATACATGTATCCCCTCTCCACAGGACATGTATCCCCTCTCCACAGGACATACACAGGACATGTATCCCCTCTCCACAGGACATGTATCCCCTCTCCACAGGACATGTATCCCCTCTCCACAGGACATGTATCCCCTCTCCACAGGACATGTATCCCATCTCCACAGGATCTCCACAGGACATGTATCCCCTCTCCACAGGATCTCCACAGGATAGGGGATACATGTGTGATCGCTGGCATTGATAGGGAGAACGGGGACTGAAAGTCCCCTGAAGTTCTCCATCACAAACCTCGGACTTCAGAGGTCTGTGTCGGCAGCTCCGTAGAAATGAATGGAGCGCCGGTCGCGCTTGTGCGCATGCGTGACCAGCGCTCCTTTCATTTTTCTTGAGCTGCGCAGACGCCGGAAGTCAGAGGTTAGTCATGGAGAACTTCAGGGGACTTTCAGTCCCCCGTTCTCCCTATCGCTTCCAGCGATCACACATGTATCCCCTGTCCTGTGGATATCCTGTGGATAGGGGATACATGTCTTTTGTAGGACACACTGTAGGTCGCACTTTTTTGGGAGGGGGGACGCTCTATGGCGTTCCCTACAGGGTGGGGGCTGTATGGCGTTCCCTACAGGGGGGGAGCTGTATGGCGTTCCCTACAGGGGGGGCTGTATGGCGTTCCCTACAGGGGGGGCTGTATGGCGTTCCCTACAGGGGGGGCTGTATGGCGTTCCCTACAGGGGGGCTGTATAGCGTTCCCTACAGGGGAGGCTGTATGGCGTTCTCTACAGGGGGGCTGTATGGCGTTCCCTACAGGGTGGGGGCTGTATGGCGTTCCCTACAGGGGGGAGCTGTATGGCGTTCCCTACAGGGGGGGCTGTATGGCGTTCCCTACAGGGGGGGCTGTATGGCGTTCCCTACAGGGGGGGCTGTATGGCGTTCCCTACAGGGGGGCTGTATAGCGTTCCCTACAGGGGAGGCTGTATGGCGTTCTCTACAGGGGGGCTGTATGGCGCTCTCTACAGGGGGGCTGTATGGCGTTCTCTACAGGGGGGCTGTATGGTGTATACAGGCCCCTCTTTAGATAACGCCATACATCCCCCCCTGTAGAGAATGTCATACAGCCCCCTGTAGATAACGCCATACACCCCCCTTTGTAGATAACGCCATACAGACCCCTCTGTAGATATCTACAAAGGTGGTTGTATGGCGTTATCTACAGGGGGATGTATGGAGTTCTCTACAGAGGGGGCTGTATGGCGTTATCTACAGGGGGGGCTTTATGGCGTTATCTACAGGGGGGCTGTATGACGTTCTCTACAGGGGGGGATGTATGGCGCTATCTACAGAGGGGGCTGTAAAAAAGGCACTATCTACAAGGGGGGGTTGTGTGACACCCAGGGGAGGGGGGGGCCCAGTCAAAAGTTTGCTATGGGGCCAAGTCTTTCCTAGTTACATAGATAGATAGATAGATAGATAGATAGATAGATAGATAGATAGATAGATAGATAGATAGATAGATAGATAGATAGATAGATAGATAGATAGATAGATAGATAGATAGATAGATAGATAGATAGATAGATATGAGATAGATAGATAGATAGATAGATAGATAGATAGATAGATAGATAGATAGATAGATAGATAGATAGATAGATAGATAGATAGATAGATAGATAGATAGATAGATAGATAGATAGATAGATAGATAGATAATGCTGCATGATGTCTTATGTTCTGTAATATATTCTGTCATTTTCCATAGATGATACAATTGGTTCTGTTTGCCTGGTGAAGCCACTTTCAATAACGAACAATCTGTGACTAATAAACACTTGGCTGCTGTTCACATTGCTTTATTGCTTGTGTTAATCACTTGGGAACGCTGCTCCTAATCAGATAATTGTTCAGGCTCCGGGTAATAATAATGTACCTGCTGCGGAGGATGAGACTGACAGCTTATGGTTTAATATGTGGAATATACAGATCCAGCATCAGATATAGAAGACAATCACATAGAACAAAGTAGTGAGATTTATTTGGACTAGTGTTTCATGAACCAGTTTTAATATAAAGAGTAAAATGCGTCTAATTTATTAACCCCTTAACGACCGCCGTATAGTCCTTTCACGGAGGCCATTCAGGGCACTTTTTCTGAGGCGTCGCCTTTAAGTGTATGTTTACACAGCTTATTTTCGGCCGTTTTTTGGGCCGAAAACGGCCGAAAAATGGCCCAAAGATCGGAAGCAGAACGCCTCCAAACATCTGCCCATTGATTTCAATGGGAAAAATGGCGTTCTGTTACTACAGGGCGCTTTTTTACACGGCCGTTTTGAAAAAGAAGTGCATGTCACTTCTTGAGATATTTTTGGAGTCATTTTTCATTGACTCTATAGAAAAACAGCAACAAAAACGGTCGTAAAAAAACGCAGCGAAAAACGTGAGTTGCTAAAAATACGGCTGAAAATCAGGAGCTGTTTCTGCTTGAAAACAGCTCCCTATTTGCAGATGTTTTTTAGTGAGCGTGTGAACATAGCCTTACAGTGGCGCTTTAGAAAACTTTAACTGCGCTGTGTGCGGTCCAATCCTGCTACCCAGGCTATTGCTAACGGATATATTGAGTTACTGCCTGTATTATACTCCAGAGCTGCAGTCACTATTCTGCTGGTGGAGTCACTGTGTACATACATTACATTACTTATCCTGTACTGATCCTGAGTTACATCCTGTATTATACTCCAGAGCTGCACTCACTATTCTGCTGGAGTCACCGTGTACATACATTACATTACTTATCCTGTACTGATCCTGAGTTACATCCTGTATTATACTCCAGAGCTGCAGTCACTATTCTGCTGGTGGAGTCACTGTGTACATACATTACATTACTTATCCTGTACTGATCCTGAGTTACATCCTGTATTATACTCCAGAGCTGCTCTCACTATTCTGCTGGTGGAGTCACTGTGTACATACATTACATTACTTATCCTGTACTGATCCTGAGTTACATCCTGTATTATACTCCAGAGCTGCACTCACTATTCTGCTGGAGTCACCGTGTACATACATTACATTACTTATCCTGTACTGATCCTGAGTTACATCCTGTATTATACTCCAGAGCTGCAGTCACTATTCTGCTGGTGGAGTCACTGTGTACATACATTACATTACTTATCCTGTACTGATCCTGAGTTATATCCTGTATTATACTCCAGAGCTGCACTCACTATTCTGCTGGTGGAGTCACTGTGTACATACATTACATTACTTATCCTGTACTGATCCTGAGTTACTGCCTGTATTATACTCCAGAGCTGCACTCAGTATTCTGCTGGTGGAGTCACTGTGTACATACATTACATTACTTATCCTGTACTGATCCTGAGTTACATCCTGTATTATACTCCAGAGCTGCACTCACTATTCTGCTGGTGGAGTCACTGTGTAAATATATTACATTACTTATCCTGTACTGACCCTGAGTTATATCCTGTATTATACTCTAGAGCTGCACTCACTATTCTGCTGTTGGAGTCACTGTGTACATACATTATATTACTGATCCTGAGTTACATCCTGTATTATACCCCAGAGCTGCACTCACTATTCTGCTGGTGGAGTCACTGTGTACATACATTACATTACTTATCCTGTACTGATCCTGAGTTACATCCTGTATTATACTCCAGAGCTGCACTCACTATTCTGCTGGTGGGGTCACTGTGTACATACATTACATTACTTATCATGTACTGATCCTGAGTTACATCCTGTATTATACTCCAGAGCTGCACTCACTATTCTGCTGGTGGGGTCACTGTGTACATACATTACATTACTTATCATGTACTGATCCTGAGTTTAATGCTATATTATACTCTAGAGCTGCATTCACAATTCCGCAGGCTTCAGAGCTGCAGTTTCCTAGCACTATTCAGTGTCTGCACAGAGCTTTCATGCATTCTACACAAAAGCGTTACACAAGGCACAGTACAAGTAATTTTATGTAGGAAAAGCTAACTGCCCCTCCTGCATTATGGCAGCTCAGCTAAGGAATTTGTCAGTGAACAAGGTTGTTGACTGTTTTCAATGACAACCAGCAGAATAGTAAATGCAGCTCTAGAGTATAATACAGGCTCTAACTAATGATAAGTAATGTAAAGTATTTACAAAGTGACTAATTTTTGTGCTGATTATATTTTTATATAAACTGAAAAAAAGATGGACACACCCTTTAAGAATTGTTGGGTACAGTGTAAAATGTATGGATCCTTCAATAAATCTATGAGTTAGTTTACAGGTAGGGCCAGATCTGAGTTACTCAGCAGTCTCTTCTGGATACAGCCTCGATAATACACTACAACATTATTCATTGTGCTCCTTACAGTCTTACGTTATTGTACGTACAGGTCAAAGGAATCACAGTACAATAACTGCCTATATCCAGCTTCACGTCTGTTATTACAGTCATAGCAGTCAACAAAAGACATAGGAAACAGAAGACCAAGAAGGGTTGAAAGTCGCGGATTAACACTGTAACAGGATAGCCCCAAACACATGAATAAGAGCAAAGCCAGATTCCTGCAACCCATGTGTATATAAGAAGACAAAGCGAAAACTACAGAAAGAGTTCTTAGATAGAGTACATAAATGATCTATCTATCTATCTATCTATCTATCTATGTTCTATCTATCTATCTATCTATCTATCTATCTATCTATCTATCTATCTATCTATCTATCTATGTTCTATCTATCTATCTATCTATTTATCTATCTATCTATCTATCTATCTATCATCTATCTATCTATCTATCTATCTATCTATCTATCTATCTATCTATCTATCTATCTATCTATCTATCTATCTCATATTATCTATCTATCTATCTATCTCATATCTATGTATCTATGTATCTATGTATCTATCTATCTATCTATCTATCTATCTATCTATCTCATATCTATCTATCTATCTATCTATCTATCTATCTCATATCAAATCTATCTATCTATCTATCTCATATCTATCTATCTATCTATCTATCTATCTATCTATCTATCTATCTATCTATCTATCATCTATCTATCTATCTATCTATCTATCTATCTATCTATCTATCTATCTATCTATCTATCTATCTATCTATCTATCTATCTATCTATCATCTATCTATCTATCTATCTATCTATCTATCTATCTATCTATCTATCTATCTATCTATCTATCTCATATTATCTATCTATCTATCTATCTATCTCATATCTATCTATCTATGTATCTATCTATCTATCTATCTATCTATCTATCTATCTATCTATCTATCTATCTATCTATCTATCTATCTATCTATCTATCTGTCTCTATCTATCTGTCTATATCTATCTGTCTATATGTCTGTCTGTCTGTCTGTCTGTCTGTCTATCTATCTCATATCTGTCTATAATCGATCTATCTATCATCTATCTATCTATCTATCTATCATCTATCTATCTATCCATCTATCTATCTCATATCTATCTATCTATCTATCTATCTATCTATCTATCTATCTCATATCTATCTATCTATCTATCTATCTATCTATCTATCTATCTATCTATCTATCTATCTATCTATCTATCTATCTATCTATCTATCTATCTATCTATCTATCATCTATCTATCATCATTTCAATCTTCTATCTATCCATCTACCTATCTATCTGTATATATATATCCCCACTTACAAATACATCTCAAACTCTCAGATATAATGACACTAGTTCAGGACCAGGGACAGCGCAGAAGCGTAGTGCATTACTTATACACCACATGACCACAATATGGGGACTTCCATACAATGCAACTATATGTGGTCTAAAGTCAAGATTATAGTCCACTCTTGCTGCCCCTTTTCTGGAAAGGTTTCAACTAGATTTTAAACCATGGCTGTAGAAATCGTGTCTAATGCAGCCACAACAAGAATAGTGAGGTCGGGAACCAATTTTGGATTAGTATATCTGTACGTATTTCATATTCAGCTGAAACGGTGAAGTTGAGATCAATAGGTGGATGGAGAACAAGAATGGTGAGATTTACGGGGCACCAATTGGATAGAGAGTGGACATATCCAATACTACTGTATACTTTTTGATGCTAGTCTGGTCACTTCATGAGATCATGACCTTATGAAGAGTCTGTTTTGATCTCAAAATGCGTAGCCATTAACTCATTGAATCCCAGGATTAGATGTGTCCTCTTTTCTATCCATCTGGCGCCCCATGGGTTTTGCCATGATTGATCTTCCTTTACATACTAGTTCTACAAACCTACGTGATGGGCATTCAATGGGCAGGAGCTTCCCCTATTTTTTACAAGCAGAACCCTACAACTCAATGACTACAGGGGAGCCTCGCTCTTTAAACTTGTTAAAACTTTAAACTTAAAATTGTCTTCTACTTTGTGAAACAGATAGGGCCGGCAAATCTGGGCAGATGTCAAGGCCCACACGGATTGGAGGGCTCATGAATATCTTGGTAAACCTTCACTACATTTATAAAGACAAGGGTGGCATAGGCAAGGGGTCCACTGTGATCCTGTCACCCTAGACCTAGACCTGGCCATCGATAGATACTTACTGGGGCGCTACCTACATTATTTATCTTCTAGGTTGAGATTAGGGTTCTGTCCAGGTCAGTCAAGTTCTTCCTTTTGGTAAAGGCATTAAACCCAGAAAGGACCAACAGAGTTGGACGTTAACAAATTTTTCGATTTCATTGAATGGTTTAGAACTGTTTAAATAGGGGGTCGTCCAAACAACCAACCAATGTAGTCCCTATGTGTTCTTGTCCATAGATGAGTAAAAAAAATAAATATTTAATTACCAGACAGATTTTTTTTCATTGGCTACGGTTGACTTAAAGGAACACTCCAGGAAAAACGTATAAACCTTGTAATGCCTAGTGCAGAATCTAAGGGGCTAGTGTCAGAGATTTAAAGTCATGTACCGCCCCCTTCAGGTCCTGCACTCGGCATAACACAGCGTATCACATTTCCTGGAGTGTTCCTTCAAGTCAACCTTAGCCAATCAAAAAATCTGTCTGGTAATTGAAGTATTTTTGTTTTTTTTACTCATCTATGGACAGGAACCCATGGGGACTCCATTGGTTGGCTGTTCGGACGACCCCCTATTTATCTGATTTATCTCATATATTGGTGTAGATGCCCCAAAGGCCAAATCTAGACTAAAAACTCTCTTGATTTTCATATGAGGAGGATTATATACGAGTTGGTCTCAGTTTTCGTGACATTTTCTGTTTGGTCTGTGGTTGTCACATCAACTGAACAAATAAGCAAAACTAGAGAAAACAATGCAATAACTCCTGGAGTTTTCTATAGGTATAAATGCAGTGTAAAGACAATACATGGTCATTATGAAGACATCGTAATCCCATTACAACATGTTCAAGGGCAGAACAGTGTCGACCATTAACAACGTCCCTATTCATACCTAAGGGACATTAAAAGGTCGCGTTTCTTTAATTTATAAAATAGAATACAATCAAATATAATAATAAAAAATATATATTCAGTAATAATATTATAAGATTCATGAAGTCGGTTACAAGCTGAGTATTTAAAGGGGTTATCTGATTTAGAAAACCAATTTTCAAATACCCTATTTTTGAATTAACATAAGGAGGTCCCACATCCAGGACCCTCATCTATTAGCCAGAGCGAAGAGCGGCTACAAATAGTATCTCTCGCTCTGGAGGACCCAGTCTGTCTATTCATTACATCACCATTGATTTCAACGGAAATGGTGTAATGCTTAATTTCACCTGTGGTGTCGCTGTAGGGAAATGTAACACTTGCTATCAGGTTCACCACAGATTACAGCTGATCGTTCTGGATCCCAGCAGTTGGACACTGTGATCA
This sequence comes from Rhinoderma darwinii, assembly GCF_050947455.1. Taxonomy (NCBI): domain Eukaryota; kingdom Metazoa; phylum Chordata; class Amphibia; order Anura; family Rhinodermatidae; genus Rhinoderma; species Rhinoderma darwinii. The sequence continues at coordinate 95,462,789 of NC_134696.1, read as the reverse complement.
GTTAATAGTGATCGTGATCGTAATAGGGATAGTGATTTTAAAAAGGAAGGGATTGACAAAGGCAGAGAACCCCTTTAAAGTACAAGATATACTATATATGACTATATAATATGACACATAATATAATACGACACATTTTTAAATCTCAGGTACCAGGGTCCGGGTGCGATTATTACTTCTGCACCCCCTATAGATATACCCCGGTTATTAAAATGACTTAGGACTTTATAAATTTTTAAGGGTTTACCAAAGTCGAATATTAAGTTAGAACACCGACTCCAGTAATGAGAGTAGACCTCTTAAAGGGACAGGCACAATATATTTATGGACATCACAGATACGCAGTGAGATAGAATACTGGTTACTGAAAATGGCACCATACTCTTCTGTCAATTTGTAGAAATCCCATTCAGCCATTTCGACGTTAGCTCTGTGTAGGAAAGCTAGCTGATCAATAGGGATGCCCCTACAGCACCCACTCGGGGTGTCACCCAACTTTTAAGACTCCTGAATGGCTTATCTAACTGGAGCACCGACCGTAATGGAGGAAAATTTACCATACAAGATTCTAGGAAAGCTGGGTAATGGTCGCTATGGTTTACCCATATTTTTCGGACATAGATATAAAGGTTTTTATTATATTTGCTTCTGCTGCATTATTTGTATATATTATTTTAATCTCCGGCTGTAAGGGCATGTTGGGAGTTGTAGTTTCCCAAGAGCTGGAGATCCTCAGGTTGGTGACTACATTATCTACATGAGCTATAAGCATGTTTAAAGCCACTAAAGGGTATGAGGGCTGCAGTATATATGACATGTATACTATATATTCCCATATACAACACTGCCCGTGGTGCTATATTTCCCCTCATACACACCTAGGACTCTTGGCACCTCCTCTAGTTTCTATGGTGAGCTTTGCCTATATATGAGGGACATGTCCTGGAAACAAATACTGGAAGGTGCACACGGATATATGATCATGTTTGTCGCCGTCACCCTCCTGTACTTCATATGCGGATGGCAGGGCACAGGTCAGTACCATCAACGCAGAAGAGTCATGTTTTCCGTCTTCTCTGGGGTTTCCAGGTTTCATGGAAATAAAGTGTAATCATTGTATAATGAAAAGTTCTGCAACTTTCTAATATACTCTGTGTCTTAATTCTTCATGATTTTCAAGATCTCTGCTTGCGGTCAGTGATAGGAACATTCATAGTTTACATTCAGAGCCTGTATGGATTTATTACTTCTCACAGCTGAGGGTTTCTACAGTTGTATCCAGTCTAGACAATCCTCTTTGAGCTAAACAGTCTGATGCATTTTAAATGCAGTGATACATTGTAGCAAAATTATATATGTCGTTCACAGAGCATGGTCTAGACCAGTGATCTTGATCCTGGGGCTGGAAGGGTCGGCAACTGGAAACCACTGGTCTAGACTTTAATGGGAAAACTGGTTTCTAGAAAAAACAATATGTGTATGAGAGGCTCACACTGATTGGTTGGTATGAAATACTAGCCAATCACTTTGCCCCTCCCACTAGATCATGATCTTTGATACTGCACAGGCTTATAGTTCCTATGCAGAGATGTAGCAGAGCTTAATTTGTTATTTAATATTTTGGAACTTGTTTGTGCATTATAATAACAATTAGTGTTTAGATAATGAAGTATGTTCAGGGATTGACTGGACCCCCCATAGGACACCCCATCTGAAGCTGACAATGGGGCAGATCGCTTATTGCAAGGATTATAGAACCTATAAGAAGAATTCTAAAAGCAGAGTGTATGATGCAATTTAAAGGGGCCATATAATTAAGTAAAATAAGATATTTTACATCCCCGCAGCATTTGCTATATCTTGTGCCGTATGCTCATCTGCAGCATTAACCTCATGTACACGTGTGGAGACAAAGTGCCCAACGTCCTCTGATGTATGTTTATCTGTATTGACCACGCAATATACAGGTAAGACCGGCTGAAGCAATAAAAGAAAATCTGTCTGGTAAAGTGCTGTTGAGATTAGGAAAATATCTGATAGTATCATAAGAAAACCGTATGTGTTAATGGGCTCACATGGTCAAAGTGGAGAATTTAGTGGGAAAATGAAATAGAAATAAATAAGGGAATTGCAGTCACAGATAGATAGATAGATAGATAGATAGATAGATAGATAGATAGATAGATAGATAGATAGATAGATAGATAGATAGATAGATAGATAGATAGATAGATATGAGATAGATAGATAGATAGATAGATAGATAGATAGATAGATAGATAGATAGATAGATAGATAGATAGATAGATAGATAGATAGATAGATAGATAGATAGATAGATAGATAGATAGATGATAGATAGATAGATAGATAGATAGATAGATAGATAGATAGATAGATATGAGATAGATGATAGATAGATAGATAGATAGATAGATAGATAGATAGATAGATAGATAGATAGATAGATAGATAGATAGATAGATAGATAGATAGATAGATAGATAGATAGATAGATTAGATAGAGAGAGAGAGAGAGAGAGAGATAGATAGATAGATAGATAGATAGATAGATAGATAGATAGATAGATAGATAGATAGATAGATAGATAGATAGATAGATAGATAGATAGATAGATAGATAGATAGATAGATAGATAGATAGATAGATATGAGATAGATGATAGATAGATAGATAGATAGATAGATAGATAGATAGATAGATAGATAGATAGATAGATAGATAGATAGATAGATAGATAGATAGATAGATAGATAGATAGATAGATAGATATGAGATAGATAGATAGATAGATAGATAGATAGATAGATAGATAGATAGATAGATAGATAGATAGATAGATAGATAGATAGATAGATAGATAGATAGATAGATAGATAGATAGATGAGAGTCACCTGTTTTTATTTTATATATATTTATTTATGGGGGAACAAATTCTACAAATCTGCTTGCTCATAGAAACAGTTGGGCCACTGCTAAATTCCAACTGCACAGACATGTTACCACACCATACTGTATATTTTGTTTATCTGCACGCTGTATACATATAGTATGCACTCTTTATCTGGATTATCTGTGCACTTTTTATCTGGATTATCTGTGCACTCTTTATCTGGATTATCTGTGCACTCTTTATCTGGATTATCTGTGCACTCTTTATCTGGATTATCTGTGCACTCTTTATCTGGATTATCTGTGCACTCTTTATCTGGATTATCTGTGCACTCTTTATCTGGATTATCTGTGCACTCTTTATCTGGATTATCTGTGCACTCTTTATCTGGATTATCTGTGCACTCTTCATCTGAATGTTCTTTGCTCTCTTTATCTGGATTATCTGTGCACTCTTTATCTGGATTATCTGTGCACTCTTTATCTGGATTATCTGTGCACTCTTTATCTGGATTATCTGTGCACTCTTCATCTGAATGTTCTTTGCTCTCTTTATCTGGATTATCTGTGCACTCATTATCTGGACACTGCAGGCTTTATTTATCTAGATGTATTAGTCACTATTTATCTGGACTCTGTATGATAGAATGTATCTTAATGCTGTTTGCACAGTTTATCTGGACACTTTAAAACGATTTATCTGGACATTGTCATCATTTATCTGGTGCTGCTTCAGATGACATTGCCCTTGTTCATAAGTGGACACTGGCAACAAAAGCTTAGAGGGAACATTGCTGATTCCTGGAAAAAACATTTTTAAAAAGTTCCAAGTGTTGCAAGATTTAAAAAAAAGTCATGGTGGCAAATCTTCTATGATATGATTTTACATCTGTTCTCTCTCTGTTTTGTAGAAAGTGGATACCCCAAAAGGTTCATGTTTAAAAGAATGTGTGGAACACAAGGCGAGTGTAACATAAAGACCTCAATGACGGATCTGAATTTTAAAACATTAAGGGTCACTAGCTGTTGTATGCAGAGCAAGTGCACCCCGCCAGTCCCAGGCCGTAAGTAAAGTGTTTGTAAAACTTATATTCCCCATATTACATCGCAAGAAGCGGGAAATAGTGTCGGGTGTCTAATTTTAGTCACCTATAACCAGAAGAACTAAGGCGTTGAAGATCTTACTGGTCCACCACCACCACTCGTCCACTGCAGTAGTCATTGCCCCACTCTTGTGCATCCTGGTCTGTCTAGTGCTAAAGTTCAGCCCCATTCAGGTGAATGTGTCTGTGCTATGGCTGAGCAACAGTACCAGACACCCCGTCAGCGACAAGAGAGGCAATGTGTTGACTACTGCAGTGGAGGCCCTCCAACAATTGGGGTTTAGTGATCAGATGCTCCCGTCAAACCTATTTGAGGACATAAAGGGATATTTAGGGGCCCCCAAAGCAAGGGTCCTTGTTGTGCTACTTCTGCACCCCAGATTGGCTTGCGATGTATCGGCATATGTCTAACCCATTATCTTAAACATGAGTTTGATTGGTCAAATATCACTGTCTTTATATTGCGTCGATTAATATATTCTGTCTATAGGCTCATTGCTCTTGTGATGTTTTGTAGTGTCTGCAATAAACACAACAGAAAATGGTCTGCTCTGTCCGGCCTGCCACATATCGGAGACCATAAACTGCCCCCAGCAGTACAACATTAAATGCACCGGGGATGAAACAATGTGCATGAGATATGTGGAGTCTGAAATCAGTAAGTAAATCCTTACAGGAATCCATGAACTCATTAAAGGGGTTAATCCCATTGGACAACCCCTATAAATTTATATGTATGTGCCCCCCAATTTGGACACTACCCCCCTTGGTTATTGATTATTCATAGCGGAGTGCAGCTGTAAAGTTTAAGCCTATCTCTTGGTTTAATGCAGCACCTCAATTCAGAAATGAGACCCTACATTGACCCTACTTACAGCAATACTAGTTGTGGGACCTCCCAGGGTCGTCTCATTGTCTGGGCACCCTGCACTAAAACCTAAAACTGGATAGCCCCCGCCCCCATTTTTTTGAATAATGTTCTGTGCATTTAATTTAATTTATTGAGAATGAGGCAATAACAATGATAATCAGGTCAATCACATATATATCAAATGGATAACCTCCAACATGCACCTTCTAATTGCCCCTCGATGTCCCAGGTCTTCTATCTGAGCAGCATAGGATAGAGGTGGAGGGGCTGAGCTTGAGGATATAAAGAATTTAATGATTTGAATCAGTGTTTTAATGTAGGAAGCTGTTTAAATGCTGCCACCAAATCCTGTGAGTCCTGCTTCCCCCACCCACTCATAGAAAAATCCTGTGAGTCCTGCTTCCCCCACCCACTCATAGAAAAATCCTGTGAGTCTTGCTTCCCCCACCCACTCATAGAAAAATCCTGTGAGTCCTGCTTCCCCCACCCACTCATAGAAAAATCCTGTGGGTCCTGCTTCCCTCACCCACTCATAGAAAAATCCTGTGAGTCCTGCTTCCCCCACCCACTCATAGAAAAATCCTGTGAGTCCTGCTTCCCCCGCCCACTCATAGAAAAATCCTGTGAGTCCTGCTTCCCCCACCCACTCATAGAAAAATCCTGAGAGTTCTGCTTCCCCTTCCCACCATAGAAAAAGCCTGTCAGTCTTGCTGCCCCCGCCCACCATAGAGAAAGCCTCTCGGGCTTGCTGCCCCCGCCCACTCATAGAGAGAGCCTGTAAGTCTTGCTTCTCCTGCCCACGCATATAGAAAGCCTGTGAGTCCTGCTTCCCCCGCTCACTCATAGAAAAAGCCTGTGAGTCTTGCTGCTTTTACCCACTCAGAGAAAGCCTGTGCGTCCTGCTTCTCCCACTCACTCGTAGAGAAAGCCTGTGAGTCCTGCTTCTCCTGCTCACTCATAGGGAAATCCTGAGAGTCCTGCTTCCCCTGCTCACTCATAGAGAAAGACTGTGCATCCTGCTTCCCCTGCTCACTCGCACAGAATGCCTGTGAGTCTTGCTTCTCCTGCCCACTCATAGGGAAAGCCTAAGAGTCCTGCTTCCACGCTCACTCATAGAGAAAGCCTGTGAGTCTTGGTGCTTCCACCCACTCAGAGAAAGCCTGTGAGTCCTGCTTCCTCCGCTCACTCATAGAGAAAGCTTGCGAGACCTGCTTCCCCCTCCCACACACAACGATCGTCAGCTTTTCCTGTATGAGTTTATATACAAAGAGAGCTGTTAATCACTGTATGTTGGCAGGGAAAACAGGACTCACAGGCTTTTTATATGAGTGGTTGGGGGAAGCAGGACTCACAATCTGTCTCTATAAAAAGGTCTGTGTAGAAATTTATACCAACTATATGAATACATAGAATGCTGACTTCATTTCACTGAGGCTTTCTATATTTTTTTAGCAGGACAAAGCAGATTTGTGAACATGACTGGCTGTGGTTCTACCAACTTATTCCAGAGCAAATTCACATTATTTTTCACCAGCTCAATAGCAATCAGAACAACTTATGCAACTGGCACTTTGACCCCAAGTATGTATCTCTTATGTCCCCAATACTGCTCTGTATAGAATGTACATATAGTGTGAACAGCTCTTATTATTTAAAGGGGCTGACCCATCTGGACAACTCCTTCTTGGATTGAAGCATCTCTGGTGATCAACTGGTCACTGCAGGTCCAGGTTCTCTAAAGAGTGTTCCTGTTTGTCCACAGCCGTTGCATGGGAAGTATTACATGACACTTATTATTCAAATGGAGGTCAACCATGTAATGCATGGTCAAGTTAAGTCTTCCAGAGTGAGATCCACTCTTTGCTCTGGCTGAGTGGGGGACCTCCCTCCATAACATCAATATCCCCATATATGGCTTTGGAAAGCGGTTGTCCAGATGAAACACATAAAATTGCCTTGTTTCCATACGGTAGATAGACTTGTCTCCCCTTTACAGCACACCATGTGGTCCGGAGTGGTATTGCAACTATAAATATGAAGTCTTTCAACTTCCTTTGTATGATATAACTAAAATTTTGCATCTTATTTCTTCCCAGGAAACATTCTTTATTGTCATAAGAACATAACCTCAATGAGCTTAACAAATCTTTACAGTCCCTATTTATGTTTACCCGATGAAGATGTCTGCATATCCGAGACCACTCAGATAACAAATGGTAATTGCTATTGACAATTCCAGTAATTGATATAATGAACAATGATACAGCAAGCACTCTTCTATTCTAAATATTCCTTCCATCAAGCCTTCGGGAAGTAGCACAGATTTCTCACTTTCTTACATGCGTGTTTGTGTCCCAATAATTTAGAAAGACACAGTTGCCCAAAGATTCAAGCAAAACTCAGTGGGAACCCCAAATATCAGGAGAATGGTGTCCCCTAACACACTGTACGGCACTCAAGAGAAGAGAATATGAGGGTGGAGAGGTGGCCACGCAGGCGTTCTGCTCTTCATTACAATGTATGGGAGTTGTGAAAAGTTTTGGTGTTTCCAAAACTCCCATAAACTATAAAAAATACACACACGTGCAGGGTTTCCTCTTCTCGAGTGGGAGCAGGGGACCCCGTTCTCCAAATAGGTGAGGTCCCACATCCATCAGACATTTATGGCATAGACTGTCTTAGATAGGAATACCCCTTTAAGTTTTGCCCCTAGTGGTACAATCTGACAAAGAGACCAGAAAAGATTGTGCACCCCTACCCGATATGATACAAAAAGCAGATCTCATGACCCAAATGTCCAGGTTTACAATAGACCTGGGGCCTCCAGCAACCCAGCAATAGACCTTTCCAAGTGATGGCATTGAGTGGGCTTTTCTACAGCCTCGCATGTACAGGGTGGGCCATTTATATGGATACACCTAAATAAAATGGGAATGGTTGGGGATATTAACTTCCTGTTTGTGGCACATTAGTATATGGGAGGGGGGAAACTTTTCAAGCTGGGTGTTGACCATGGCGGCCATTTTGAAGTCGGCCATTTTGTATCCAATTTTAGTTTTTTCAATGGGAAGAGGGTCATGTGACACATCAAACGTATTGAGAATTTCACAAGAAAAACAATGGTGTGCTTGGTTTTAACGTTACTTTATTCTTTCATGAGTTATTTACAAGTTTCTGACCACTTAGAAAATGTGTTCAAAGTGCTGCCCATTGTGTTGGATTGTCAATGCAACCCTCTTCTCCCACTCTTCACACACTGATAGCAACACCGCAGAACAAATGCTAGCACAGGCTTCCAGTATCCGTAGTTTCAGTTGCTGCACATCTCGTATCTTCACAGCATAGACAATTGCCTTCAGATGACCCCAAAGATAAAAGTCTAAGGGGGTCAGATCGGGATGCATTTCTTCTGCGGTGTTGCTATCAGTGTATGAAGAGTGGGAGAAGAGGGTTGCATTGACAATCCAACACAATGGGCAGCACTTTGAACACATTTTATAAGTGGTCAGAAACTTGTAAATAACTCATGAAAGAATAAAGTAACGTTAAAACCAAGCACACCATTGCTTTTCTTGTGAAATTCTCGATGAGTTTGATGTGTCACATGACCCTCTTCCCATTCAAAAAACTAAAGTTGGATACAAAATGGCCGACTTCAAAATGGCCACCATGGTCAACACCCAGCTTGAAAAGTTTCCCCCCTCCCATATACTAATGTGCCACAAACAGGAAGTTAATATCACCAACCATTCCCATTTTATTTAGGTGTATCCATATAAATGGCCCACCCTGTACATTGTAAGCAGATCATGTCCGTCCTATGTAGTTTCAGGGACCGTGGTATCCACCGAACAGATAAGAAGATGTGGGACGTCGAGTGAATGTGGTCGAGCCATTTTTACTAGTTACCTCACAAGAAACATTGTCATCAACACGACATGTTGCTACACGAATGGATGCAACCCACCACCGGCCATTAGTAAGATAAATACGTATTTTTATCATTTGCGTGTTTTATTAGAAATAACATCCATAATAACCCTTTCTGAGCCTTCTTAATGAGTTTTGTTTTACTTTGTCATAATTAAGTGCCCACAGTGAGCAAAGTAAAGGGAAACCTCACCTGTAGATCTTGCTATGCAAAAAATGGGGATCCTTGCCTTGCGGTTGAAACCATGCAGTGCCTGGAAAACCAGAACAAGTGTATCCAATACGCATTGGTAAAAAATGGTAAGACCCTTTATGACTTTATCCATGTGTAATGTGGTAGGAGATAGGTCTTCTTTTATACAATGCATCTCTGTAGGCTTCATGCCAACAATAAAATGAGAGACTCTTACTAGAGTGTTTCCAAAGACCATGAAGACGAGAGGCTCCTACTACAGGGTTTCCAATGACTATAAAGATGATATGACTATTGGTCCATGTCCCATTGATAATCAGTCTCATGTATACATAGAGAAGTTTATAAATTTGTGAATTTTGAAGCTTCTTGGTGGCTCCTATCTAACCCAAGTGAGAGAATAGAACTTGTATCAACCTAGAGTAGATCCATTTCTTCGACTTGTTTCTCTTTTCCTTGTCTCCACATCTACCATAACAAAGACATTTGTCTCATCCATTGAAATATTTCTTTACTTCTCTAATATAATTACAGGTACTACAAGCTTGACAGAAACCCTGGAAGGCTGTGGAACGGAAAGGTCTTGCTCATATGGCAGAACCATTGTGAGTCATCTAACCCAAGGTGTTGAGGTCAACATAAGTTGTATTGCTAATGATATCCCAAGGTTAACTTCAACCCAAACTTTGGTTGATACCAGTACTAGAAAAATAACTACAAGCAGCTTGATAAACACATCTGGAACATCTGCTATATTTACCACCAGCAGCTTTCCTTCTACTACGATCAGTAGCTTGTATGGCACCAGTGTGAGCAGTACTCCCAAGCTTGACATGACTATCAGCAACCTTCCTGAATCCATCGTAAGCACCATTTCTGTTACTAATATGGGAAACGTTGGTGATAATATTACAAGTAGAACTTCTGGCCTATATACAAGCAACCATCCTGCATCTGCTCCAAGTAGTATTCCTGCCACTACTATAAGTAACACTGTTGGCACCACTACAAGTACAACTCCTGACATGACTACAAGTAATGTTCTTCAATCTACTACAACCAAAACATCAGACACTACTACAAGTAGTAATGATGCATCCACTACAAACAGAACCCCTGACTTCACCACAACCAATGTTCCCAGACCTACAAGCATGACTATTGCCTCTACTATAAGCACACGTCTTGAATCTGCTGGGAATAGTATTCTTTCCAATACCATAAGTAGCCTACTTGGCACCACTACAAGCAGAACTCTTGAAATGACTATGAGCAATGAGGCTCTTGAGTCTACCACAAGCAACCTGACTAAGACGCCTACAACCAATATTATGGAATCTACCACAAATGGCATTGATGTTGCTACCATAAGCCGCGTGCATGGCTCCACTATGAGCAGAAGACTTGAAATGACTACAAGCCATGTTCTTGGGTCGACTACGAGCCATGTTCCTGAAACTACTAGGAGTACAATTCTTGAGATGACTACGATTAACGCTCCTGAATCTACGACAAACAGCGTTCTAAAAACTGCAACAAGCGCCATTTATGATACAAGAACTAACAGAGATACTAAGACCATTGCAAGCAGCATTCTGGACATCAATGGAAACCACGATCATGAGACAACTACAAGCATTGGTTATGAAGCTCCTACAAGAAGTGTTCCAGATATGACATCTACAAGGGTTCCCAATCCAACTACAAACACCAGTCTTAAAAGCAATGAAAATAATACTTTGAGCACTACTAAGAGCAACACCCAAAGCACTGCTACAACTAGCATGACCCAAACCACTGCAGTCACTATTCCACGCTCCACTACTACAACCAATGTTATGGGAACCACAAGTGGTGCTTCTCAAACCACTCTACTCATAGTTGTTCCTAAGAGCAAAATAACTACTACCTCATCTAAAACCACTAAAAGTACCATTCTTATGGCCTCTTCAATAAGTACACAAACCACATCTACTAGAGATGCCAGAAGTGCCATTGCAAGTATCCGTAGGACCACCACAAGTAGCCAAATTGTGGTCAGAAGCAAAACCGATCACGGGAGCTGCAGTCTTACTCTTATCTTGCTTTGCTTTCTCATCACTTACATCACAAGTCTTTATCAATTTGATAATCTACAGCTATTTTATATTTGTCAACATCAGAAATATAACTTGAAGCTTCTGGAGCTGATGTAAAATCGGTACCAGGGCCCCCAATAGTCATGTTTCATTCATACCATTAGAGTCCTGATATGTAGTAGAGGGACCATTGGGCCCCATCAGGCACCAGGCCCTGGAGTGATGGCACCCTCTATATGTCATATAGGTACACCCTTGGTCAACCTAGATAAATAAAATATGTTTCTGGATGCTCGATATTTACTTCCATAATGCCAAATGAGTGATTACAATGTAGCAGGACAATGGCGGCCATATTGAAAATTGATTGTCGTATGTCTTTAAAGTAAAGATCTTTTTCAAATTTTATGTTATTCGGACCCAAGTACAACACACCCTACTGTTTCTAGTAATGCTCTCACACCAAGTGGTGGGATCCAATAGAGGGTCTATACAATAGAGTAATCTGGGTACGACATAGCCCGGTCTTTTGTGCCTCAGGGGCCGCAAGATGAATCTGTACAAGACGGTCCCTCAGATTGCGACCATGACGAAAATTAATTACCGTTCTATTGTCAACCAAAGTACCCGAGTCAGAGTCAAGGTGTAAGATGCCCCATTGCCCCAGTATGTATTGAGTATCTCAGTAATTCCCCTTGAACTATCATCAAGGGTACCAACAACACGCACACTGACATCATCTTTTTGACATGTTTTTAGCAACAGTAGTTCAACTCCATTGGCTGCTACTACATGGTCACGTGCCTGCTTCAATATCTCAGAGGGATATCCCCGTTTTTTTAATCTACCCTCCAATTCATCTGCCCTTGTGTTCAATTCTGAGAGTGGAGAACAGTTTCTACGCACCCTTAGGTCGGGTTCCCACGGAATTCTGTGCGGAAATTCCGCAGCATTTACAGTAGCAGCAAAGTGGATACGTTTTTAAAAATCTCCTGCCCTCGTGTGGAAAAAAAAAACGCAGCGAAAACGTTCATAAATTTAATTTAAATCCGCAGCGTGTCAATTTATGCTGCGTTTTCGTTGCTTTTCTGTTTCAAGTTTCCCCTATTGAATTCAATGGGGATGCAACATCTGCAACAGAAAGCCAAGTGTTGCGACTTTTGCGCAAAAAATCGCAACTCCAAAAAAATTATTCATACTAACCCAGAAGTCCCTGCTTTTCATCCACTCCAGCCACCTAGGATGACGTTTCATCCCATGTGACCACTGCAGACAATCCCAGGCTGCAGCGGTCACATGGGCTGTAGCGTCATCCATGGAGGCCGGACCGGACGGCAATGTCACCATGACAACGGCCGGGGTAAGTTTTTTTTTTCTATGCTGCTTCCCAATGTGGTGTAGTTTTTGGGATATAATATGCGGGTTCCAGGTCGGATACGCTGTATAGTTTTTACGCAGCGTATCCGACCCTGTGGGAAACCCGGCCTAAGAAACTGCCCTTTGGGCTTCCCTCATTTCGAAGGGAATGGGTGATGACTTCCCCAAGATAGTAGACCATCTAAAAATTAGTGTTCTAAACCAGACAACCCCGAGAAGGTATATCCCATGTAGGTAAGTTGGTACCTAGGGGTAGGTGAAGAATTCCCTTTAAAATCACACATAGCAAATGCTCAGCAAAGCACAGGTTGTTAGTGAAATAGTACATCAAAGGCTGCTCCATCTGTAAGGTAAGCCCACTTTAAAGTCCCATAGATATTTTTAGATTCAAACTAATACAAAACAGCTTCTCACTAAAACTTTTGCCGTTGCATCAGTAGTCACCTGATCTTAACGTACAGTATGTGTCTCTGCTTGCCAAAGCCACCCTACAATTAAGAGTACTAGGATGACGGACTGACACGTGACTGTCTCTGGAAAGAATATTGTTTGTTTCAGGTCAGACTCAATAACATCACCTGGGACTCATTGAGCCTGAAGGCAAATATCTCATTATAAGTAGATTAAATGGCACAGATTTCTCCCCATCATTCAGCTTTAAATGTGGGAAAGTGTTCATGAATGTTCCTGTTCTAGTAGTCTGTACAATATTTTACTTGTTACAGCAGCAGTTTGTGCTTCAGATCTGCTCTACCGGGAGTGATTCAGGATAGAATGCCATTTTGGAACTTTTGATCACCCAGTCACCCGCCTACAAAAAATATGCAGAGACTCTTCCCCACTCTTACTTCTCTTTTCAGGAAAGAGGCTTCCAAGAGTAGCACAAAAAGAATAGCCACCCTATACTAATATAGAAATGCCCACATGACAGACCACATGACTCATAGCTAGCAAAGCAAATTCCCCCTCTACAGGGTCCCCATATCTTTCAAAGGAGTGTACTGTCTGGGAGTCATGACTGATTTGTGCAGTTTGACAAAAGTTTGAGTCCTTTTGACAAACATACTGCAGAAAGCTTTACAACCAAACTTCCCAATAGTCCATTTTTAACATGTTCCAAGACCCAGACCTCAAGGGGGTGGGGGGTTATTCAAATTTACCTACAAAGAGATGTGTCTGTGTCCTTTTGGGGTTGTTCCTTGCAGATTGGGGGTGGGGCTTAAAATGTACAGCAATTTAGGATTGAAATATTAAGATATATGCCTTAGCTTTGGATTTCGGCACTCCACACAAGACACAAGTGAAATCCCGACCACAAGGATAGACTGGAGTAATTATTATGCCGTGGTATATTGTAGGGAAATGTATTAAAAATAAAGCCAAAAATTACGTTTGGCCATAGCTACCAACCAGATTTCAGCTCTAATTTTTCAGCTATAGCTCTACTGTATTATACTTCAGAGCTGCATTCATAAATCTTCACAAAGCCAGAAATTTCATAAACAGACAGACCCCCTAACAGCCTAGCTGAGCAGGAAGACAGTTTTCCTATGATAGATTTCCGAACAATCCCTGGTAGAAAGATTTCACTTCCCAGAATGCAAATCACCAGCACCAGTGTGAAGATACTGAACAAGCAGGGAATGTTGAAAGATTTCAGCTCTGAAGCTTGCACTATAACACAGCTTTAACTCAGAAGCTTCAACAATTTATGCAGTTTGTAATATGCACTGGGCATTAATTGGACTGGTCTATAGTATGGGAAGAAGTGAAGCACGCGCTAATTCTCCAATTAACGACACAATGTTCTGCACTGGAATTATCGATGGAGTCATCATCGTACACGGCAACTATAAAAAGTGTTAAGCTCTTCTTTTCTGCTTTGGACAATCCATAAATTTTGGGTCCTCCCATGAGAAACGGAAAACAGCTGTAAGTGTGGGCGAACTCAGCAGCAAGTGTTAAATTTGCCTGCAGCGCCACCACAGAAGAACTCAGGCATTACACCATCCTCATTTAAGTCAATTTGTTGCCTACGTTACATACGGACATGTTGGGTCCTCCAGAGAGAGATGATCATGGTATCTGGCTAATAGATAAGAAAAAAATGAAGATGCTGTTTGTGGGGGTCGATGAGCCAAACCTCCACCAATTGCTAGAGTTATGCACCCCTTCATCTTTGCACAGTGGCATACGTAGAAGGGAACGGGCTCCATAGCCAATTTCACAATGGGCGCCCAATTATGGTGATGGGTTTTGCTACCTAGGACAGAACCTCCACAATCTTTCAATGACCCTTGGGACAATTATGTAGACCTTTGGCTTTGCATAACTCAATGCAAAGCTGACAGCCCTCCCATTGAAAAAAATGGGCCTGTAATTCCCATCTGATTCCTTCATGGGAATCTCCAAATAAAGATGAGAATAAAGAGTGCTGCCAATACTTTATTATACAGGCGACAATAAAAAATGCTAAAATAAAATATAATATGTGATATTGTGTATTTACAATATCAATCCTTGTTATTCACAAGAAAAAAAGGAGCAGCTGTTATCTGACAGCAGCTCCATCCTCTGATAGCAGTCACAATACTCTTCTGTTTACTAGGACAGCTGCATGTTCCCCTTCACCAGCAGATATAAGGTTATAAAAATAAAAAAGTACTATACAGTGTAAACTAGTTAACAGGCCACGAAAAATGTGCACAGCCCCATAGGCGAACATTGTGTCATATCTTATAATTAGTCACAGCGAGATAGAAACATCCTAATAAGTGAGTGCGAAGTGTGAACCAAACTGACCGAGCCAGACATATTAATAGATCCGTGCATAATAAATTTAAATTTTATAATTACTATTGGATCTGGGGTTCAGATATTTAGGACAAAATGTGGGAGACTCATTAGAGCGTCGGGTGAGTCACTCTTATTGTAGTAATCACAGCGGTTACAAAAAGTGAATTCGAAAAAAAATAAAAATAAAAAAAAATTAGGAAAAAAAACATTTCCGGGCCCGATAAATGACTTACTGTAAGTCGAATGGACTTATGAATGGGCCGCGGGACATGGCTCATCGCCCTTTCCTTTGTATATACGCCGGGAGCACTTATAGGTATATAGCTGCATACGTCTGAGGCGCATTTGGTGCCACCCTTCAAAAATACATGCAGAGTGTATACCCTAAATGTGATACCCCAAAGGTAACTCAGAACCTTCTTACTACCATGTGCCATCTGTCTTACTGGTGTCTCCTTATGTGACGGAGGGGTGTCTGTGCCCCACCCCCCAGGCATCAGGGCCCGGATATGACTGCTACCCGCTACCTCTGTATCCTATCGATAAACCCTGTTTACCCTGATTTATTTCCCAAACTCCCAGCAGGGTTTAGATCTGGGGGTTACATGATGTCACATAATAATAAAAAAAATCTAAATAACAAAAATATTAATAGAATATTTGATATTAACAAGAAAAAAAATAACAGGGCAGTATATAATAGTGTGTAACGATAAAAAAAATTGAACTACTACTATTAATACTGCTGTTAATAATAATAATAATAATAATAATAATAATAACAAAATATTAATAATAATAAAAAAATAATAATAATAATAAAATATTAATAATAATAATAATAATAGAATATTAATAATAATAATAATAATAATAATAATAATAATTAATAGTATATATTAACAATGACAATCATAATAGAACAATATCTAAGAATAATTAAACATTTGAGTAAAAATAATAATAGAATAATGAAGCTACTACTACTAATAAAAATAATAATGATTATATTAATAATAATTATTAATAAGAATACAATATTATCTATTAATAATGACAAAAATAATACGACTATATATATATATAATGTAATATAATATTAAAATAATTAAAATACTACTAATAATAAGAGTACTAATTATTATTAATAATAGTAGTAGTAGTGATGGTTTTATTATCCTAATATTATTATTAGTGTTATCCTTACTTTATTATTATTATTGTTATAATTATTATTATTATTATTAGCAATATTAGTAGTAATGGCCGAAATAACTGTAGTTTTATTATTATTTGATTATTATATTATAATTATAATTATTGTATTATTATTATTATTATATTATTATTATTGTTATTATTATTTTATTATTATTATTATTGTTGTTATTATAACTTTTATTATTAGTAGTGGTAGTTGCAGTCATAGTAGTAGTAAAATACGAAGTAGTTTTATAATTTTATTATTATTTATTATTAATTATTATTTATTATTATTATTATTATTATTATTTATTTTTATTATTATTATTTATTATTATTATTATTATTATTACATTTTTGTATAGTCTTCTTATGATTGTTATTATTAATATATAATATTCTATTGTTCTATTATTCTAGAAGTCCCAGGTCCTCCCCCTTTGTCATTCGGTTCTTCAGCCCGGTCTACATTGGATTCGGATGCTTGTCGTGTCATCTGAGGACAAGGAGTGATTTTACCAAATGACAGGTTTTGATTCTGCGACTCCAAATTATTTATACGGCTCCAATAACCTCAACCCCGGTGCGGTCATTGACCCAGAAGACGGAGGTTTTAGATTAAACTGAAGATTGTTAATGTATTTAATGCAGATATTGTAAGTGTCCTTATAGAGTGTAGTATGGAGAATTATCATGATTATCCCGTCCGTAGCTTTGAAGATGGCGGCGATCAGGTGATTCGGCCACGTGACGGCTTCCCGGCTTTCTGCTCTTCTACACCAGCGCTCAACCGGGGCTTAAAACACTCAATGCAAAGCTGACAACCCTCCCATTGAAAAAAATGGGCCTGTAATGCCCATCTGATTCCTTCATGGGAATTTCAAATCACCAGACCACCGCCATTTTGAAAGCTATGGACAGGATAATCGCGCCATCCACTGTTTACTAAGCCGTTCCAGAGCGAGCAGGAGCCCCTGAAATGAGGCGCGGGGGTACATGATGGGGGTATTTACAGTTATCTGTGTCACAATACAGCAACTTAGGGCGTCTTAGAAATGTCATTATCGAGTGACCAGCCCCTATAAGTTGTCTTAACATCACGTTTGACCACGACGCTCGTCGTATTCGCCAGGGAAGTTACCGGCGTATACAATGAATGTATCCATAGGGTTCCATTGACCCGATTTACGCCAAAAAAAGTGTCCTTATGGCATATACGTTGAGCAGGTATACATCAGAATACCATCCCCCATAAATCTAAAGTCATTATGATGATGTCCTTATAATATGGAATTGCCAGTGGAGCAGTTTTCTATTATATTCTGTAGATTGTTACAAACTGAGTGTTCCAATCAGCTAAAATAAGTCCCAGTAAAACTTTTTTTAAAGGGGAATTCCAGTTGGGATCTTAATAAGTCTATTAATTAAGTCACGACTCCTCAGTGTTGGCTGTTTTTATGCCTGCTCCATTATTGCACAGCTCTAATCAGGGACTCCAGCTTGCCTGCATTGTCTATTGTAGTCTAAGGTAGTCTTAAATCCATCGCCTTTCATTAGATTCTCGGACCGTTGCTATATCCCCCATGCTTTACACCATTGCTCTGCTCCATTAGGGTACAGCTATGATCTGTGACTCCTGCCTATTTCCATTGTCTATTAGGGTCTGAAGTAGTCCGGAATACACCTCCTGTCTCATCAGAGGCACAGGTTGCTGCTTTATCCCCCCCATGCTTTACACTGCAGCCCTGCTCTTGCATAAGGAGAACCCCAGCACAAGTTCACCGTTGCATTTCTCTTACAGTAAGGTAAGAAAGATTACATTTTATGTGGTTTTGCTCAACTGTTATCTGCAGGTCGGGTCCCTAGAAAGCCCAGGAAAGAAATAACAGGAATCATGACTGCTAATTATCTAGCGCTGAGGAGTAGCGGGATTGTGTTAAGGTCCACGGGCAATGATCGGGTAAACGAGCATTCATACATTATTATTATTCTCGATCGTTCTCGATCATTGCCCTGTGTAAACAGCGCAAAGATCAGTCGAAGAACGAGCAATCGACTGATCGCATCTTTTATGCGACTATAAAAATGGCCACTAGTCGGCAGCAAATCTCCCTGCTGCCAACTACTGGCCATTTTTATAGTCGCATAAAAGATGCGATCAGTCAATGCAAATTCATGGGGACGAACGATCTTAGTAACGATCAATCGCTCAGGAGCAAAATGATCGCCGATCAACGAGTTGTATTGTCTTACGGCGCTCGTGATTGGTGGTGAACACGGTCGATATCTGCCCGTGCAAAACCATCGGAGCATACCGATGTGATGCATACAAGATGCCGGCTGCATCCTGGGGGAGCACTAATCAGCTGCTTGCAGGCTCAAGGCTAAGAAAATAGTGTATAGTCTAACCATACCGATGTAGCCATCTTTATCTTGACTCTTAACACATTAAATACACAGTGTCAAGAAACTTTAACTGTTCAATGACTTTTCAATGGGTTTTGTTGTGTGATATCAGGTTGCAGCAAGTTATCAGAGTCAAGATAAAGATGGCTACATCTGTACATGGAAGGAGGCCGGATCTTCTCCATTTTTTAATAGAATAATGGTGCAGAATTGTCTCATTCATGCCTCATATGCATAGAATTGACAAATGATAAATGAGGAATATGTTGCATATGATATGTACAAACGGCCCATGAGATACACCAAACCCTTCCCCCACCTCGTCCACTGCCCCGTTCCTTTTCAACGGCTGTGTGACCCTAGGCCATGGGGGTAACTCGGTAGTGATTTTACACTCCATCATTATCTGTGATGATCAATGTCTAGCACAGGTAATTATTACATGGTGGCTGCTCCGAGGCCTCATCTTCACTCCTGTAACCAATCACTCATCTTATAGGACTCCATTATATTATCTCATCTCTGTGCCTATAGCTCTAGGTGTGCCCTAAATACGTGTCCGGGCAGAGAACGCAATTATCAGAAGAGTTAATCCCCTTACAAAAGAGAGACTTTTATTTAGAAGTTCCCACAATTCAGGGAAATTCTGGTAGAACGGGAATGTTTCATTGTAATCATTCATTAGGGGACAAATCAGATCTTATCTGGGCTGTTGCTTAGTAACGGAAGACAACGTCAGGTGGGTGACACCTTGTGGGAAGTATGAATGTCCCTCACATACAGCAGAGGGACTGGGGGGACTGTTCATGCATGGTGCCAGCATTTTTGGCTGCCTAGAAGAGGAGGAAAGTGTCCGGGATCCAGTCCAGGATCGTAGATTTTTTTAATTATGATGCTATAATGATGGGGAGGGGGCACTAGGGGGTGCGGGGCTTTTTGTCTCATTGTCGGAGTTCTTCTTTAACATTAGAATTCCTCATCCAGCTTTGCATATCTGTTTTCTGTGCCTCCTAAATACATTGTCTCTTGTTTTTTTTATTAGAGAAGCTGAAATTATTGTATTTCCTTTATATCAAAATTGGAAGGGGTTGTACAAAATTAGAAAAAAAAGGTCTGTTATTTGCCCAAAACAAGACTCTTATGGTCTGGGGTCTATGGGATATGTTTGGTATTGCAGCTCAACCCTATTATTTTTCTGATGCAATACCGGACACAGCCCATAGACAAGGGTGGCGCTGTTTCTGAAAAAAAAACAAAAAAACATTTTATAGGATACAATACAACCCCTCCAACTCCACTCACAAACATTCATGACATTCACTAAAAAACTCATTGACATGAATGAAGGCCGGGCCAATATTAGGGGGGGAGAAGGTGAGAGGGCCCATTCCAAAATAAACAGCCCCCTCCTTTCTCAGGACCATGAACATGGAGAGGACTGCAGATGTAGGGTTGACAAATTATTGGTGGCTGCATGGGAGGAGGGCACACCTCACAATATTAAAATCTCCATTCACACCCAGAAACGCCCACAAAACATCCAGAAACGCCCACTTTCTGGCATATTTGCCTAAGCCCCCACCCTCATTGAGATCAGTTTCATGGAACAATCGTTTAAAAAGTGGACAATAGGAGTTGTAAATAGTTTTTTCTTACCCTCACCAGTAGAGGGCACTATTTTGATTTGGGACCTTCTCTCTTCAGTAGGAGGATAATAATTGATATAGTTTCTACGTATGACTGGCTTTGTTGCTTTCCAGTATTATATCAGACACAACTGCTCTGTAGTCGCATAAGAATTTTAATTATTCAACAAAGGCGTCAGATAGACAGGACCGGCAGCAGGAAGCTTTATAGAGAAATGACAAGTGTCAGGACAATGAATGTGACAGATATAGAGAGCAGGATAGTGCAGAGAGGGGCCCTCCATCCCACCGCCCGGTTGCACATAACATTAGTCTTTACGCTTTTGTAATAATGTCCTTTTGCGTAGGATGTGCCGGATCCAGCTCTGCAGATCTCATTGGTGGTGCAGCCATGTAAGCTCTCCGTGACAGTGGAAACTTCTGTAAGAAATTAACAGAATTTGTGTAAAAATCTGAGATATATCTAAGGATCAGTTTAAGGGGTATAAGAGTTTATATATAGAATGGATCTACTGAGTTACTTTGTAAAAAGATTAAATGACTCGCCCTGTACTGATCCTGAGTTACATCTTGTATTAAACTCCAGAGCTGCGCTCACTATTCTGCTGGTGGAGTCACAGTGTAGTTACATGACATTATTTATCCTGTACCGATGCTGAGTTACATCTTGTATTAGACTCCAGAGCTGCACTCTCTATTCTGCTGGTGGAGTCACTGTGTACATACATTACATTACTAATCCTGTACTGATCCTGAGTTGCATCCTGTATTATACTCCAGAGCTGAACTCACTATTCTGCTGGTGGAGTCACTGTGTACATACATTATATTACTTAACCTGTACTGATCCTGAGTTACATCCTGTATTATACTCCGGAGCTGCACTCACTATTCTGCTGGTGGAGTCACTGTGTACATACATTACATTACTTCTCCTGTACTGATCCTGAGTTACATCCTGTATTATACTCCAGAGCTGTACTCACTATTCTGCTGGTGGAGTCACTGTGTACATACATTACTTAACCTGTACTGATCCTGAGTTACATATTGTATTATACTCCAGAGCTGCACTCATTATTCTGCTGGTGGTCAATGTGTACATACATTACACTACTTATCATGTACTGATCCTGAGTTACATCCTGTATTATACTCCAGAGCTGCACTCCCTATTCTGCTGGTGGAGTCACTGTGTACATACATTACATTACTTATCTTGTACTGATCCTGAGTTACATCTTGTATTATACTCCAGAGCTGCACTTATTATTCTGCTGGTGGAGTAACTGTGTACATACATTACATTACTTATCCTGTACTGATCCTGAGTTACATCCAGTATTATACTCCAGAGCTGCACTCACTATTCTGCTGGTGGAGTCACTGTGTACATACATTACATTACTTATCCTGTACTGATCCTGAGTTACATCCAGTATTATACTCCAGAGCTGCACTCACTATTCTGCTGGTGGAGTCACTGTGTACATACATTACATTACTTATCCTGTACTGATCCTGAGTTACATCCTGTATTATACTCCAGAGCTGCACTCACTTTTCTGCTGGTGGTCACTGTGTACATACATTGCATTACTTATCCTGTACTGATCCTGAGTTACATCCTGTATTATACTCCAGAGCTGCACTCACTATTCTGCTGATGGAGTCACTGTGTACATATATTACATTATTTATCATGTACAGATTCTGAGTTACATCATGTATTATACTCCAGAGCTGCACTCACTATTCTGCAGGTGTAGGCAGTGTGTACATACATTACATTACTTATCCTGTACTGATCCTGACTTACATCCTGTATTATACTCCAGAGCTACACTCACTATTCTGCTGGTGGTCACTGTGTACATACATTGCATTACTTATCCTGTACTGATCCTGAGGTACAGCCTGTATAATACTCCAGAGCTGCATTCACTATTCTGCTGGTGGAGTCACTGTGTACATACATTACATTATTTATCCTGTACTGATCCTGAGTTACATCCTTTATTATACTGCAGAGCTGCACTCACTATTCTGCTGGTGGTCACTGTGTACATACATTGCATTACTTATCCTGTACTGATCCTGAGGTACAGCCTGTATAATACTCCAGAGCTGCATTCACTATTCTGCTGGTGGAGTCACTGTGTACATACATTACATTATTTATCCTGTACTGATCCTGAGTTACATCCTTTATTATACTGCAGAGCTGCACTCACTATTCTGCTGGTTGTTATGGCATACAATTGACAAGTATTTCAACACACACAACACCTTAGCTGAGATCCTATTATGCAAGTGAGGTTACTAGTCACATTTTACATGAATAGCCACATGACCACCCACTCGATTTCCAGCCACATAACCATCCATACTGTGCTGCATGTTCCCGGCCGTATTTCCATTAACATTGTGCTCTCAACCTTGTTACAGTCCACATAATACACGCTTAGACACTTCACCATCCATATTGGGCATTCATCGACCCCCCCCCCCCCCCACTGCCATTTTCTTGTAAGTTGCCAACCACATGACCATCCACACTGCACATACCCAGCACATGGACATCCATGGGGTTCATTCCTAGTCCAAATTTCAACTATACATCTACAATTAAAGAACTTTTATAAGTACCAAGGAATGACCCAAAAAGCTCTACTGGGTCCATGACTATCAGATAATGTCTGGTACAACTATATCACATGGGTTTCAATGTCACCCAAAAACTGGACAAACTGGTGTAGCTATAGGGGTGCATTGTTTTCAGTTGCACCCAGAACCGAATACATATGTTGGACCGAAAGCCCCTCTGCCACATTTAAAGGACAGCAGTACTATAAATGGTATGTGGGGAGGGGGTGCAGATTTGGTATCGGGGCTTAGGATCTTCAAGGAACGTTCCCTATGAACGGTAGTAGCGCTTACCGTGCACCTCGGTTCTCATGTAGTGAATACACCGCTGTTCATTGCCGCCACATTTCAAGCTACTGCGTCCTAGACAACGGTCTGAGTTAGGGACAAAGCAACTCGGGCAGGTAAGTCCATTTTCATCAAAGTTGACTGAGGGTACTAAGAATGAGAAAGCCAAAACTGAATGAAGGCGCCTTTTTAAAAAAATTGACGAAATACGTGAATACTTTTGCACAAGGTATGTTTTTGGGTAACTAGGCAACAGACTTTGCCCGGAATTTATACATAGTATGTGATCCTTACCTGACCACTATAAAGACTCTCTCTTTCCTATATCCACAATGAAATGTGCAATGTTTAGTATAGTAGCTTGCAGCTGTTACATCCATGACCTCCATAACCTCCAAAGCCAGAAGTTATGTGTCAGACTCCACCCCCTTATGATATTTCTCCTTCCTGACACAGGAGTCAATTGGCAGGTGCACACAATCATGTGACAACTAGGCTCCGCCCAGAATAAGGAAAGTTTAGATAATGGCTTTAGGAAATTATATATCATTGCTTCTTGCCAAAAGGAAATAATGGAATTATACATTTCCAGTCTATTATTTTATGACCTATTATCAATATTCTCCTACGAGGGGGTCATCATTATATTATTAAGTGATGGCTGGAGTTTTCCTTTAAATTTCTTATTCTCTTCTTACTCCGTTTACATTTCTTATTTTCTATGTATTCCTTTAAGAGCAGCTATCAGCCTTAGGAGCAGAAATTCAAAGATTATCTTCTAGATATATACAAGAAGATCTCATTGGTGGAGCCAGTGAGTTCTTAGACTAATTTCCAGAATGTAGGGGCTTCATAAATTCCTCAAACACCTTTGGTAAATATTCTGAGCAAAGTTCCAAATTTTTGAGGTCTTCAGTGATGGAGTCCACTAGGAACTTGGGTGGTCTATATGCTCAATCATGGAGGCCACTAATGTCATCTTCTCATAGGTCTCCATGATAGATGAAGGTTAATTTTAGCTGGCTTTCGCCTGACCATTCCTACTTTTCTTTCGAACAGTTATTACCGAAGTCTAAATGCCTCAGTTGACCTTCTATGACTTACACACGTTACAATATCATAGTGAAAAAGTCTACCATGATACCAGAGAGGACTACACTCTACCGGAAAAATAGGGTTCCCCGTATAGAGGGTCTTTTTTTCCTAATGACTGAAAGGCCTGTGCAGATGGACACTTACAGGTAGGTAATGGCATCTGGCATACATTATGGTCACAACAGGTGGTGTTCATCAATATAGTCTTGGTTGAGCTTCTTATGCTGCCAGCTCTACTACATTCATTGGATTTACCACATCGTTTAGTAATTTCTACTTCATCTCTTTGATCTGGAAACAAAAATAATCCATAAATACTTGTTTGCAAAATTTAGGACAAGTCAATGTAGTCATATAAGTAAAATATTAAAAGGGTTTTCTGGAACGGTATTATTTAATGCCTATCCTTAGGATAAGACATCAATATCTGATTGGTGGGGGTTCAACTCCAGACATTTCCACCAATCAGCTAAGTGACGGGATCACAGGCTCCAGCATCCTCTTCATAGTTTATCCAGACACAGTGGTATATTTTGAATGGTTCTGAGTTGCAGTACCAGGCACAGCCACAAAAAAATGTATGGTGCTGTGCCTGGGTAGACAATGAAAAGGATGTGGCGCTGGAGCACTGCGGCCTGTTCTTCAGCTGATTGGCAGAGGTGCTATTTTAAGAATAGGCCATCAATTTTTAGCCATCCTGTAAGACCCCTTTAAATACATTCTCCCATACAAAAAAAAAATCATCGATAAATTGAAGTCCTTGGGATTTGTTTTAATCTGTCTAGGTACAAAATGATGACCTGAATTACAAAACACTACAGGCTTGTCCTCCACCTTTTTGAGACTGAAGAACTAAAATGAGATAACCCCTGTACATATGGACATAATAGAGGGGGGATCCCTTACTCTGGGCCCAACTCTGTTAGCCAAAGTGAAGAACCACTGCGAAGAGCAGTTCCTGCTCTGAAGGACTCAGCACGACCATATATCACATGGTCACCCACTCATTTGAATGGGCGCCATGCAATACCACATTTCTCCTTTAGTGGCCGCTGCAGGAGAAATGTGTGTAATCCCACAGTTTCCGCTGCCTTACCTGCATCAATCATCTGATCGCCAACTGGTACTTATAATGAGAAATGTTTGTTCTGGTGGCACAACCCCTTTAAGAATGTATTTAAAAGAGATGTACATATACCGAATATACTCCTTGTTCTTTCAAACACACATACGTCCTCCTCGGGCATGCACATATGTGCCTGGTCCAAGCAGTTGTCGACGTTGTAATCATGACAGAAGTGGCACCAAATAAAATTTCCTAGAAAGAAATATGAGAACAAGCAGTAACTATATTATTACTTAGGGTAGGGGCCAAATGGAAGGATCGTTAAAGGGGTACTCCCATGTGACACTTATGTTATGTCAACAGGACTCATTGAGAGAGAACGGGGGTCCTCTGACCCCATCAACAATCCAAGGCGGAGACAAATGGCAACACATGTGCACGGCTGTCTCCATTGGTGTCAATGGATTATGAATACCAAATAAAGCAAGGGTGGGACCCCCAAGTATCACATATTTAGGGTGTGGATATGCCATAAATGTCTAAAGCAGGAATACCCCTTTAAGTACTGTCTATGTAACTGTCTATGTGGTATATAACTCTCAACATCTATCTATCATATATACATTTACATCACGGTGACTTTTTTTTTTTACTTACCTGCCGGTAATTGCTCTTTGGTACTTGAATTATAGCATAGCATTACATCCAATGATCCTAGGTACTTTAAAACATTCAAAATTCCATTTCCTCTGCAAACATTTTTAGAGGCACAGCCCATTGCATGGATATAATATAATTCTACAAGATAAAGATGAAAAATACTATTGAAGAGGAGGCCTGAATCAAACATTTGTTGAGGTGGCCATACAGCTGTTCCTCCCAACTCCCCCGTACACATGCTCGGCACGGCCAAGAGTGCATGTATTTTCAATGAGGAGAGTGGAATAAGTTGCTGCCAGACGTATCTGGCATTGGCTTATCTCCCACAGGAACAAAGGATTGGACATGTTGAAATTCAACATGCCCGATCCTTCTTTTCCCCGACATCTGTTGTCCGCCATTGATCTAACATGTATGGGCACCCTACCTAGAAGTAGACATGAGAGTAGAAGAGGTATAGCTGGGGGGTGGGTAGGAGTCATCTGTTTCTGCTCATCATCATGTTTTGATAGCTCATTAAAGGGGTATTCCGGTTATAGAGGAGGGTCCCAACGCTGAGTTATGAGGTGGCCGGTTTTGGTTGCTGTTTCCGGAACTCCCATAAAAGTTATGGAAACAGCGTTGCACAGCGAGCTACGCTGTTTCTGCGACTCGGGAGCTACTGAAACAGCATATACTGTGGATATGCCATAAATGTCCGGCATGGGAATACCCCTTTAAGGAGCATTATTGCCCAACCCACTAACTTATTCTGCTCTGTCAAAAATTAGTTGACTTCCACTATAACTCCCATAGGGGTTGTTACTGATCACTTGATCGATTGTCGGTCCAGTAATAAGGGGATAAATCTTGTATTAGGCAGATCTGCTATTCAGGTGTCCAGAAAAACTGGGGTACAAGCCCTGTGGGTATTGGCAGCTATATTAGTTGTCACCAAACTTTGACCAAAAGAGGACAACTCAAGGACTTATATTAAAAAAAATTTAAGGGTTTGTTTTTTTTGGTGGTGGTGGGGGTATGTGTTTTTTGGAGATAAGAACCTTTTGGCACAGGAGTGCTACGGTCTAGGACCACTATGGTTTGTGGCAAGATGCTGTAGTCAGTCATCTCCTGCCGGGACTTCAACCAGGCAAGCAGATTATCTTACCCCTTTAAATGCAACG
Source organism: Rhinoderma darwinii (assembly GCF_050947455.1). Classification (NCBI taxonomy): domain Eukaryota; kingdom Metazoa; phylum Chordata; class Amphibia; order Anura; family Rhinodermatidae; genus Rhinoderma; species Rhinoderma darwinii. The sequence goes on along the minus strand of NC_134696.1, from coordinate 95,435,353 downwards.
TGTGGAAAGTTAAGTGACCACCCCCCCATTTTGTGTTGTTTTTGATTACCATACGGGCTGTTCCTTTCATAATTTATGCAGTACTTCTCTTCTCCAGTACACATCAAAGAGTACTTCGCTACACACTTATTCTTGGTGGGCGAAAAGCAGGATGGGCACAATACTCCATTTTTAGAGTTGTTTTCGGGTGGCACTACAAGTAAACACATAAAAGCAGCTTGTGAAAAAATCAGCAAGGAACGGTCATCAATGCGGGTTTTCTGGTTTATTAACATGTTAAGGTATGTTGCGATCAGTTACATACACAGAAGAGAGGGGATCCCATAGAAAAAGCTAAAACTGGACACCCTATGATGGTTCTGAGATTTGCCACTCAGGACTGAAGGGTCTGCAGTTCCTTGGGGGATTGCATTCGGCACAGGTTGTCTCCCCTAATTGGGATGCGACCAACCAGGGCTGGGCCCCCTTTCTCCAAGGGCCACATAGCAGCCACATGGACAGCTATACACACCCCTTGTTAAGATGATAAAGTAGTGTCTCCACACAGGAGCCAATTAACACTGTGCACTAGTACTAATAGATCGCCGCCTATGTGCAAAAAATTGCAGAACAGTAACATTTCCCTGTGTTTTCCTGAGGAACAAGTGTATGTAAAAAATTATTCAATATACATCCACAGCTTCCAGTCCTTGACAATAACTGGTATCTTAACATGTGATACATATTAGGCTCTGTTCATACTACCGTCACGGCTTCCGTTCTTAACGAAGCTATGACAGCTATGACAGATCAGTTTTCAAATACCATTCTTATAGGACACCATTTCAGTCCACCGATAGAATGAATCTACATAAAAGTTGTGCCGCTTGTGCATACTTTACATTTCATATCTTGTAATGATTCTAATTTACAGCCTGTGTTATACTCCAGAGCTGAAATCACGATTCTGCAGTCTTCACAGTTGAAATCTCCCAGCATTTCCTGCTGATTCAGTGTCTGCACAGACCTTGCTCTGTTGATTTGCATTCTAATAAGTAGAGTTTTTACACCAGAAACTGTCCAATAATGTGATGTAACCCCAGTGCATTATGGGAGTGCAGCACACCTGTACCACTATCACTAAGCATGAATGAGACCTAAAGACTGAATATATTAAGAAAGTTTGCGGAATACTTGTAAGAAATCTTTTTTTTTTTTGGACTTCGCTGAACAAGGGGACACTTACAGAATGGACGAGCCGGTGTGCAATTGTCTGTCTCACAGCAGGTAGAAGCATATGATGTTCTTAGCAATGGTGTTGTGAAGCTCTCGCTGACATTACATTCTCTCGGTTCGAGGCAGGTTCTTCTGACGAATACTTCCTGTGATTGATCATCTATGATAAAAATAATAGAACAGGAGGAACTTGAATGGCCACCCAACACCCCAAACCCCTCCATCCCTGGCCAGTTGCTCATTCTGATGAAAACATCACTCATCGACATGACTGTACGGCTTATTGATATATTAAGTGCCCAAAACACCATGGATCAGGTCAAAGATTGAGGATGGAAGAACAGGGGCTAAATATGAGTTGCAACAAGTTCCATCTTGAAATCGGATAGAGGTCGCATTAAGCATTGGGGCCTCTCACCTCCTGGTGCTCATATAAATGGCACTGTAAGGGTATGTGCACACGGTAGCAGGCTTTTACGTCTGAAAAGACAGACTGTTTTCAGGAGAAAACAGCTGCCTCGTTTCAGCCGTAAAAGCTGCTCCTCGTATTATGCGAGGCGTCTTTGACGCCTGTAATCTTGAGCTGCTCTTCATTGACTTCAATGAAGAACAGCTCAAATTACGTTGCAAAGAAGTGCCCTGCATATAATGTATATAAGTGTCCTGCACTTCTTTGCCGAGGCAGTCAATTTACGCGTCGTCGTTTGACAGCTGTCAAACGACGACGCGTAAATGACAGGTCGTCTGCACAGTACGTCGGCAAACCCATTCAAATGAATGGGCAGATGTTTGCCGACGTATTGTAGCCGTATTTTCAGACGTAAAACGAGGCATAATACGCCTTGTTTACGTCTGAAAATAGGTCGTGTGAACCCAGCCTCAGGGTATGTTCACACGCTAGCTTGCTTTTACGGCTGAAATGACAGCCTGTTTTCAGAAGAAAACAGCTGCCTCGTTTCAGCCGTAAAAGCTCCTCCTCGTAATATACGAGGCGTCTGTGACGCTCATAAATCTTGAGCTGTGCTTCATTGAGTTCAATGAAGAACAGCTCAAATTAAGTGGCAAAGAAGTGCCCTGCACTTCTTTGCCGAGGCAGTCAATTTACGCGTCGTCATTTGACAGCTGTCAAACGACGACGCGTAAATTACAGGTCGTCTGCACAGTACGTCGGCAAACCCATTCAAATGAATGGGCAGATGTTTGCCGACGTATTGTAGCCCTATTTTCAGGCGTAAAACGAGGCATAATACGCCTCGTTTACGCCTGAAAATAGGTCGTGTGAACCCAGCCTCATATGTACACTGTATGGCACTGTTATTTGCACACTGCATGGCACTGTTATTTGTACACTATTGCACTGTTATATGTACACTGTATGGCACTGTTATTTGTACACTGTATGGCACTGTTATATGTACACTGTATGGCACTGTTATATGTACACTGTATGGCACTGTTATTTGTACACTGTATGGCACTGTTATTTGTACACTGTATTGCACTGTTATTTGTACACTGTATGGCACTGTTACTTGTACATTGTGGCGTTGTTATTTGTACACTGTATGGCACTGTTATTTGTACACTGTATGGCACTGTTACTTGTACATTGTGGCGTTGTTATTTGTACACTGTATGGCACTGTTATTTGTACACTGTATTGCACTGTTATTTGTACACTGTATGGCACTGTTACTTGTACATTGTGGCGTTGTTATTTGTACACTGTATGGCACTGTTATTTGTACACTGTATGGCACTGTTACTTGTACATTGTGGCGTTGTTATTTGTACACTGTATGGCACTGTTATTTGTACACTGTATTGCACTGTTATTTGTACACTGTATGGCACTGTTACTTGTACATTGTGGCGTTGTTATTTGTACACTGTATGGCACTGTTATTTGTACACTGTATGGCACTGTTATTTGTACACTGCATGGCACTGTTATTTGTACATTGTGGCACTGCTAATTGTACACTGTATGGCACTGTTATGTGTACACTGTATGGCACTGTTATTTGTACACTGTATGGCACTGTTATTTGTACACTGCATGGCACTGTTATTTGTACATTGTGGCACTGCTAATTGTACACTGTATGGCACTGTTATTTGTACACTGTATTGCACTGTAAGGGTATGTGCACACGACCTTTTTTCAGAAGTAATGGAGGCGTTTTATGCCTCGAATTACGCCTGAAAAGACTGCTCCAATACGTCTGCAAACATCTGTCCATTGCCTGCAATGGGTTTTACGATGTTCTGTGCAGACAAGGTGTAATTTTATGCGTCGCTGTCAAAAGACGGCACGTAAAAATACGCCCGCGTCAAAGAAGTGCAGGACACTTCTTGGGACGTTTTTGGAGCAGTTTTTCATTGACTCCAATGAAGAACAGCTCCAATTACGTCCGTAAAAGATGCCGTGAAATATGCGAGTACTTGCAAAAACGTCTGAAATTCAGGAGCTGTTTTCTCCTGAAAACAGCTCTGTAATTTCAGACGTATTTTGCGTTGTCGTGTGAACATACCCTTATGTGTACACTGTATGGCACTGTTATTTGTACACTGTATGGCACTGTTATTTGTACACTGTATGGCACTGTTATGTGTACACTGTATGCCACTTTTATTTGTACACTGTATGGCCCTGTTATTTGTACACTGTATGGCACTTTTATTTGTACACTGTATGGCACTGTTATTTGTACACTGTATGGCACTTTTATTTGTACACTGTATGGCACTGTTATGTGTACACTCTATGCCACTTTTATTTGTACACTGTATGGCACTGTTATTTGTACACTGTATGGCACTTTTATTTGTACACTGTATGGCACTGTTATTTGTACATTGTGGCACTGTTATTTGTAGATAAATAAAATATCCAAAGACCACCCCAAAGGTTCAAGCAAATACTAAACTGGTGCCATTCCAGTTTTGATTGTTAGGGTATGTGCACACACACTAATTACGTCCGTAATTGACGGACGTATTTCGGCCGCAAGTACCGGACTGAACACAGTGCAGGGAGTACAGTACGGGACAGTTGTCCTGCAGCGAGGCAGGGACTCCTAGCGTCGTACATAACTATGATGCTAGGAGCCCGGCTCCCTGCACTGTGTTCGGTCCGGTACTTGCGGCCGAAATACGTCCGTCAATTACGGACGTAATTAGTGTGTGTGCACATACCCTTAAAAGAAAAGAGAAAAATAAGTCCTGGGACATATCCAGCACACAATAGGGTAACAAGAAAAAATCATATACAAGTTTTTTTTAATAAGACAAAGAAAATACCATTTCCCAAAGAGGCTAGTGCCTAATAAATTTAAATACACTTTTTTTTTTTTGCAAATTTATTTTTATTTAGTTGAAAAAAGGGGACCCATACCCTTTCTAAATGGGATCTCACTGGACATGGTCTAGGATCTGAAGTGTCTTTGAGGTGATTACATTGCACACTCTTATGATACGAGAATGATTAACTTCCCCGGGGAGTTCTGCAGCTGCCATCCATGTGTTTATCTACGGCACAGTGAAAACAGTAGACCTGAGGCATGGCTCATTGAAAACAACAACATAAGCCATTTTTTTTTTTTCATTATTTTAGCTTTTATTCAACGTAAATAATTATTAGACTTTGATCTGTGTAGGTGGATAAATTAGCCCGAGGAAAGCCTAATAGTTTTACTCCAGGTCTTGTTTATTTTAACATTTGAAAGTTACTTAAAGGGGTTGTCCAATTTGGTCATTTACGTCTTGCTTTCAAGAGTCCATTGCGCAGTAACCCTTAGGAAACAGCTGTAATATGTGGAGAAACTCTGTAGCAAGTGTTCAATTTTCCTGCAGTGCCACCACAGGAGAAATAAAGTATTACACCGTTCTCATTGAAATCAATAGGTTGTCCATTTAATGAATAGATCTCCCAGGTCCTCCAAAGAGGCAGACACTCTTTATAGTTTTTCTCTGCTCAGTCTAATTGATGAGGGTGCTAAACGGGGAAAGCTCCCCCTCTATTAGCTCAGAGTACCCTAGCAGTGTATTTAAAATGTATAATACAAGACAATTTTATATCGAGACGGCCACAATTTCAACACAATCTATGTCACCCAGCTTTCTCATACTCCTGAATATCAAATTTGACTTGTTTTGCTGTGGTATTGGATTGGGGACTGTATAACTGCCTAACTAGACAGACATGTCATTCTGGATTAGGTGACTACCACTGTGGCGGCCATATTGGTTGTCACCAGTAACATATAACTAATAAACGGATGAATAGAATTTTTAACAACATACCATTCAACGGGTGAATTATTATTATGGAATGATTGAATGGCACCTACCAAAACGCAACTGAAACCTAACAAGAAATGTCCTTGAAAAAGAAAGTCATGTGACCGTATTTAATTGAAGGGGTTGTCCACTTTGTACACTTCCTACTTGTTAGCGAAATCCCTTGATAATGAACTGATCACAAACTCTCCTCCAGCTCGCAACTCAGCGATCAGCTGTAATCTGTGGGGAAACCTGGCAGGAAGTGTTCAATTTCCCTGCAGCACCACCACAGGGGAACTTAAGTATTACAACGTGTACGTTCATATCAATGGGTTGTCTGATTATTGATGAGGATCCAGACTATACTCTAATTTCCTAATAGGGTACATGAAAATGTGTATTCTAAACAAGACAACTCCTTTAATAATTTTAAGTTGTACTCACATTTTGTCGTTATCATGTATACAGAACCGCAGACATCTTCCGGCGAAGAACAGGAGAGGTTGACTCCTAAACAGAAAGGTTGTCCATCGACAAAACCCTCATAGGTCGATGTGGGGATCAATTCGACGGGGTAGGATTCTCCGGAAGCTTTTTTTAAAATCCAATTACAGGACATGCATTGAAGGCAAGAAGCTGTAAGAGGAATATAATACTATGAAACATTGCGGGAAGATATCAGGGAAGATATAGCTAATGAAGGAGCCTCACGTGGTTGTAATACGGCTCCTGGATCGCCATGATACCATTGAATAAAGTCCTCCGGGGATCTAAGTACGGTTTAGTAGAACCATAGGGCGTCCGGTTGATCTGGCCATATTACAACCATGTCAAACCAGTCTAGGTCTTAACCCCTTAGGGTATGTGCACACACACTAATTACGGACGTAATTCAGGCGTTTTTGCCCCGAATTACGTCCGAAAAATGCGCCTCAATAGCGTTGACAAACATCTGCCCATTGAAAGCAATGGGCTGACGTTTGTCTGTTCACACGAGGCGTATATTTACGCGCCGCTGTCAAATGACGGCGCGTAAATAGACGCCCGCGTCAAAGAAGTGACCTGTCACTTCTTGGGGCGTAATTGGAGCCGTTATTCATTGACTCCAATGAATAGCAGCGCCAATTACGTCCGTAATGGACGCGGCGTTCAAGCGCCTGCACATGCCGTTACGGCTGAAATTACGGGGATGTTTCCTCCTGAAAACATCCCCGTAATTTCAGCCGTTACGGACGCTGTCGTGTGAACATACCCTTAGTGAGCAGCCCATTTTAGGGCCTGTTTACATCAGCGTTGGCTTTCCGTTCAGGGGTTCTGTCGGAGGTTTCCGTCGGGTGAACCCCTCAATGGAAAGCCAAACGAAAACCTTAGCGGAATAAATAGCGCCGTCAACTGCACTATTGATTCCGTCGAAAAGAAACGAAAACCTGGCGGAATGGTGACAAACGGAAACCATTAGTAAGGTTTCCGTCACCATTGATTTCAATGGTGATGCAAACGGAAGCTAAAGTTTCCGTTTTGCTTTCCGTTGAGGGGTTCACCCGATGGAAACCTCAGACGGAACCCCTGAACGGAAAGCCAACGCTGATGTAAACAGGCCCTAAAATGGGCTGCTCACTAAGGGGTTAAGACCTTTTTTTCGTTTTTCTATAGTCTCATTCAAAGAGCTATAACTTTTTTTTATTTTTCCGTCGACATAGCTGTATGAGAAGTTGTGGGATTAGTTTTACTTTTTAATGGCACCATTTTGGTATACATATAATTCTTTTTATTAACTTTTATTAACTTTTTTTGGGGGGAATAGAAAAAAAACCTGAAATTCCACATTGTTCTATGCGTTTTAAATTGACGCCGTTCATTGTGCGGCGTAAATAATACATTGCCTTTATTCTATGGGTCAGTATGATTACGGCGATACCACATATGTAGAGGTTTTTTATGTTTTACGACTTTTGCAAAAACTTCATCAACACTGCGTGTGTGTGATCCTGGACTAAAAATATAGCATTGAATGGAGAAGGAAAAGCTCCCAGATGTGAATATGACTCAACCAGGGTAGGAGTTGTAAGGGTGTATTCACACGGTGCGGTTTTGCAAAAAAAAAATTACACACATTTTCCACGATTTTTCCACTGTGCGGCAAAACCGCACTGTGTGAATGCACCCTTATTTGGATTTCTCAAAGTTCCGCACCTCGGTTTGTCTCGAGACACAAAACTGGAGGGACTGAATGTTGGGACTGTATGTTGGAGATATTCACCCCTACAATCAATTCTTCTTGGGGAGGACGCCTTTGTAATTCGATGTCTGATGGACGCATCTTTTTTTCTGTCGGATTCCCTATGCTCCATATGAAGAAGTCTATGGGTACCCCATTAAAGCATCTGGACAACTTAGAGGTTGTAAAACGGCCATATAAATGGGGGTCCATGAATAACGCAAAGCTGTAGGGTGGCACACAGCATTTCTATAGGTATATGATTCATTTCGGGACCACGTTGAACATTATATATGGGGATTGTCTCATTCCCTCGTTTGCACCTTTTACGTTCTGTTCACACATTGCGTTTTTTGTGCCTTTTATTTTGCAGACAGGACAGTAAAATAAATTTCGGTCACTTTCTAAACAAAACTGCAGCAAGTTTGCCACGTGGGAACTTGCCCTAAGGCCGAATACAGACGAAGGTGGGGAAACTCGGACGTGAAAAACGGTCATTTTTAAAGGGGCAGCATCTGAAGAACATGGAACGCCCCATTTCTGCCTTCTGTATTGTCTGCTTAAAGGGGGTCCGTCAAAGATTTATAGGAGGGAATTACTAGTCATGCAGTTCCCTAATATAATGTGTAAAGTGTCCTCACTCACCTGCAGATATAAAGGCAGAGATGGCGCATACAGCGACCGCGGTCTTCATGGTGTCGGTGATACGGCCGCCGTCTGTAAAGAACTGCAGGCTGTGAGCAGAGATCAGGTGTTCAGTTTTTTCCCCGTACAGAAATAATGTCAGATTCTCAGGGGACGCGGACGTTTACTCAACAGGAATTGGTGGCAATCATGGGAATTGCAGGAAAGGACAAGCCCGAGTTCACGAAAAAGGATGTAAACATATACTGTGTCGTGTCTATAGGTCCTTTTGCCATTCAGTTGACATTGAAAAGATGTGCAACTTTGCAAATCGTTTTGATTAAAAATTTCCTGCCGTTTTGTGTATACAGATCCTATGCAGACCTATGCGTCTCCATGGTTACGGTCAATAAACAAACCCTGTGGGAAGTCTGATCCTGCAGTCATGTGTTAATCCGGTCATAAACTTTAGATAGCTGTCAGGCAAGCAAAAAAAATCAGTAAAAACGCAACAAAAACACAAAGGTCTTATTCACACAGTGCAGTTTTGGTGCAGTTTTTTTATGCAGTTTTTATAGCCACAATCAGGAGTGGATCATGAAGAAAGGGAAAGTATATAGAAAAGATTCACATTTTTTGAATCCACTCTTGTTGTGGCTTCAAAACTGCACCCTGTGAATATACCCTGAGGGTGCATTTAGAGGAGACGTTTTTGGCCGCGCAGTAAAAAACGCATGAAAAATCACGATAAAACCGGGTGCCAAATTTCCGTGGTTTGCGAAGTGGTTTGCACCAGTGCGTTTTTTACAGATGAAACTGTAAAATAAATGTGTTTCTACTAAAAAAAAAATGTGCGACTGGAAACCGCATCGCAAAACCGTGGAATTTTTAGTAAAACCACGTGCGTTTTCGCTGCGTTTTTATGGTGTTTTTTTACTGTGCAGCCAAAAACGGCTCATTTAAATGCACCCTAAGGCCTTATTCAGGTGCTGTCAAGTCGCTTTTTTACTGCGGCTGCCGCAAAAACGCAGCAAGTGCCACCGTTTTTGCAAAGTTGCAGCAGAACCGCCTCATGACCGCTACGTCTGAATATACGCTATCGGCGCATTTACATGAGACCTTTGTCTGCCCAAAAATCGCAGCAAAAAAAACACGAACTGCTGCGGTTTTGAAATGCGTTTCTTTGCAGTTTAGGGCATGCCCCCACGTGGCGGATTTCCTCCGCAACTGTCCTCATCAATGCCGCACCTAATCCGGGTTGCGGATTACGGCTGCGGATCTGCCCAAAATGTGCAGTAAATTGATGCGGACTAGCTGCTGCGGACTGCGGTAAAAGTACTTCCCTTCTCCCTATCAGTGCAGGATAGAGAGAAGGGACAGCACTTTCCCTAGTGAAAGTAAAAGAAATTCATACTTACCGCCCGTTGTCTTTATGACGCGTCCCTCTTTCGGCATCCAGCCCGACCTCCCTGGATGACGCGCCAGTCCATGTGACCGCTGCAGCCTGTGATTGGCCTGTGATTGGCTGCAGCCGTCACTTAGACTGAAACGTCATCCTGAGAAGCCGGACTGGAGGAAGAAGCAGGGAGTTCTCGGTAAGTATGAACTTATATTTTTTTGACAGGTTGCTGTATATTGGGATCGGTAGTCACTGTCCAGGGGGCAGAAACAGTTACTGCCGATCGCTTAACTCTTTCAGCACCCTGGACAGTGACTATTTACTGACGTCGCCTAGCAACGCTCCCGTAATTCCGGGAGCCCCATTGACTTCCTCAGTCTGGCTGTAGACCTAGAAATACATAGGTCCAGCCAGAATGAAGAAATGTCAAGTTAAGAAAGCAAGACGTATCCGCAGCACACATGACATGTGCATGACAGCTGCGGACTTCATTGCGGAAATTAGAATCTCCATTGAAGTCAATGGAGAAATTCCGCCATGAGTCCGCCACTGCTCCGCAACAGACAGAGCATGCTGCGGACACCAAATTCCGCTCCGCAGCCTATGCTCCGCAGCGGAATTTTACGCATCGTCTAAACGAACACTTCTAAATTTAAGTGGAAGTCAATGGAGAAACGGCTCCGCTGCGGATTAACGCTGCGGAGTGTCCGCAGCGGAATTCAAGTGAAATTCCGCCACGTGTGAACCCAGCCTTAAACATATTTATTTTACCGTTTCACCAGTAAAAGCCGCGGCAATTCAGCTCACGGTTTTACATTGATTTTTTTATGCTTTTTTTTACCAAAATATCTGATGTAAATGCGTCCTAAGGGTCTATTCACACATTGTGGTTGAGGTGCGTATAAAAAACCGCATGTGGTTTTCTGATGCAGTTCTAACCGCACCTCAACAGCAACGTGTGAATGGACCCTAAGGGCTTATTTTCGGCCATTTCTCGTGCAGTAAACATCCGAAAAACGGCCGGAAGCAGACGGGCCGTTTTGAAAAAACGGCCGCGTAAAAAAACGGACGCGAAAAAGAAGTGCATGTCACTTCTTGGGACGTTTTTGGAGCCGTTTTTGATTGACTCTATAGAAAAACAGCTCCAAAAACGGCCGTAAAAAACGCCCCAAAAACGCAAGTTGCTAAAAAAAACTGTCCCGTACTGTAATCATGTTTTCAGTACGGGACAGTAGTTCCACGGAGAGGCAGGGACTCCTAGCGTCGTACATAAGTATGATGCTAGGAGCCCGGCTCCCTGCACTGAGTTCGGTCCGGGACTTCCGGCCGAAATACGTCCGTCCATTACGGACGTTAATATGGTTGTGTGAACCCAGCCTTATTCTGTACATTGATAAAACATTTAACCCTATAGTTCATCATCACCAATACAGCTGAATGTGGTTGATAAATTGGAGGTCACGCCCTCTCTGCGGCTCCACTTTCTTCAACCGCAGTAGATAAGGAGATGATGGGAGTCCTCTGTGCTGCTTGAGGTGAGTAGGATGTGGAGGGCGGAGGGTTTGTTACTATGTTTCAGTATAACGTGAGTTGTGGAAGTAAAATGTGAAGAAAAGGGTGGTTTTTGTATTTAACCCCATGTGACTCCTTCTGCTCCTGTTCTGATCAGTAAAATGGGAGAATTCCAGATTGTTGTCACTTTTTGCCTTATTGTTGTTATCCCAGATCGGCAGCTTTTTGTTGGTTTGGTAGTGTGTAGTGTTTTTCGTGTAGTTTCTCATGTTTGACAAATCTGGTGTGAATTACAAGCGTCAACGTCCCCTCCTATACTGAATAGCGCTCTTTGGCTTTGTTCACATCTGCGTTCCGTGTTTCAGTTCTGCTCCGTCATTGGAGCAGAGTAACGAAAATACAAGTAGGACCAGATCTGTTGCATGACGGGCACCATCAGCGCTGACGGAACCCATTGACTTTCTGCCATGGCGACTGTGGATTGATCTGACAAAAATCGCACAACGTGCTGTATATATTTTGGACTGGATCTCGAATGGGGCCTCCAATGTAGATGTGAACGAAGCTTTAAGCCCTATTCACACCGTGCAGTTTCTGAAGTCCCAGCCAGGGGGAGTGGATCATAAAGGGAGCATCGCTATATAGGCAAGATTCAACTTCTTTTTTTTTTTTTTTTTCTTTTGTCCACTCCTGGTTGTGGCTTAAAAAAATAAAAAATAAAAAATGCAGTGTGTGAATACACCCATAGAGGGAAATACTTGGTCACTTGTGAGACACAGGGTATATTCACAAATAGCAGTTGAGGTGCAGTTAAAAAAAAAAAGTATGATTTAGTGAAATGCACTCGCTTTGCCGTGGCTCTAAGATCTTGCTATTAATCTGCAGGGACCTGAGAACCGTCCTCTTGACCATTCCTCCTCACAATGAACGTTCTTCTCCTCTTTGCCTTGTTTGCGTTAAGCCTGGATTCTACAGGTAAGGGTCCCGCTTCTTTATTCACTTTTTTTTTTTTTTTTTTTGGCAGCTTCATTGTGATATTCTTGAATTGGTAATCCAGGCTCCACCCTTAAAATAGTATTTTACCAAGAAGGTGGGGGGGGGGGGAATTCAATGGGATATCAATGCGTAAAGGTTCTATATATCTATGTAAGAATGGGGTGTGTATGATGCTAGACATTTCTAATCCGCAGTAAAGGGTTGAATAACCACAATACATTTTTTTAATGTTTTTATATGAAGTGCTCAGCTTGGTTTGCGTACAATGCACGAACAACACGATAAGCGCCTGTAATGGCAAAGCGAGGAACTGTACCGAAGATGAACTCTGCATGTCAACCATTACCCAAACTACAACGGCTGGTAAGTGCCTCGGGGCAACTGCATCCAATGTCCTCGCAGACCTAGTTACTTGATTTCAATGGGAAGTGTGTAATACTTTAGTTTCCCTGTGGGGGAGCTGCAGGGGAACTGAGCACTTACTGCCAGACAGATTACAGCTGATTGCTGAGGGTCCTAGTAGTGACACCCTGTGATTAGCATCTTGTCAGTGGACCCTTTTAACAAAAAGGTAATGTGGACAGCTCCTTTAGGGTAGGAACACACACAGAGTAATCACTGCGGATTTCCTGAAATTGATTAATTGTGGAAAATCTGCAGCATGTTACAGTAGCAACAGAGTGGGTGAATTTCAATAAATCTCGTCCCCACACTGCGGAAAATATCCGCCGAAAAAACTTCACACAAATTTACCTGCAGTGCGGTTACTTCAACCGCAGCATGACCATTAGTTCTGCGGATACGCAACTCTTCTGTTGCAGGTTTTCCTCATTGAATTCAATGGGGTGCTTAAACCCACAACAAAGCAGTGTCTGTTGCGATATATGCAGCGGAATCACAGCGATGCGCTGCAAAAATCGCAAGTAAGAAAAAAAATAGGTTATACTTACCCAGAGTTCCCTGCTTCTCCAGCCCAGCCTCCCTGGATGATGATGCAGGCCATGTGACTGCTGCAGCCAAACGCAGGTAGCAGCGTCATCGTAGGGGGCCGGACTAGACTAAATGCCGAGAAGAGGGAGGGGGTAAGTATGAGCAGTTTTTTTCCGGCGCCGCTTCGCAGCAGAAATTCTGCCGGAAAAACGCATCACAATGTGGTGCCACTTTCCGGACGGCGTTCCCTGTGGTGTTCAGGGCGGATATACACTGCGCAGGCTGTGTATCTGCACTGAATACGTTGTGTGTGTTCCTACCCTTAAGGTCAGGATCACACATTGGCAAAGGCGTAATTGAGCGTTTTTTACTTTTGTTAATTTTTTGTTTTTTTTGTTTAGATGAACAGAAAACTTTTACGTTTGAGAGAGACTGTGGAGATGCTGATCAATGTAACTCCACGGGCAGCATGACCAGCTTACTGTCCACCAAAACTCGTATTACCTGCTGTGATACGGACTCCTGCACCCCGCAAAAACCGACCTGTGAGTACCGGAATCTCGCAACCTCATGGGAAATAAATCTGGTCTCTATTGATATTCTACTCGTGCGTTCTGGCACACGTTCACACGTCCCGAACTTGTTCCTGTTCATCTCGAGACCCCCTTTAATCTGAAATAAAACATGGTGCTTAAAACTGACTTCTTCACAGTGCAGACCCCAGCCATGAATACGTTTAAAAATGGGCTGGTGTGACAAAGGGGCGGCTTCCAAATGCATTGATGCCACAACAGGGAACGCAAAATGCCCCTCATCACACAGACTGGGCAACTTTCTATGTAAATAACATAATAGTGATAGTATTCCAGTCCTCCTCCTGGTGTTTTAGTGGTTAATACCGAATACCTCTGGTGGTCTAAGATGAAGCAGTTAATAAGGGGGTATTATATTTTTTTCTTAAACTATACAGAGCTCCAAATCCCCTGGTTACCTATACTCATCCAGAGTATGATATGATAAAATTCTGTCTTCCTGCTGCTGCCACTAGGGGGAGCTCATTGCATTGGCATTTTTACAGCTAATAAACTTTAGAATTCATAAGCAGTGAGCTCTCCCTAGTGGCATCAATATTTTTAATACCTAATTGCCCAGAGGGGGTTTTCCAGGCACTAGGAAACCTGCTCATGGGTAGACAAACTCACTGACATGAATCCGGCCAAAACTCAATCGCAAGAAATACACCGCCACCGCTCGTCTTCCGGATCTTCTGCATCTGTGTGCTTTGCCCATGTCACAGATGAAAAAAACTGCAATAAGTAACACTTTCTCTACTTTCAGTAACTGAGGGGAAAAAGTTAGAAAACAAGATCCAATGTCCCGTCTGCGTTGTCCATGGTAAAAGAAAATGTCCTTCCTTAAGTTTAAGAAACTGTACTGGAGATGAGACGTACTGTGCAGTTTACGAGGTAAAGAGTGGCACAGGTAAGTGTCTGCAAGTGATAAATGCTGGTCATAAGGGAAAAAAAGTCAGATCGCTATGTCAAACCAATTGGATGAGTGTCCCGACCACCGTACTTTTCAGGTCTGATGAGGGCATACACAGTAATTTACTTTAACTCCCTTGAGAGCTCTGCCAAATGCACTATGTCTTCTATTGAAGATAATATCCACCTTTTTTTGGACCCAATTTCATAATCTATCTGTATAGTGGAGCTCTGTTTATCTATGTGATCGATTTTACATAATTCTGTATGCCTGCAGGCACCACTAGGGGAGCTAGCTGCATATGCATTTATACAACTAGTATTGAACTCTATGGGAGCTGTATAAATATGTATGCTGTGAGCTCCCCCTAAAGGTAGCTCCTTGTAACTGCTTTATCAGTGCAAGCAAGGGAAAAGGAGTTCAATCCCAGCATAGGGCACACCTCTGCTATAGGACCAATCTCTAGGTATGCAGTTGGCCTATGGTTGGCTTTTACCTAGTGACCATTTCCCCATTTGTGTGCGGGGCTCAAATTACTTCTATGCATTTAGACATCCGCTGTTTAGTCTGACAACATGATAGGACTAAACTGCGGTCTGTTTCCAAGGGCAACCAGTAGAAATTTGAAAGCCGTTATGGATAGGAATAGAGATATTCTATTGATTTTTGAGTGTTTTACTTTAAATAATTACTATAAAGCAAAGAGCTTGTACAGGACAAACATGGCTTCCATAAACAACTCCACACCAGTCCATGGACTATGTTGCAATACCCTATATAACCTGTGGACAAGTGTGGCACTGTTTGGCAGGAAGCAGCCATGTTTTCTAATCCTAGACAACCCATTTAAGTCTCTACATGTAAATATGTAGACGAGAATGTGTTTTTAAAGGGGCATTCCCACTAAGAATATTTATCACCTACACACAGGATAGGTGTTAAATGTATGATCGCTGGTGGTCCATCACTGGGACCCCCACCGATCACTACAATGGGCTCCTGGCCAGCGATCATACATTTGTCACTTATCTTGTGTGTAAGTCATAAATATTCTTAGTGGGAAAACCCTTTTAATGGAAAAATTCTGTTTTTTTTGTAACTCCCTTCCGTAATATCTTTCAGAAAGTACCACCATTATGGGCTGCGCTAGCGAGTCCTTCTGCCATACGGCTCAAAGTCCGAAACCCGTCAATGGAAAGATCACGCAGGTGATGGCAAGATGTGTCCGAAGTGGGAGCAGCGTTTTGAAGCCCCGAGTCCTCCATTTTCTCCCTGTTCTTCTGGTAGCGTTGGTTCATATTGTCTGATTTATATACAAAAATTTGGGATTTTTTTGGGCAAGCCGGTTATTGGACAATGGCGTGTTTGTAAAAATTATATGGCTATAGAGGAAGACTGATTAATTACTACAGTTTTTTTTTCTTAGGTATTTATACATGTATATTAATATATTTACTGAATGTTTTTGAATATCTTGTCAATTTAATAAAGACATTTTAAGGTATTATGTGGGATCTAAATAGAGAAACTTGGTTTGGTGATGTGTCCAAAAAATAGTTTGAGTGCAGAGGTGGTGTTTTGCGATCCCCATTTTTTTTTTTTTTTTTTTTTTTTACTTGGGCCAGGTAAATACACAGTTTTGTTTCAGTTTGTGTGAAGGAAGCCTGTAGCTTGTCATGTTCACCCAGCCTGACCTGTAACATTACAATTTGGGGAAAAAAATTATACCTAGTACGTAATCTGAAGTCATGACCCAGGGATTCAAAGAGAAAAATTTGTCATGCTCCACCCATCCAGGCCCTGCACTAAGAATAACATTAGTTTTGAATGGAGAGTTCCTTAGGAAAAAATCCTAAGTAAAGGAGATTTAACAAACGAAATGAAATAGTGAGAGGCGCCAAGATCTCCTCTTGCGGTCGCTCCCTTCATAAGCCCCACCCCTTTACAGACACGGCAAATACAGAATTTTTCCTTGTATTGCATCGGGATTTGCTTTTATAAACACCAGTGACTATAACTAAGGAGTCATAGTAATGAGTGACAGCGCTTGTGTTCTTTACATGCTTTTATCTATAGGGCTGGGACACTTAAAGCCTTACTCCTGTAAAGTGTGGCCCTGAGGCAGCGGTGATATAAGGGCCAATGCTGGTGTCCTGGAAAAGATAGTACAGATACCAGGAAATTTGTGGCAGCTGAACTTTTCTATGCCGGTGCTGATGGTATGCACAGCCACAGCCCAACGCCATTTTTTTTTTTTTTTAATATGTGAGGCAGTCCCTTTCATATGACTAGTGATGGATGGCTTACACTTATCATGGACTGAGCCAATGGCGTGCCTCCCTTATGCAGGGGTTGGTCCAGCAAATTCAGGCCTCATGGCTACACTGTACTAGCTGCACGCTAGTACCTGTGGTGAGGCTCTTACCAGTCACCCACCAGTGCTCTTAGGAGGCTTCTACATGTCACCCGCCACACTGCACATGGGGGGGGGGGGGCATCCAGCCCACCATAGCTCTTAGGGGCAGGCTCTGGCCCGTCGCCTGCCACCGCTCTTAGGGGCAGGCTCTGGCCGTCGCCTGCCACCGCACTTAGGGGCAGGCTCTGGCCCGCCACCGCTCTTAGGGGGAGGTTCTGGCCCGCCACCGCTCTTAGGGGCAGGCTCTGGCCCGCCACCGCTCTTAGGGGCAGGCTCTGGCCCGCCACCGCTCTTAGGGGCAGGCTCTGGCCCGCCACCGCTCTTAGGGGCAGGCTCTGGCCCGCCACCGCTCTTAGGGGCAGGCTCTGGCCCGCCACCGCTCTTAGGGGCAGGCTCTGGCCCGCCACCGCTCTGAGGGGCAGGCTCTGGCCCGCCACCGCTCTGAGGGGCAGGCTCTGGCCCGCCACCGCTCTGAGGGGCAGGCTCTGGCCCGCCACCGCTCTGAGGGGCAGGCTCTGGCCCGCCACCGCTCTGAGGGGCAGGCTCTGGCCCGCCACCGCTCTGAGGGGCAGGCTCTGGCCCGCCACCGCTCTGAGGGGCAGGCTCTGGCCCGCCACCGCTCTGAGGGGCAGGCTCTGGCCCGCCACCGCTCTGAGGGGCAGGCTCTGGCCCGCCACCGCTCTGAGGGGCAGGCTCTGGCCCGCCACCCGTAACATGCTCTAGAACTCAGTCTCAGGCTCAACATAAGTGCATCACTTCCACAGCTTTCTCTCTCCATCTAGTCATGCAGCTCTCGTTCTAAAACCAGGCACCTCCTTTGCCACCTGAACGTTGAACAAGCCTTCGCAGGAACACCGCCACTTTCTACTCAAGGTTCTGCCCCTAGCATCAGGATATGGCATTGTCAGTGCGCAAAGATGATGACCAGGCCGTACATCCTGACGCCAGAGCAATTTAGTTACCAACCGGCGAGACACCTGCCAAACTGAAGGAACGTTACACTGCAATGCAAAATACAAGTGGACAGGCCACCCATCCTGTAGAGTGCCACCTAGTAAACAAAAATGTGAAAACTGCACAAAAATCACAGCACTTAAATGCACAGTGCATAAATAAATGTAACATACGTTGGCATGTGTACAAATTAACCCAAAATAATCTGCATTCTGAAAGAAACTCTAGCATTGGCATAGGTCAGTGATATTGTCATAGGAATGTGTGTGGCTGGGACTGTTCCATATGGAAGACACCCTTATAATTAACGATTGTGTAATATAAGTAACTTACTGACCTACTTGTATGCACGGGGCTATAAATATATAAACGTTCAGCAATGACAACATAGAAAACCACTGATTGGAAATGAGAGGTTCTGATCCTGCGCTCGCCATGAAGACGCTTCTTCTAATCCTCACCGGCTACGGTGTGACCTTCATCAGCCCAGGTGAGAACTGACGACACGAGGACATTGTGATACTGCAGCTGCTGTACGTTGTAATTTACTTACTCATTTATATCATATATTACACTAGAGATTCTTTAATCCGGCATTGGCTGCTTCCAGATAACTGCCAGATTATCGGACTTTCACAAAAATTTTACCAAAATACATTTCTGATCTAAATTATATTTTCTATCCGGAGGAGTCTTGTAATTGGTTCGTGTGAAATTCTATCAACTTCCAGTTCAGAGCTTGAAACACATGCCGGGCTATTAATTTCTGGACTATCCGATGTGGGTTAAAGCCTAATATAGTTTAAATCCGTATTTGCTCCTTATTATTTGCTACCATTTGTGTAAAGTAAGTTTTTTGCTAGGACAAGAAATGCTATGTTTGGAAACCATCAGACGGGTCTCAAATAAACTGATGTCACTAAGGCTGTGTTCACATGTGTGCCGGATCTGTCACATGACGCATACCAGTGGTGCCCGACGGACCCCTTTGACATACAATGGGGCCCGTCATTATGATGAGTTATTGAAGACTATTCATTATAAAGAAAAAGTTCTGCAACTTTGTAATATACTTTGTGTATCAATTATTACAAATTTCCAAGATCTCTGCTTGATGTCAGTGAATGGGAACATTCATTATGTTCAGAGGCTGAAAACTAGTCTTGAATTTGTTCAACCGACATCATACCCATGTGGCTTGTCATTTCTATGTAACCCTGATCATGAACTCTGTGTGTATTGTGTTTATTTCAGTATCCTCCTTGACGTGTGAAACCTGCTCAGCCCAAAATGCAGCTACGTGTTCTGGCGCTAATGTCGCATGTGACCCCTCAGTGACTTCTTGTATAAGTAGCCTGATAGAAATAACATATGGTAAGTGGCCATACACTTGGAGATATTCACAAAAAACATTCAGTGATATAATAGGGGTTGTCTAGTTTAGAAAACCCTATTTTTTTTTGTACCTTATTAGTGAATTGTGAGGTAATAGAGGGGGGTCCTCTGTTTAGGATCCTCATCTTTTGGACAGAGTGAAGAGCGATTTCAAAGAGTGTCTCTTCCTCTGGAGGACCTGTCCTGTCCTGGATTGCACAGACAATACATTGATATGAATGTGAACTGTGTGATACCTATTTTCCCCTGTGGTGGCACTGCAGGGAAATTAAACACATACTGCCAGGTTTCACCACAGATTAAAACTGATCGCTGGGAGTCCCAGCAGGGGGGCTATTTTAGTAGCTAAACATTTATGGGCCGGGAGACACGGGCCCCCTCATTCCCAATGGCATTGCTAGCACCGGAGGGAGCCCCTGTGCTAGCGACAACCACATTCACTTGTATCTGCGTCCCCAGGACGCAGATACAGATGAATCTTATAGGCTGCAGGCCACCTTAGGCCTGCAGCATATAAGGCGCTGGGAAGAATCCCTGCGCCGGCCGCCGTGATGTCACTGCATCACGCTGATCTGTGCATGCGTCCCGCCCGGAGGCTGTGCATTGCTCCATCCATTGCGGGAACGGAGAAAGGTAAGGACAACATATTTTTTTGTTGGCGGTGTAGCAATATATACAAGGGGGGAATCTGTTTAGCACTATATATAACAAGGGGGGACGCTATGTAGCACTATATACAAGAGGGGGTTCTGTGTGGCACTATATACAAGGGAGGGGTCTGTGTGCCAATATATGGGGGGATTGTTGTGTAGCACTATATACAAGGGAAGGGGGGCTGTGTGGCACTATATACAAGGGAGGGTTGCTGTAAGGCACTATATACAAGGAGGGTCTATTTGGCACTTTATACAAGAGTGGGGTTCTGTGTGGCACTATATACAAGGGCTTTAAGGCAATATACAGGTAGGATTGCTGTGTAGCACTATATACAAGGAGGGGGTGTGGCACTATATACAAGGGGGTGATTTGTGGCACTATATACAAGAAGGGGCTGTGTGGCACTTTATACAAGGGAGGGGGTTGTGTGACACTATATACAAGGGGGGCTGTCTAGCACTTTATACAAGGGGGGCTGTGTGGCACTACATATGCAAGGGAGGGGCGCTGTGTGGCACTATATAGAAGAGAGGTGGGCTGTGTGGCACTATAGACAAGGGGAGGTCTGGCATTTTATACAAAGGGGTCTGTGGGGCACTATATATACAAGGGAGGGGTGATGTGGCACTATAAAGAAAAAAGGCAGGCTGTGTGGCACTATGTACTAAGGGGAATTGTGTGGCACTATATATATAAGGGGGAGGACTGTGGCGCTATCTACATGTGGGCTGTGTGTGGCACTATCTACAGGGGGCACAAAGGGGGCTTTACTGCTGTGGGGGCACAAAGGGGGCACGGTTACTGATGGAGCACTTTTATTGTGTCGAGCACTGAGGGATCATTATTATCTTCTGGGGCACTGTGGATTACGAGTTTGTATAGAGGATGGGGTATAGGTGTGGAGGGTGCTTGAAAAGCGAGAAACCAACATGTCTGTGTGTCTAATTCTGCAGAGACGAGTTGTGGCTGGAATAAGTCGTCACAGTGGTCTGGGCCGGATGGAGTAAAAAAGGGAAAGTGAATGACTCTAATCAGAGAAAACATCACCTGTGAGTCACTGGAAATAAATGTGCTGTAATCACTTATATGGTCTGCAGAGCTCCTGTGTATAACTGTTATCTACCACTATATGGTCACTACATGGTGATAATATTGGTCTTTGTATAGTGTTTTTTATTCAGTAACAGTATGGGGGTATTATTCAGTCACTATGTGGTTATGGTGTGGCTGTGTTTTTCAGTAACACTATGGGGGTAATATTTAATCTGGTATAGTGGTATGATGCAATAACTGTATATGTACGGTATATACTGTAGATCATTTTTTGGTCTGTGAGGGGGGACATATGCTTTGTGTCTTGCAGCTCTCCTGGACGCGCTAGAAATCAGCGATGCAGTTCTCTGCACATTGCCTTCTGAATTGACTGCATTATTGATACAGTAAGGCTGTGTTCACATCAGGGTCGGGGTTCCATTGAGGGCTTCTGTCAGACCTTTCCGTCAGGGGAACCCATGAACGCAAACCAAACGGAAACCATAGCTTCCTTTTGCATTGCCATTGATTTCAATGGTAATGTTTCCGTTGCAAATGGTTTCCGTTTGTCTCCATTCCGTAAGGTTTCCGTTTTTTAGACGGAATCAATAGCGCAGTCGACTGAGCTATTGTTTCCGCCAAAAAAAACAGAAACCTTTACAGAACGGAGACGAACGGAAACCATTTGCAATGGTAATGTAATGAAAGCTATGGTTTCCGTTTGGTTTGCATTCATGGGCTCCCCTGATGGAAAGGTCTGACAGAAGCCATGAGTGGAACCCCGACGCAGATGTGAACAAGCCCTAATTCAGCATTTGGGGCCCCACTTTTAACCTGCTGAAAATGATAGAACAATGTCAGAACATGCAGAGCATCGCAGCTAACTGTGTTTTGGACTACATAGCTGGACTGGTCAAAGAGCCCATGCTGAGCCCTAAAAGAGCTCACAATGGACACGTGAGCATCAGAGCTGGACCATGGAGTAATGGAAGAAGGTGGCCTGGTCTGATGTATCACGTTTTATTTTAGATCATGTGGCCGGTCGGGTGCGTGCGTGTCGCTTACATGGGGTAGAGATGGCACTATGGGAAGAAGACAAGCCGGCGGGGGCAATGTGATGCTCTGGACCATGTTCTGATGGGAAACTTTGGGTCCTGACATTCATGTGGATGTGACACGTACCACCGACCTAAACATTGTTGCAGACAAGTGCCCCTTTCAGCGGTATTCCCTAATGGCAGTGCCCTCTTTCAGCAGGATAATGCCCCCGCCACACTGCAAACATTGTTCAGGAATGGTCTGAGGAACATGACAAAGACTTCAAGGTGATGACTTGTCTCCAAATTCCCCAGATCTCAATCCGATCGATCATCTGTGGGATGTGCTGGAAAAACAAGTCCGATCCAGGGAGGCCGCACCTCACAACTTACAGGATCTGCTGCCACGTCTTGTACCAGAACCACAGGAACCTTCACAGGACTTGTGGAGTCCATGCCTCGACGGGTCAGAGATGTTTTGGTGGCACGAGGAGAACGTACATAATATTAGGCGGGTGGTTTTAATGTTAATTACTCAAGGTGGTCCCTCTCGGGTGGACCCAGCCCAGTCATGTATCACACAGCCAATTGCCGGGTGGGTTTGAGATAAGACAACCCCTTGGCTAGAGATTATTTTGTGGAGGTTACTGTTTTTGCATTAGCTCCCTGAAGCTTCTAGGTATACCACTAGACAAAAAAATGTAAGAAATGGGCGTGGTTTCATGAGTCAGAGGTGGGGCTTATTTGGTATTAGAAGGTCCAATATAACGATGTGTAATATTACTAAACTCATATCTTTTCTTAAATATTTGTTATATCTTTAGAAACCTTCATCTTAAGGAGTCCTCACAAATCCTGCGGCTTTCCTGAGATTTGTGATCTGTCCTATTCGTTCACCTTAGACAAAATTCATATAGCAGCCAAAGCCCAGTGCTGCAAAACCGACAAATGCAACAAGGATATTCCAAAGAGTGAGTATAAGAAACGTTCATCAGTGTCCTCTCACATTGGGACTCACAGTGCCCTCAGCAACCAATCAGATTTCACTTTGATGGGAGGTGCCCACCCTTGTCTCTGTCAGAGTGTGGGGATCCAGAGTAGTCACCTCTGTTGCTAGGCAGCTCATATAGTCTCTTTATATCAAGCAACTTGCCTGCCAAGATTATTCTCTAGATGATAGATAGATAGATAGATAGATAGATAGATAGATAGATAGATAGATAGATAGATAGATAGATAGATAGATAGATAGATAGATAGATAGATAGATAGATGATAGATAGATAGATAGATAGATAGATAGATAGATAGATAGATAGATAGATATTAGATAGATAGATAGATGATAGATAGATAGATAGATAGATAGATAGATAGATAGATAGATAGATAGATAGATAGATAGATAGATAGATATGAGATAGATAGATAGATAGATAGATAGATAGATAGATAGATAGATAGATAGATAGATAGATAGATAATTGTTTTTATCTACATTAATCTATAATCCCCCGCTAATGATTTCTTATCTTCCAGTTGCTCCAAGGAACATGACAAAGAATGGGTTGAAATGTCCTTTCTGCGTCCAGGCAGGACTGAGAGGATGTACACCAATAAATCAGACCCTGTGTACTGGTCTAGAAGACATGTGCCTCACGTCTTCAGGATACCTGGGCTATGGAGGTGATGATCATCTGTCTGGGTTTATGAATCTGTGTGTCATTTCCTGTCTTTTCCTTGACTTATATACAGAGCCTTTTTCTGACAGTTACCCTTGGAAACAGACAACACTTTGACTCCGCCCCACTGTCAGACGTGACCTCACAGCTGAACTCTAAGTTCAGATCCAGACATTGCATATAATTAGGATTTTGTTGCAAATCTGCTAGGAATCTACATAAACTTTTACTGTCTGGAAAACCCCTTTAAAGGGAATGTGTCGCTAGAAATAATTTTTTTTTTTTTAGTTAAACAATTATTATTTGAGTGATTACACACTGTTTTAATTTTTTTTTATTTTTTCACAAGTCAGGAAATATTATAAATTAGATTCTAATTTATAGCATTTCCATGTGCTGGTCACTAGAGGGAGCAGTTCCCAAAATTGCAGCATGGTCAATGTGATAAAGCAGCCTCATTGCTTTATGCTGCAAATTTGGGGTAGACCCACTCTCTTTAGTGTCCTCACACAATCCCCCCTCCCTTATGCTGGCTATTGCCAGGAGAAGGAGGGGTTTGAATCTCCAAACCTCCTACACTGTGTGCCGCCATTTTCTGAGCGAATGCACAGTGTAGGAGGATTAGATACAGGGCTCAGCAGACAGTATAACACAAACATAATACACACATCACATACACAAACATAACTTACCTGCTCCTGCCGCCGCTGCCGTCTCCACTCTTATGCCTAGTGCCTTCGCTACCTTGAACATATAGCTGGAAGCCGCGGCCAGAAGTCGTCATCTTACTGTTTGCCAGCGGCTTCCGGTCCACATGAAAATGGCGCCGGATTTCGCTTTGCGAACAAGCTTCGTTTTGGTCTGTGTGGGAGCGGCACATGCGCCGTTCCCACACAGACGGCGTACGCTGCAGAGAATGGAACGGCTCCCGTTCGCATTCTCTATGGGGATGTATGTGCCGTATTCCATCTCTGTATGTGTCGTTAATCGACACATACAGAGATGAACAAAAAAATGGCAGCCCCCATAGAGAAGAAAAAAAGTAAAAAGTAGAACACAAGAACACAAATAAATAAAATTCATTTTAATATCATACTAAAAGCAATATTATAAAAAAAAATAAAAATAAAATTCATGACACCTTCCCTTTAAGGCAATGTTCATATTTGAGCATAATGGTAGTTTTGTTAAAACTATATGGTGTTATGGCATATCTGCAGGTCCCACCTCTAGGACCCACTGCTGTCTGGAGAACGGGGGTCATCCGATCTCTATCGCATTAGGTGAGGCAGTTGCCGTATCCAGGTGGAGAATGAATGGAGAGGTGGGCGCACGTGTACTCGTCTCCCTCAATTCTGTTCTATGGGAGTTAGGGAAACGTGCCATAGCAGTGAATGGATAGATCCGTGCACGTGTGTTTCCGCCCCTCCATTCCTTTTCCGCCCATCCATATAGATGTTGGTCCTGTGGATATGCCATAAATGTCTGAGATGGGAATACCCTATTATAAGAGTATTTTAGGGAATTTCATAAATTCCAAAATAAAGTGATAGAGAAACAGCGCCATTCTTGTCTACAGGTTGTGTCCGGTATTGCAGTTCAGCTCCTTCAAGTGCATTTCATTTGTAATGTGCTTTTTTTCTTTCCAGAATCACCAGTCGAGATTTCCTATCAAGGTTGTGCCACGCAAAGTGTCTGTCCAAATACTCCGGAGTCACAGCCGAATGCAGACGGTGGCAACAGGAGCAGCTGTACTAAAGCCGTCCACCACAGCAATGAAGAGGGCGATCGCTGCCTGCCTGTTATCAACTAAATATCACAATAAAAATGAAGAGGGATCCAAGACTAATGCAATAATGACAAAGCTAATCGTTATCTGACATTTTTTGGGGGATTCTTGTGCCCAATAAAAATTATTGCTACGATAGCTGTCTGTGCTTTTCCTGCAGCTGGAAGTGACATCATCATGTTGTGTGTGACCTGTGTTTTTTTGTATTTTTCCTTCTCCGGCTCCCCAAAAAGGCATATTCTCATTTTCCCCTAGCCGGCTCTTACCAGCAAACTGGGCCAATCAGAGGTCTCACAACTTGTTTGCCCTCCCCTCGCGCAGCATGCAGCTTCACAGACACTAAGAGAAACAGCAGCTGCATCCCCCTCCTCCCTTTCTAGTACCTGTCTCGTAAAATTTTGGAGGACTGAAAACATGGCTCAGGACAGTGACACTTTAAAGGGGTTGTCCAGGCATGGACAACTGGTGACCTATCCACCGAACCCCGCACCGACCCGCTGCTCCGGCTACCTCAGGGTGCCAGATGTTATGAAGGGTATGAAGTATTCGGAGCCAGAAGCAGATGGCTCCGACTACTCCATAGCGGCCGTGCTGCAGAACAGCAACTATGCTCCTATTCACTTTTATACTTCAGTACTGCAGCTCGGCCGCTATACTGTGACCGGTGCCATCTGCTTCCGGCATGGACATCCGGTACATGGAGGCAGCCAGAGCAGCTGATCAGTACAGGGTCTGGGTGTCGGACCCCCAAAGATAATATACTGATGACATACCCTGCGAATAGGTCATTAATTGTCCGTGCGTGGACAACCCCTTTAAGGAGTAGTTTATTCTTATGTAAATAAAGCTTGTTCAGGGTTTTCTGGGATCAAGAAAAAAACAGGCCAGGGAAGGTAGAGGGACTGGTGTGAAATAATTTTTAAATAAAGCAATACTTACCTTTTAAATACTTCCTGCCACTCCAGTGCTTCCCGACAATCTTTGTTGACTGAGCTGCAGCGATGACGTCATGTTGACACAAATGACCACTGCATGTGCCTTCTTTGGTTATTTTTATTTTTCCACCTCCGCAGCCAATTTCTTTATATTGTTTAAGTGCATTTAAAATTAAGCAACTTTGCGATCCGTCTTGATTAAAACGTTCCTATTGTTTTGTATCTACAGCTCCTATGCAGGCCTGTGCGTCTCCATGGTAACAGACAACAAACAAACACTGTGTAATTTGATACTGCAGTTATACTCCTTTTTATTTGTCCCCTACTTCTTACTTACCTACCGAGTATACGTTAGCATAAATTAGGCAACAGATAGAAGGGCGTATGACTGCAGAATTAGACTACACAGGGATCATTTCCAGAGCCTTTGCAGTAGCATGGCAGTATGGCTGATCAAGGAAACTTCTCCTCAGCTTGTCAGGGAAAGAGCAGATCCTCTGAAGTAACATGGCAGTATAGTTAAGGATACTTCTTTTTTTTCCTCCTGTCAGGAAAGGAGCAGAGTCTCAGTAGTAACATGGCAGTATAGTTGAGGAGCCTCCTTCTTTTCTTCTTATCAGGGAAGGAGCGGAGCCTCTGTAGTAACATGGCAGTATAGTTGAGGAGACTCCTTTTCAGCTTGTCAGGGAAGGAGCAGAGTCTCTGTAGTAACATGGCAGTATAGTTGAGGAGACTCCTTTTCAGTTTGTGAGGGAAGGAGCAGAGTCTCTGCAGTAACATGGCAGTATATAGTTGAGGAGACTCCTTTTCAGCTTGTCAGGGAAGGAGCAGAGTCTCTGTAGTAACATGGTGGTATAACTCAGGAAACTCCTTTTTCCCTCTTGTCAGGGAAGGAGCAGAGCCTCTGCGTAACATGGCAGTATAGCTGAGAAGATCCCTTCTTCTCAGTTTTCAGGCACAGAGGAGAGCCTATGCAATAGTATGACAGTATAGCTGAGGAGACTCCTTTTTCTCCTCTTGTCAGGGAAGAAGCAGAGCCTCTGAAGTAACATTGCAGTATAGTTGAGGAGACTCCTTTTTCCCTCTTGTCAGGGAAGGATCAGAGCCTCTGCGGTAACATGATAGTATAGCTGAGAAGATCCCTTCTTCTCAGCTTACAGACAAGGAGGAGAGCCTATGGGGCATTATTATAGTGTAGGAGCAGTAAGGAGGGTCTATTACTGTGAAGGGGTATTACTGTGTTGCAGCCAATATTTATGTGTGGTGGCACTAAGAGGGGCAGTATTAATGTGTTGGGGCACTATTACTGTGTGGTGGCACAGTATTGTGGCACTAATAGGGCAGTATTAATATGTTGGGGCGTTATTACTGGGCGGTGGCACAAAGAGGGACACTATTACTGTGTTGGGGCACTTACTGTGTGGTGGCACTGAGGGGCAGTATTAATGTGCTGGGGCATTATTAGGGTATGTTCACACACACAGCAAAAAATGTCTGAAAATACAGAGCTGTTTTCAAGTTAAAACAGCTCCTGATTTTCAGAAGTTTTTTAAGCCACTCGCGATTTTCGCTGCGATTTTCAATAGAGTCTATGAAAAAACGCTCCAAAAACGTCCCAAGAAGTGTCCTGCACTTCTTTTTCTCGGAACAGAATGTCGTTTATCCCATTGATTTCAATGGGCAGATGTTTGGAGGCGTTCTTCTTCCAATTTTTCAGCCGATTTTCGGGCATTTACGGCCCGAAAAATGGCTCAAAATAGGTCATGTGAACATACCTTTACTGTGTGGGGCACAAAGACAGACACATTACTATTTGGGTGCAGTCACACCATGTACTTGCTTTCTATTTCCACACCGTAAAACTTTACAATATGCTGCGGAAAAACTCAACAATGTATACCCATGGGGAAAAATATTCTGCAGAGCAAGAACTAGTGAAATTAATTTAGAGTCGCGGAATATTTTTCCAATAGGCATAAATTGTTGTTTTCCGATGCAGAAATATATGGCAAACATGGCACGTGGGAGTGCATCCTCACTGTATAGTGCATTTGTTTGGCATCATTATATATTTTGGGGTTTTTATTTTCTGTTTGCTTCAGTTATTCCTCTACCTCCTCCTGACTTTTCTCTCCACTAATAGGCATAATTTACACGAGCGTAATATACGCGCGTGCGACGCGCGTTCTTTTCACGCGTGTCGTACGCACCTATATTACTCTATGGGGCAGTGCAGACAGTCCGTGGGTTTTGCGCAGCGTGAGTCCGCTGCGTAAAACTCACGACATGTTCTATATTTCAGCGTTTTTCGCGCATCACGCACCTATTGAAGTCAATGGGAGCGTGAAAACCACACAGGTCACACGGAAGCACTTCCGTGCGAACTGCGTGATTCGCGCAACAGCTGTCAAAAGGATGAATGTAAACAGAAAAGCTTTTCTGTTTACAAACATCCAAACGGAGTGTCAAAATGATGGCGGCTGCGAGAAAATCTCGCAGCCGCGCATCATACACTGTTGACTCACGCAGCTGTTATGTGCTGTTATGTTACGCACACGCTCGTGTAAATCAGGCCTTAATCTGGCTCTCCTTCTCAAATCCTCCACCAAACTTCTTACTTCTATCCTCATATATTTCACAAATATTAATGCTACTTTTATCAGGGATCACAACCCGGACGTTATGGTAACCGGGTGTCTTTAGGTTTGGGGAAGATGCTGCCCATTACCTGTTCTATCTGCAGGGGTAAAAGTCCCATTAGGACAGTAAGTGACAGTGCGACAATTATGACCAATACCGTGTGCCGTGGAGGAGAAGTTTGGATTATTGCCAATATTAGTAGGTTTAACAGTAAAGAAGGCGAGGGGCTTAGAAGCCAGATTTGAGGGTCCATACCAGGTTCTCCTGATCTCGCCCACTGCAGTTAAGCCGGAAGGAAGGCCGACATGGATCCATGCCTCGCACTGCAAGAGGGTCTCTTCCAAAGAATGACTATCACCATATACATCCTGTATCCTGAGGAGAATAGGGAAAGTTAGGACCATTCCGAAACCTTGGAAGTCCAGGTTACTCATAAGGAGTAGCTCGTCTCAAGCTGGTGAAGAAATCCAAAACCCCTACCCGCCTGGTTCGAGTGGTCAGTAGTAGGTTGCTAGGCAAGACTCAGGGATAGAGTAATAATATTTTTAGGGGGGACTGTCAGGGATCATTAGCATGTATATTGTTTGCAAAAATATTATCCTTACATACATATTTATATATATCAGTATATTACACAAAGAACGTGAATGTATGTAATAAGATGGAGTCTGCATAAGGAACACGCCTATGGAAGACACCGCCCTGGAATGAAAGAGGAGTGTACAGATGAACTTACAGCTGAATAGAGCCAATAGGGCTTAAGCACGTCCCACCTTCCTACAGAGAAGATTTTTTGTAACCTCTTTGTGTAATAAAAGTTTAGTTGTACTTCCTACTTCACTGAGGGAGGATCTTTACCAACAAGTCTGTCTGGTATATTTCTTCCATGCATGCCCTCAGTTTCCAATTTACAGAGGTGGCTATTCGGTGTGAAATAACAGGGAAAAGGAAGGAACCCTGAAACTTTCTCCTGTGACTGTCTCCTGAGTCCTTTTCTCCCTGACACCCTGCAATAACCTACTTAAACTTGTTTGCAACCAGTACCTCAATTTCGTCAACTTTTTTTTTTGCATGAGCACACAGCAATACCTTACGACAGTCCACCTCCGCTGCTAGCTCCGCTTCCACTGCTACAGACAACATATCCCTGGCACTGTATTTTTAGGATGACACCCTTGATAATAATATATAGGATAACTAGGTTTTCAAAATATCTGAATGTCCCATGTTGTTTATGAGGACATTTACCTAAGGTACGGGCCCCCATGCCAATGTGACAAGTTAATGTAGTGAGGTGCCTACTTGGTGTGGCAGTATAAACTTTTTTATAGACAACGTCCTTGTAGATCCGTATAAATACAAGTTCTACTGCAATGCGAGTAAGTACAAAGAAAAAAAGGTAAAGGGTTTGGTCCATTACAACATCAGTCTCTGTGCCACCATGAACACTGTACTGAACATCTGCGTAATATTGTCCATCTCCATCGCAGCATCTGAGCCTCGCTTTATGGTATTCTGTGCTGTACGCTTTTAAACACCCCTTTCTGTGTGTTAAAGGGTTTGTCTTATGTAATATGAGAGACGCTCCTGATTTTGGCAGGAAAAGTTGCCGTCAGCTGCTCATTTTTCCTTCAGCAGTCACTACAGGGAAAATGTAATATTACATGGACGGACTGGATCTATCATATGGGGAGTCATTGTTCATTGGCGGTTGTCTCCATGATGTCCATTTTTAAGGGGTTGTTGAGATGAGACAACCCTTTTAACTGCAGTAGGGATCATAGTAGTAGGGATCACTTCTTTGAGTAGCAGTAGGGATCAATCCTTTAAATAGTAGTATGGATCGATCCTTTGAGTAGTAGTAGGGATCGAGCCTTTGATTACTAGTAGGGATTGATCCATTAGATAGTAGTAGAGATCGATCCTTTGAGTAGTAGTAGGGATCGATCCTTTGAGTAGTAGTAGGGATCGATCCTTTGAGTAGTAGTAGGGATCGATCCTTTGAGTAGTAGCAGGGATCGATCCTTTGAGTAGTAGTAGAAGCGATCAATCCTTTGAGTAGTAGTAGAGATCGATCCTTTGAGGTGTAGTAGTAGCGATCAATCCTTTGAGTAGTAGTAGAGATCGATCCTTTGAAGAGTAGTAGTAGCGATCAATCCTTTGAGTAGTAGTAGAGATCGATCCTTTGAAGAGTAGTAGTAGCGATCAATCCTTTGAGTAGTAGTAGAGATCGATCCTTTGAAGAGTAGTAGTAGCGATCAATCCTTTGAGTAGTAGTGGGGATCGATCCTTTGAGTAGTGGTAGGGATCGATCTTTTGAGGAGTAGTAGTAGGGTTTAATCCTTTGAGTAGTAGTAGGGATCGTTCCTTTGAGGAGTAGTAGTAGGGTTTAATCCGTTGAGTGGTAGTAGGGATCGATCCTTTGAGGAGTAGTAGTAGGGTTTAATCCGTTGAGTAGTAGTAGGGATCGATCCTTTGAGGAGTAGTAGTAGGGTTTAATCCTTAGGGATCTTAACAAAAGTTGATTTCTTATTCTGTTGGCAGATAAGGCAAATTGGGGATCGATCTGCTCCTCTGTAACTCTCCCTAAATCTTAGAGCATTTCCATGCATATACTAGTCCTTCTCAGTAAATTAGAATATCATCAAAAAGTTTTTTTATTTCAGTAATTCAATTCAAAAAGTGAAACTCTTAGGCCTCATTCACACGACAGTGAAAAACGGCGATGTGATGGCCGTCCTTTTAACGGCTTTCACATGGCCGTTTTCAGAACAATGATATTCTATGGGTGCATTCACACGGCTGTTTTTTTAACGGCCCGTGAATAATGGCCGTAAAAAAATAGGACATGTCCTATTTTTGGCCGTTTTAACGGCCTGACGGCCCCCATAGAAGTCAATGGATCCGTTTTTAACGGCTGTCAATACATGTAACAACCGTTAAAAACGGATCTGTTACATGGGGACTGGCAAGGGAACTACTAGTTCCCTTGCTGGCTATCGTTGGCATACTCACGTTTGCGGCGCTTCTTCACGTGTGGTCACTCGTCTTCATGGGTTTGAAGGCGCCTCGATGACGTCATCGCCCCATCGCGCTGCCTTGCCAGATCCCGTGCAGACGAGTGACCACAAGTGAAGAAGAGGAGAGACGGCGCTGCTCTCGTGAGTATGTGGCACAATCTACAGGGAGGCTGGTGTGGCACAATCTACAGGGAGGCTGGTGTGGCATCTACAGGGAGGCTGGTGTGGCATCTACAGGGAGGCTGGTGTGGCATCTACAGGGAGGCTGGTGTGGCATCTACAGGGAGGCTGGTGTGGCATCTACAGGGAGGCTGGTGTGGCATCTACAGGCAGGCTGGTGTGGCATCTACAGGGAGGCTGGTGTGGCATCTACAGGGAGGCTGGTGTGGCATCTACAGGGAGGCTGGTGTGGCATCTACAAGGAGGCTGGTGTGGCATCTACAGGCAGGCTGGTGTGGCATCATGTACAGGCAGGCTGGTGTGGCATCATGTACAGGGAGGCTGGTGTGGCATCATGTACAGGGAGGCTGGTGTGGCATCATCTACAGGGAGGCAGGTGTGGCATCATCTACAGGGAGGCAGGTGTGGCATGATCTGCAGGGAGGCAGGTGTGGCATGATCTGCAGGGAGGCTGGTGTGGCATGATCTGCAGGGAGGCTGGTGTGACATGATCTGCAGCGAGGCTGGTGTGGCATGATCTGCAGCGAGGCTGGTGTGGCATGATCTGCAGCGAGGCTGGTGTGGCATGATCTGCAGCGAGGCTGGTGTGGCATCATCTACAGGGAGGCAGGTGTGGCATCATATACAGGGAGGCGTGTGGCATATACAAGAAGGCTGTGTGGCATCATATACAGGGAGGTGTGTGGCATCATATAGAGGGAGGTGTGTGGCATCATCTACAGGGAGGCTGTAAATAGTGTCTAGGTGAACATGTGACCTTCCTTTGGTTGTTTTCAGGGGGCTGGGACAAAAAAAGCCTGACCAATGAAATTCATCCGTTTTTTTAACGGCCATGAAAAACGGATGCAAAATGGATGTCAAACGGCCATTAAAAATGGACAGATGGACTTGAAATGGATGAAAATTTAGAGACACACTAATGCAAAATGGCCATGAAATACTGACAGTTGATCAGTTTTAAATGGACATTTTTTTTCACTGTCGTGTGAATAAGGCCTTATATTGTATAGATTCATTACACACGGAGTGATCTGTTTCCAGCATTTTTTTTTTCTTTTAATGTTGATGATTATGGCAGATAATGAAAACCCCAAATTTAGTGTCCTGGAAAATTAGAATATTATATAAGCCCAATTTCAAAAATGATTTTTAATACCGAAATGTTGTCCTACTGAAAAGTATGTCCAGTATATGCCCTCAATACATGGTCGGGGTTCTGACTCTGCATGAATTACTGCATCAATGCGGCGTGGCATGGGGGTGATCAGCCTGTGGAACTGCCGAGGTGTTATCAATGTGGCGTGGCATGGAGGCGATCAGCCTGTGGCACTGCTGAGGTATTATCAATGCGGCGTGGCATGGAGGCGATCAGCCTGTGGCACTGCTGAGGTATTATCAATGCGGCGTGGCATGGAGGTGAGCAGCCTGTGGCACTGCTGAGGTGTTATCAATGCGGCGTGGCATGGAGGCGATCAGCCTGTGGCACTGCTGAGGTGTTATCAATTCGGCGTGGCATGGGGGCAATTAGCCTGTGGCACTGCTGAGGTGTTATGGATGCCCAGGTTGCTTTGATAGCAGCCTTCAGCTCGTCTGCATTGTTGGGTCTGCTGCCTTCCTCTTGACAATACCCTATTGGTACTTTTGCCAGTGTGGGCAGGTGCCAAGTCCTGCTGGAAAATGAAATCATCATCTCCATAAAGCTGTCAGCAGAGGGAAGCATGAAGTGCTGGGAAATGTCCTGCTAGACGCTGTGCTGACTCTGGACTTGATATAAAACAGTGGACCAACACTGCTGCTCAGTGTCCAAAGTCCTGTTTTCGGATGAAAATAAACTTTGCATTTCATTTGGAAATTAAGGTCCCGGAGTCTGGAGGAAGAGTGGAGAGTGGAGAGTGGAGAGACGTCAATCCATGTTGCCTGCGGTCCAGTGTGAAGTTTCCACAGTCAGTGATGGTTTGGGGGCCATGTCATGACTTGGTGTTGGAAAGCCGATGTAGCGGAGTACGGGCTCATAGACTTTCTATTGAGTCCGTACACTATACATTTATTTCCGGAAAAAGCCGAATAGACACGAGCACTTCAGCTGCTTCGTTCTAGCGATTGGTGGGGGTCTCAGTGCTCGGACTCCCACCAATCCAAACTTCTGACATAACACTATGACATGTCAGAAGTTTGTCAAACGTTTAGCTACACTTTAACGATACCATTAACAATTGTCGCCAGCTGTCAGAGCATTATTTGGCGTACTACGTACTAATTTTCTGAAATATTAAAAGTATACGTAGCAAAATAATAAGGTATCTATGTCTGTCTGGTCATTTTTGCCTTTTTAGTCCAGAATTTGATCATCTGGAACTGCTCGTAATCCAACAATGGGCAAAAATAATCCTACTGTATTACCAATGAAAGTATCCAATGGCCCAGCATTTCTGATACAAAACCTCAAAGAGGCTAGTTCTCTAACTTAGGTTCACTGCCAATAAGACCTGAAAGAGGGATGAAGGAGGAGCTCCTGGATGACCGGGTGACCAAAAATGCAGCCACCTAAGAGTTTTAAATGGCTTACAATGATGGCGGTCAGCTACTTTATGTGCCAGAAACCGAAGAAAAAAAAGTCTGCAGACTATATATTATATGCAAGTTAGAGACCCCCATTACTATATATTATATGCAGACTAGAGACCCCCCTACTATATATTATATGTAGGTTAGAGACCCCCATTACTATATATTATATGCACGTTAGAGACCCCCATCACTATATATTATATGCAAGTTAGAGACCCCCATTACTATGTATTATTTGCAGACTAGAGACCCCCCTACTATATATTATATGTAGGTTAGAGACCCCCATTACTATGTATTATATGCAAGTTAGAGACCCCCATTACTATATATTATATGCAGACTAGAGACCCCCCTACTATATATTATATGCAAGTTAGAGACCCCCATTACTATGTATTATTTGCAGACTAGAGACCCCCCTACTATATATTATATGCAAGTTAGAGACCCCCATCACTATATATTATATGCAAGTTAGAGACCCCCATTACTATGTATTATTTGCAGACTAGAGACCCCCCTACTATATATTATATGCAAGTTAGAGACCCCCATCACTATATATTATATGCAAGTTAGAGACCCCCATTACTATATATTATATGCAGACTAGAGACCCCCCTACTATATATTATATGCAAGTTAGAGACCCCCATTACTATGTATTATTTGCAGACTAGAGACCCCCCTACTAAATATTATATGTAGGTTAGAGACCCCTATTACTATGCACTATATGCATGCTACAGACCACAGTCGAGTCACATTATTATGACCACCTACTAATTTTGACGTCGGCAGTGTTTAGCCCATGAAGGAAGTGATGTGTGGTGGGCTTGGTGGGTATATAAGGTATGGGATAGTCTGTCTGATCACATATCACTCGCTGTTCTCATGGGTAAAAGGGGTGATTTATCAGCATTCTAAAAAGGGCTGATTATTGGCTCTCGGGGCCAGGGTGGCGGTATTTCTCACACAGCGCAGTGTGTGACCTGTTCACGTGCTGCAGTGGTGACAGTGTATCGTGAGTGGACAAATTACACCATTGGGAATAACCGACATGGAAACTGCGGAGCACCACGTGCCATTGGTGTGGGAGGTGAACGTTGGCTAAGAAGGTGCGCGAGGGCCGAACAACACGCTACAGTGGAGCAGCTCACCCTGAATGTCAACCAGGGGGCTACCAGACGTGTCTAAAACAACAGTTCAGTCAACCCGACTGTGTATGGGGCTCCGAACCCGACGCATGGTCACTGCTCCTATGTAACAAAGGTGCAACGGGAGAAAAAGGCTTCAACTTGAACGGCAGTATCAGAATTGGACCACTGATAATTGGCAAAGGGCTGTCTTCTCCGATGAGTCACGTTTTCTGCTACATAGAACAGATGGATGTTGTGGTGTCAGGCGAGAAATATCAGAGAACAAACACCCGGCAACCGTTGCTGGAAGAACACAAGCCGGTGGCAGCAGCATTATGGGGAATATTTTCCTGGCATTCTCTGGGCCACTCATCCATGTGGACGGCTCTGAACCGATTTGGGTATGAATCCATCACTGCAGATCACGTCCCCCCATACATGCTGTTTGTCTTCCCTGGGGCAGATGGAATCTTGCAGCAAGACAATGCGACATGTCACACGGCTAGAAATGTCCGACAGTGGTTAGAAGAGCACGACCAAGACTTCCTAGCAGTAGCGTAGTTAGCGGGAGGGCAGGGGGGGTGGTAGCCTCGGGCCCACTGAGATGGTGAGGACCTCTACTCCCGCTGCTCCCATCACTCCCCTGCTCTCATTATGACCACGCACTAGGCGAGAGCCTGCTTCTGCCGCTGCCCACCAGGAGCAGAGTAAGCACCCCTCCCCGATGGATCCAGTTATGATAGGGTTTATATACGAAAATAATGGCTGATATATACAGGGACGATGGGGGTTAATACAGGGATGATGGCTGGACTACCCATCATCCCTGTATATAACTCCCATCATCCCAGTATATACCAACCATCATCGCTGTATATACCAGACAACATCCCTGTTTGTAACCCCCATCATCCATGTATATAAATTCCATCATCCCTGTATATAACCCCCATCACCCATGTATATAATCCCCATCATCCCCGTATATAACCACCATAATCCCTGCATATACCACCCACCATTACTATATATATATATATATATATATATATAATATATACATATATATATATATATATTTATATATATATATATGTACATATATATATATATATTAAAAATCCAGACTGGTATACACAAGGATGATGGGGGTTATATACAGTGATGATGGCTGGTATATACAGGAATGATGGCTGGTATATACTGGGATGGTGGGGGTTATATACGGGGATGATGGGGGTTATATATGTGGATGGTGAGTGTTATATACAGTGATGATGGCTGGACCAGGCATCATCCATGTATATAACCCCCATCATCCCTGTATACAAACCCCATCATCCCTATATATACCAGTCATCATCCCTGTATATAATAACCTCCATCATCCGTGTATACACCAGCCATCATCACTGTATATAAACTCCATCATACCTGTATATAATAACCTCCATCATCCCTGTATATACCAGCAATCATCCCTGTATATATGGATGATGGCGGGGGTATATACAGTAACAGGAATTAAGGTTGGTATACACAGGGATGATGGAGTTATATACTCTTTCATTCACTTTCAGAGAGGTCTGCAACAAGTTCTAATGAAAACTACTCTGTCAGTTATATATATATATATATATATATATATATATATATATATATATATATATATATATATATATGAATTCGTTTTTATTAAAACTTATTTTAACTTTTTGAGATACAGCTGCTTTGTATCCTGTATACAAAGCAGCTGTATCTAGCGTTTAGACCTGAATACGTCAAGGCCGGGGGGACTGACTGGTTCAGTGACAGCGGGTGCTGCGTGTCTCTGACACATGGTTATCGATAACATCTAAGTTATGAATTTAGGCTTCGTTCACATCTGCATCAGGGTTCCCTTCATGGGTTCCATCAGATATTTCCGTCAGGGGAACCCATGAACGGAATCCATAGCTTTGCATTACCATTGATTTCAATCGGATACGCTATTGATTCCGGCAAAAAAATGGAAACCTTACGGAATACAGACAAACGGAGACCATTAGCAATGGAAGCATTTACTATTGAAATCAATGGTAATGCAAACGGAAAGCTATGATTTCCATCTGGTTTCTGTTCGGGTTCCGTTCATGGGTTCCCCTGACGGAAATATCTGATGGAACCCATGATCGGAATCCCGATGCAGATGTGAACGAAGCCTTAGATGTGATCGGTAATAGCTTGATCCTGTGTGTTACATGCGTTCGGGGGAACCAACTGGGTTGAGGCCCACTCAGACGTGTTTTGCCCCCCCCCCCTGTGCTAAACACCTAGCTATGCCCATGCTTCCGAGTATTCCCTAGCCCGCTAATTCACCAGACTTGAACCCAATTGAACATCTGTGGGACCTCAATCGTCTTGTTCGCTCTATGGATCCTCCCCCACAGACCCTCCAGCAAATGTGGGATGCTCTGCAGTCAGCGAGGCTCCAGATACCGGAGACAACCTACCAGCACCTTATTGAGTCACTCCCAGCCCGTCTATCTGCTGTCCATACTGCACACGGCGGTTACTCTGAATTTTACCCGGTGGTCATAATTATGGGACTTGACTGTGTACGTAAGGCTGGGGAACCTATTTAAGTTGCTATTAAATAAAACACAATTTAAGTTTTTTCGTTTTTATTTTAGAGATATTCAGATAAGAATAGGGTTAGGTAATAACCCTGCCAGAGATATAATGCTGCAGGTAAGGGGTGATATGGTGGTGTCCTCCTCTTTTTTCTGAACATCTTTTCCAGGTTTCTTTAGGGTGCGCCGCCTATGACCGGTGATAAAGGTCATATCCAGGCCAGAGGGTTCCCACTGTGACTCTGCAGCGTTGGTTCTGCTGCAGGTTAGATGTAAATGGGAGTTTTTCTCCTCTTGTTCCTGAATATTATTTCCGGGTCACTTTAGGGCGCTCCACAATGACCAGTGATAAGGGTCTTGTCCAGACTTGAGGGGTTCCCACTTTGCCTCTTACTTTTTTTTATTTGTTTTTGAGCCGTAGGGTTTTGGTAATAAGCCTGCACAGATATTATGATGCAGGTTTCAGTACTTGGGTGTTGTTCTTCTCCTCACTTTCCTGAACATTTCCAGGTCCCTTCAGAGTGCGCAGCTTTGACCGGTGAAAAAGGTCTTGTCCAGGTTTGAGCGGTTCCCACTGTGCCCCTGCAGTGATGGTTTTGTTGCAGGTTAGATTTGATTAGGTGGTGACCTCCTTACCTTCATCCTGAACATTATTCACGGTCTCTTTTGTGTGCGCTGCTTTGATGATAGGGTTCGTGTCCAGGCTTGAGGAATACCCATGGTCTTTCTTGAGAGTCTGTTGTTGTTGACTCCAGATGTTTTTGGCTCCATATGATAATGCCCTGACGGGACGATGGTTCTTGATGTTTTTGTAGTTTTTTTTTTAGTCCACACTGAGGGCATAACGCCACAGGGCTCCAACCAATAACGTTACTATCAGGCAGCAGACTCCGGCATAGATGGCATAGAGGATGTAGCTCTGGAAGAATGTTTGGATTTTCTCCAGGGTGGAGGGTACATGTTTAATAATTACCTCCTCCTCCTCTGGTATTTTTGTTGATTCCAGAGCATGACGGAAGTATCGCTCTACTTCGGAGGCTTCCCTTGTATCAGTCGGTGTCACTGAAATACAGAAGATAAATAGAAGTAAATAATGAGAATGTCGTCTTCTGTATAAGCAGCGCTGGATCATAGACAGACATAGATATTCAGAAAGAATTCTTTACTGTAAGAGCAGTGCAGAGGCGGGAGGAGTCGCTGATCTAGTATATACATTTATGTGACATGAGAATATTCTAGAAAATAAAATATTTGAGAGACTAAACACTTTCAGAAGTCTTACCATCCAGATAGTAGAATTGGCGGAGTATGATGTCATCATCCTCATCCGTGACCTCGCAGGCATAAGTCCCCTTGTGGCTGGCTCGTGTAGGCTCAATCATCACAAATAGGTCTTCCCCACTATAGATGTCTTTGAAATATCCTAAATCAGTCGCCTTCATCTATAAATGAAAACGTTGATGACATCAGAGAAGACATTCCTCATATGTGGAGCAGGAACGAGGGGGGATTATGGATTGGTCTTTGTACTGTAATATAATGGTTATAAATGTAACCTGAATACTTACGTTTTTGGCGTACTTCCAGACGACTGTCGCATAGTCGGGAAGGGGAAAGGACGACCCGCAGTGGATGATGGTCTTTTCCAGCTCTATCACATGCATTTCCTCAACTGAAAAGACAGAGAAGGGAAACAATGGTCTAACACAACTATAAACTAACAGCTTTACATGAGATTTATAAATTGATGATATAAACATACTGGGACAGGTCACGGGGAGCTGGCAATCCTCCTCAGCACATCGGCTGCATTTAAAGACTCGGGCCTCTTTCTGAAGGCCTGCGGAAAAAACACAGAGAGAGAGGGGTCACATGTCTGAGGTAAATGAAGACCCCCCATGTACATAACGGAGGTCACACGTATCATCCTGTCTAATGGCATTACTCACCGCATGGAGGTTTGCATTCTGCCGCTGTATGACCTAATGGAAGGAACAGATACGGTTAAGGCTGAATTATGTTGTGTGGGGGAGGGGGAGCAGACAAGAGATGATGGAGAATATATAGAACATATGTACTGTCTGTATCTGAGGATCTTTAGTTACTTACTTGCGGCACGGTCTTTTACGCCTTTAACAAATTCAGAGATTTTGATTTCAAATTGTTCCACCCAAGATGGCGGAAAGTCTAGAAGAAATTCGAGATAAATAGAGAGAGATAAACATTGAATTTTGATGTTTTAAAAGAAGTTCGAGAAAAATGTGAGATTTAATGAACTTACATAATTCGCTGATTTGTTTGACTTCTTTTTCGAAGCCCTTCAGATACAATCTGATCCTTTGTATCTGGGAAAAGGCTGTAAAGAGAAGAAGACACATGAGATTTATGCCGGGTCCTGCAGACATTGTATAAAGTGATCTATGATGGAGATGGGGTTCCTGGGTGAATATTATGTACAAGAGATTTCCTGCTCTGACTGCTGTTAATGCTACAAGTGACGCTTCAGTCTAGCAGGACAATAGCTCAATACTGAGATGACATGTTCTATGTATAAGATGAAGGTGTGATGAGAAATAGCAGCAGATAATAGTTACCTATCACGGTGTCAGTCAGGGGCTCGAAACCCCTGTGAAGCCTCTGGAGACAGTCTATGGCCTCCATCTTCTTCAGCGAGACAGGATATTGGCAGATACTGGCTCTGTCTGCTGGAGTAGTGAAGCAGTTGAGGCAAGATGTCACCACCTCCGCTCCACATAGAAGAATTACTATCTGCAGCCGCAGATAGTACAAAGTAATGAATCGCATGACGTTTCGTCACAAAATCACTTCAGCTTGCGAACCTGAGAAAACAGAGAAATGTGATGAGGAGATTTTTGCTGCAGGGGAATAGGATCCATTGTCCGAGGCCTGTTCCTTCTATCTATTCACTATATACAGGTTGTGGCCGATAGGGTGACATGAGATAAAGACATCAAATATCATAGCCCCTGGGGTCCCTAAACTGACAGAATACAGACTGCTGTATATGCCGCCTGATATTCCGCATGGTTCTGCAGGTTATTATAGGATCCCTCCTGGTTATAAAGGAAATGTTACCAATAATAACTTTATATTAGAGAATTGCCGATAATGTAATTCTATAATATATTCTTTTCTAGTGACTTCAAGGCATCCGGTACTCTTGTGTCACATCCAGCTGACGAGTGACCGATCTGTGCCCAGCGCCATATTCTATACTCCGGTGACATCACAATAGCATGTTACTGGGTTTATAGTAAGACTTCACATTTGATAAACCTATAATAGAATATTCTGGAACCTTCTAAACATCAGTATAATAATATATACTTATCATTGGCATAGCCATAGGGGTACAGAGGTGTTATTTATATTTGGGCTCTAGTGCCAAAGTGGGGCATATAAGGTGACAGCAGTGCTATACATGACACCCGATGGAGGTGGGGCCTTTGGTGCAGATGTTTTGCCTTTTGGCCTCGGAC
The DNA here is from genome assembly GCF_050947455.1 of Rhinoderma darwinii. NCBI lineage: Eukaryota > Metazoa > Chordata > Amphibia > Anura > Rhinodermatidae > Rhinoderma > Rhinoderma darwinii. Next base: position 95,393,131 of record NC_134696.1, on the reverse strand, counting down.
CATCAAGCTCTGCCTCTAGTGGTTATTACTGGAACTGCTCCTCTACAAGTGCAAATGATAACAGTCCATCCATTCAATATAAGAGCTGACTGACTCCATAGCCCGAGAGTGACCATATCAACAATCTAGTTATAAGCTATGACTTCATTATACTGGGACACTGGGATTCCTTATAAACCAGCAATAGATGCCAAATGATCAAATATCTAGATAATCTTAGTACAGGAATTATAATGTACACACAGTAGAATCATCCACAGACACAGACAGTAAAAATCCAGTACTCACGTGTCACATCCAGCTGATGAGTGACTGATCTGTGCCCAGCGCCACATTCTATACCCCAGTGACATCACAATAGACAGGTATGACATCACAATAGAGAGGTGTGGAGCAGGCTGCTGGGTGACGATGATTGATGATTATGGTAATAGTTAATGAAAACCCAAAATTTAGTGTCTCAGAAAATGTCAATATTATATAAGTTCAATTTAAAAAAATTAGGGCTCATTCAGACGAGCGTGTATCAACAACGGCCGTCACACGGACTCATGTATTTCAATGGGGCCGTTCACGTGACCGTTGTTTCAACGGAGCGTGTGAAGGGTCCGTGAAAAAATAGGACATGTCCTATTTTACTGCGTGTCACGCATCTCTCCTCCGATTCTAGTCTATGGGGGATCCGTGACAACACGTCCCGCACTGGTGCAACTCAGATGTGAAAAACTTCAGCCTTACTGTACTAGTGACATGGACAAAAGACCCTCATCAAACACCCTCACCTCTGGTATGAAAAAAAACATCATATGTAAATTTATACAATGGCGCAATTATCAAAAAGTCTGTGCGCAAAAAACTTCAACGAAGCAAAAATCAACCAATCAGATGGAAGTTTATATTTTACTTGTGGAAAGGCATCTGACTAGTCACAATAGCACTGGTTTACTGCATGTTGTGGGGGTCACAGGTTGTCGGAAGTGCGGGTGACATTCAGTGAGACATCTGCCCATCCCCCAGCCACCTATACTCCGCTGCCATGAAGGGCGCCAATCCTTCACTGTTATATAAGGAATGGGAACAAACAGACATTTTGCAATATGTCCAAAAATCTCTTGCCCTACCAATCTCCATCACTCCACCCGCAAGAACTGAGTTTTACAATTCTTGCATCAAAGTTGCAGTGTGGCGCAACTGTATGGGAGTCACATGTAACTTTGCAGAGTTTATTCTGTTAAAAAAATAGTTTGTGGATGTATGTGATTTTTTATGTATTATCGAAAACATATAAATATACACGACAATGGTTTGCTTCTTATTTACTTCTCTTTTTTTTACAAAAATTGACGTGGTAAAGCCTACAAACACTCGAGAGGCAGCCATTTTGTGAGCAGGAATAAAACTCAGCATAATGTGACCAAGAACCAAGTGACAAAATGTCACATTTTTCCTGTCACAGCAAATCAAATGGCGACTAGTCTCAAGCATATTCAATGGCAGACATGATAGGCCTCAATATCAAAACAGCCCTTCTTGCCATAACAGCCAATCAGAATCCGTGTTTCATTTTTTTCAACACAATGTAGAACATAACAGCTGAATTCTGATTGGTTGCTATGGGCAACAGGGTCACCTGAGGCCCAATTTGAACTGTTCAACTTTATTTATATATGTGTTTTAGCAGCAAAATTGGAACAAAAACATTGCATGACATGGAAATTTCACTCATTCTTGCTTTGGGCCCCCGGGGGTCTCTATGCGGGGCCCTGCTTGCTACATTATATTATATATGCACGTTCATAAACCACATGACCAGCAACAGCTTAAATTTTGTCCATACACAATCCAAAACCATCAATAAGTTTTTAGTAGAGAGATCAATGACTACTTAAGCCACAAGGAGGGCAGCGGCTTATGCCATCTTTCTAATACCACATCCAATATGAGCTAACTACGAGTATGGTGCCTGTCGACCATTACTGCAATAGCTGCACCCCATTGAATTCAATGGATTTGGAGGGATAGGGGTTGTATGAGGTAAATAAAATGGCATGCAATTCACATTGGCAGCCCTCTCGTTCCGGGCGTCATGCAACGCAAATAGCGATTTAGCAATAGAGACCTACCCCTCGTATTGATACGGTCTCCGAGAAGAAATGTCTTTGTTACCCGTAGCAACCATTTATGTGACCACTTTTCATCTTTCCAGTGCAATTTAGAAAATGAAAGCAGAAGTCTAATTGGTTGCTATGGTCACCAAGCCACTTTTTTCTATAGACAGTTCTAATATATTAGGTCCTGTAGATCTGCGGGCTCAGAAATCTGGCCTTTATATCACCCCAGTCATGGTCGAGGATGATAAACTTAGAACAAGATTGTACACAAAGGAAACAGATAAAAATACGCTTATAAGATTTGAAAGTTGTCTCCCAAGAAATAGGATACGTTCATTGCCTTTTAGCCAAATGATCAGGGTGTAGCGTATAGTCGATAATCTATCCGATTTGGATCAATCGCTAGAGACAATGAACTCTAACTTTATGAAAAGGGGTTATCCCAAGCGATTACTGCAGTCACATAGGAATAAGGTTCTCACCATACCTAGGGAGGATCTTTTTGATAAATTATTGGTGAGTAAACCCAAGTCCAAAGAGATTTTTGACCCTAATGTTAGGTTCATTACAACTTTCAATTCCCAATGGGTTCAAATTCGTAATATCATGCAGAAACATTGGAATGTGCTTCTTACGGATTTAGATCTATCTACCTGTCTGTCGAAGTACCCCTCCATTACTTGGAGGAGATCTAAAAACCTGCGTGATCTCTTGACATCCAGTCATTATATCTCCAAGACTCTAACGAGTCCATTTGGTAGTCGTGGCCCACCGTGGGGATCGTTTAATTGCGGCAGTTGTGCTGCCTGCAAATTCATTATACGGTCATCCTCTTTCTATGACTCCAAAAAAGCTCAGGAATATAAGATTGTGTTCAATATTTCCTGTAGAACGGAGGCTGTGATTTATTTTGCAACATGCCCCTGTGATTTGATATATATAGGCATGACGAGCAGGTCTTTTAAGACACGTGTACTTGAACACGTTAGTAAGATCCGTACGGCATGTAATACCAAAAATGTTGACCAATTACAGCCGATCCCCAGACATTTTCATCAATATCATTCCTGTGACCCTAGTGGCATAAGATTTCGGGGCATTGATAGGGTTAAATTGGGATGTCGAGGTGGAGATATACGTAAAGCCCTCCTAAAAAAAGAAATGACGTGGATTACCCTGTTAAACACTACTACACCTTTTGGTCTCAATGAGGCCACTAGTTTCAACCCTTTTTTATAAATCATTATAAGCAGTGCGAATTTTAGTTTTGGGGGATTGCTTTTTGATTGTTAATATAACATGATTCTAATCTCAGTTTTGCTATATTCTAGTGTTGCTGGTTTCATTGATGCCATTAATTATCCTGTGAGAGATACACCTTCCATCGCGAGGACTATGACTGACCACCTCTCGGACATGCTGTCTAATTTTATGGCCTTGTGTTTCAATATTATTATTTTTGTGTGTTTTTCTCTTGTTTTTTGTTTTTTTGTTCGTTTGTTGTTGTTTATGGTTTGTTTTTGCTTTTGTTTGGTGTTTGTTTTTTGTCTGTTTGGTGTTTGTTTTTTGTTTTTTGTTTTTGTTCGTTTTCTGCTGTTTTTTGTTTTTCTTTTCTTTCTTTTTTGTTTGTTTTTTGTTTGTTTTTTATTATGTTTATAAATGAATTGCTCTGTATTTGTACTGTACTATACATCTGTATTTGTACTTTATATTTATGTATGCATTGCACACTGTTTTAATCATTTTCTGTTTTTCACTTATTAACGCCTTCCTTTTTTTATGCGTTATCATATTGTGCATATTTATGTATATTTATTTTAACTTTACTATTTAATTTTGTCCTATTTTTCACTGTTCACTTTCACTATTTATTTCTGTATACTTCACTTATTAATTGTATTAATATTTTATTCCAGTACTTTATGTTTTTATTTCTAAAAAAAAAATGTTACTTTTATTTCTTACTCTTCACCATAATTGCCTTTACACCTATTTATTCAATTTGTAGCACTGTTTGCATATATTCATATATTTTTGTCTTTTTATGTATATATTGTTGATATTTAATTTTATTATTCTCTCAATCTTATTTTTTATTTTTTATTCTCTATATATAAAATCATTTTTTCAATATATATGTTATCAATTAAATTCATATTCTTACTGAATTATTTATATATTTATTATTTATAAATTATGTATTTTGTGTAAATATCAAAATTATTGATCATGCACTGATTAGATATATATATTTGTATCGTATTTATTTATGTTTTATGTATTTATGTTATCTTCTCTATTTGTCATCCCCCGTTTGGGTCTGTTCTTTATAAGTTTCTAATTTTGTGGCCACATTATTTATGAATTATGCAGCATTGTTCTATCACGCATTCCCTGATGGTTTCTGTGTTGTATCCGCACCGACGCTCTCTGGCGCATGCGCTGTGGGCACTGCATCTCGGAGTGCCTGACATTGTTTGTTCACGTTACTATGGTGATGTGCGTCTCAGAAAGTGAGATGCATCGTCACGCCGTGGACAGCCTGGCGCTTCCTGATGATGCCGTGTTTGCATCATGGCTATGGAGCGCCGTCTATACGTGCACCCCACAGGTGCCACCAATGAATTCGTCTTTCACCTATTTTAGTATAAAAACCCCCGGTCTTTTAAATATGATTAGCCTCCTGACGAAGCCGGTAGCAGGCGAAACGCGCGTCGAGGCATTCCTGTGCCATCTCTCCACGTCCCCTGCTTGCATCATGTGCACAGGTATTTAAACTGTTTATATCTGGCATCTTTTTTATATATGTTGGTTTGCATACACGTTATTCATCCTTAGCATATCTGTGCTATGTACTTCTTGTAACGGGCATTATTATTCCAACATATATATAGCCATATATACTTCTTTTGTCCTATTTGATATTTCATTTTTACTTGTATCCATGGCATGTTAGTACTGGGACGTTGTTTGAGGTTGGTTGTTTTCCGGTGTTCCTTATGGTATGTTGTCATCTTTACCAGATCGCTACTCCTTTAGATATATGATCCGTCATATTTTTCATTATATCTAATATCGTTATACCATGTATTGTTATGCACTAATAAAGTTAAATATATTTTTACTATCCATGGTATTTATTTTCATACTTTATTGGGATGTCATGTCCCTTGCGCTTGTGCGCTTGTAGGTTGTTTCCTAGTTTGTTTGGGGATCTCCCCTTGTCTCGCTGTACCTTGTTTTGAGCAAGGTTTACTATGCAAAATAATAAGGTGTCTATGTCCGTCTGGTCATTTTTGCCTTTTTAGTCCAGAATTTGATCATCTGGAACTGCTCGTAATCCAACAATGGGCAAAAATAATCCTACTGTCTTACCAATGAAAGTATCCAATGGCCCAGCATTTCTGATACAAAACCTCAAAGAGGCTAGTTCTCTAACTTAGGGTCACTGCCAAAAAGACCTGAAAGAGGGATGAAGGAGGAGCTCCTGGATGACCGGGTGACCAAAAATGCAGTCACCTAAGAGTTTTAAATGGCTTACAATGATGGCGGTCAGCTACTTTATGTGCCAGAAACCAAAGAAAAAAAAGTCTGCAGACTATATATTATATGCAAGTTAGAGACCCAACATTACTATGTATTATATGCAGACTAGAGACCCCCCTACTATATATTATATGTAGGTTAGAGACCCCTATTACTATGCACTATATGCATGCTACAGACCACAGTCGAGTCACATTATTATGACCACCTCCTAATTTTGACGTCGGCAGTGTTTAGCCCATGAAGGAAGTGATGTGTGGTGGACTTGGTGGGTATATAAGGTATGGCATAGTCTGTCTCATCACATATCACTCGTTGTTCTCATGGGTAAAAGGGGCGATTTACCAGCATTCTAAAAAGGGATGATTATTGGCTCTCGGGGCCAGGGTGGCGGTATTTCTCACACAGCGCAGTGTGTGACCTGTTCACGTGCTGCAGTGGTGACAGTGTATCGTGAGTGGACAAATTACACCATTGGGAATAACCGACATGGAAACTGCGGAGCACCACGTGCCATTGGTGTGGGAGGTGAACGTCGGCTAAGAAGGTGCGCGAGGGACGAACAACACGCTACAGTGGAGCAGCTCACCCTGAAAGTCAACCAGGGGGCTACCAGATGTGTCTAAAACAACAGTTCAGTCAACCCGACTGTGTATGGGGCTCCGAACCCGACGCATGGTCACTGCTCCTATGTAACAAAGGTGCAACGGGAGAAAAAGGCTTCAACTTGAACGGCAGTATCAGAATTGGACCACTGATAATTGGCAAAGGGCTGTCTTCTCCGATGAGTCACGTTTTCTGCTACATAGAACAGATGGATGTTGTGGTGTCAGGCGAGAAATATCAGAGAACAAACACCCTGCAACCATTGCTGGAAGAACACAAGCCGGTGGCGGCAGCGTTATGGTCTGGGGAATGTTTTCCTGGCATTCTCTGGGCCATTCATCCATGTGGAAGGCTCTGAACCGATTTGGGTATGAATCCATCACTGCAGATCACGTCCCCCCATACATGCTGTTTGTCTTCCCTGGGGCAGATGGAATCTTGCAGCAAGACAATGCGACATGTCACACGGCTAGAAATGTCCAACAGTGGTTAGAAGAGCACGACCAAGACTTCCTAGCAGTAGCGTAGTTAGCGGGAGGGCAGGGGGGGTGGTGGCCTCGGGCCCACTGAGATGGTGAGGACCTCTACTCCCGCTGCTCCCATCACTCCCCTGCTCTCATTATGACCACGCGCTAGGCGAGAGCCTGCTTCTGCCGCTGCCCACCAGGAGCAGAGTAAGCACCCCTCCCCGATGGATCCAGTTATGATAGGGTATATATACGAAAATAATGGCTGATATATACAGGGACGATGGGGGTTAATACAGGGATGATGGCTGGACTACCCATCATCCCTGTATATAACTCCCATCATCCCAGTATATACCAACCATCATCGCTGTATATACCAGACAACATCCCTGTATGTAACCCCCATCATCCATGTATATAAACCACATCATCCCTGTATATAACCCCCATCACCCATGTATATAATCCCCATCATCCGCGTATATAACCACCATAATCCCTGCATATACCACCCACCATTCCTATATATATATATTGAAATTCCAGGCTGGTATACACAAGGATGATGGGGGTTATATATAGTGATGATGGCTGGTATATACAGGAATGATGGCTGGTATATACTGGGATGGTGGGGGTTATATACGGGGATGATGGGGGTTATATATGTGGATGGTGAGTGTTATATACAGTGATGATGGCTGGACCAGGCATCATCCATGTATATAACCCCCATCATCCCTGTATACAAACCCCATCATCCCTATATATACCAGTCATCATCCCTGTATATAATAACCTCCATCATCCGTGTATACACCAGCCATCATCACTGTATATAAACTCCATCATCCCTGTATATACAAGCAATCATCCCTGTATATATGGATGATGGCGGGGGTATATACAGTAACAGGAATGAAGGTTGGTATACACAGGGATGATGGGGTTATATACTCTTTCATTCACTTTCAGAGAGGTCTGCAACAAGTTCTAATGCAAACTACTCTGTCAGATATATATATATATGTATTCGTTTTTATTAAAACTTATTTTAACTTTTTGAGATACAGCTGTGATCGGTAATAGCTTAATCCTGTGTGTTACATGTGTGTTACATGCGTTCGGGGGAACCAACTGAGTTGAGGCCCACTCAGACGTGTTTTGCCCCCCCTTGTGCTAAACACCTAGCTATGCCCATGCTTCCGAGTATTCCCTAGCCCGCTAATTCACCAGACTTGAACCCAATTGAACATCTGTGTGACCTCAATCGTCTTGTTCGCTCTATGGATCCTCCCCCACACACCCTTCAGCAAATGTGAGATGCTCTGCAGTCAGCACGGCTCCAGATACCGGAGACAACCTACCAGCACCTTATTGAGTCACTCCCAGCCCGTCTATCTGCTGTCGATAATGCACACGGCGGTTACTCTGGATTTTACCCGGTGGTCATAATTATGGGACTTGACTGTGTACGTAAGGCTGGGGAACCTCTTTAAGTTGCTATTAAATAAAACACAATTTAAGTTTTTTAGTATTTATTTTAGAGATATTCAGATAAGAATAGGGTTAGGTAATAACCCGCCAGAGATATAATGCTGCAGGTAAGGGGTGATATGGTGGTGTCCTCCTCTTTTTTCTGAACATCTTTTCCAGGTTTCTTTAGGGTGCGCCGCCTATGACCGGTGATAAAGGTCATATCCAGGCCTGAGGGTTCCCACTGTGACTCTGCAGCGTTGGTTCTGCTGCAGGTTAGATGTAAATGGGAGTTTTTCTCCTCTTGTTCCTGAATATTATTTCCGGGTCACTTCAGGGCGCTCCACAATGACCAGTGATAAGGGTCTTGTCCAGACTTGAGGGGTTCCCACTTTGCCTCTTACTTTTTTTAATTTGTTTTTGAGCCGTAGGGTTTGGGTAATAAGCCTGCACAGATATTATGCTGCAGGTTTCAGTACTTGGGTGTTGTTCTTCTCCTCACTTTCCTGAACATTTCCAGGTCCCTTCAGAGTGCGCAGCTTTGACCGGTGATAAAGGTCTTGTCCAGGTTTGAGGGGTTCCCACTGTGCCACTGCAGCGATGGTTTTGCTGCAGGTTAGATTTGATTAGGTGGTGACCTCCTTATCTTCATCCTGAACATTATTCACGGTCTCTTTTGGGTGCGCTGCTTTGATGATAGGGTTCGTGTCCAGGCTTGAGGAATACCCATGGTCTTTCTTGAGAGTCTGTTGTTGTTGACTCCAGATGTTTTTGACTCCATATCATAATGCCCTGATGGGACGATGGTTCTTGATGTTTTTGTAGGTTTTTTTTTAGTCCACACTGAGGGCATAACGCCACAGGGCTCCAACCAATAATGTCACTATCAGGCAGCAGACTCCGGCATAGATGGCATAGAGGATGTAGCTCTGGAAGAATGTTTGGATTTTCTCCAGGGTGGAGGGTACATGTTTAATAATTACCTCCTCCTCCTCTGGTATTTTTGTTGATTCCAGAGCATGACGGAAGTATCGCTCTACTTCGGAGGCTTCCCTTGTATCCGTTGGTGTCACTGAAATACAGAAGATAAATAGAAGTAAATAATGAGAATGTCGTCTTCTGTATAAGCAGCGCTGGATCATAGACAGACATAGATATTCAGAAAGAATTCTTTACTGTAAGAGCAGTGCAGAGACGGGAGGAGTCGCTGATCTAGTATATACATTTATGTGACAGATCAGAATATTCTAGAAAAGAAAAAAATTTGAGAGACTAAAAACTTTCAGAAGTCTTACCATCCAGATAGTAGAATTGGCGGAGTATGATGTCATCATCCTCATCCGTGACCTCGCAGGCATAAGTCCCCTTGTGGCTGGCTCGTGTAGGCTCAATCATCACAAATAGGTCTTCCCCACTATAGATGTCTTTGAAATAACCTAAATCAGTCGCCTTCATCTATAAATGAGAACGTTGATGACATCAGAGAAGACATTCCTCATATGTGGAGTAGGAACGAGGGGGGATTATGGGTTGGTCTTTGTACTGTAATGTAATGGTTATAAATGTAACCTGAATACTTACGTTTTTGGCGTACTTCCAGACGACTGTCGCATAGTCGGGAAGGGGAAAGGACGACCCGCAGTGGATGATGGTCTTTTCCAGCTCGATCACATGCATTTCCTCAACTGAAAAGACAGAGAAGGGAAACAATGGTCTAACACAACTATAAACTCACAGCTTTACATGAGATTTATAAATTGATGATAGAAACTTACTGGGACAGGTCACGGGGAGCTGGCAATCCTCCTCGGCACATCGGCTGCATTTAAAGACTCGGGCCTCTTTCTGAAGGCCTGGGGAAAAAACACAGAGAGAGAGGGGTCACATGTCTGAGGTAAATGAAGACCCCCCATGTACATAACGGAGGTCACACGTATCATCCTGTCTAATGACATTACTCACCGCATGGAGGTTTGCATTCTGCCGCTGTATGACCTAATGGAAGGAATAGATACGGTTAAGGCTGAATTATGTTGTGTGGGGGAGGGGGAGCGGACAAGAGATGATGGAGAATATATAGAACATATATACTGTCTGTATCTCAGGATCTGTAGCTACTTACTTGCGGCACGGTCTTTTACGCCTTTAACAAATTCAGCGATTTTATTTTCAAATTGTTCCACCCAAGATGGTGGAAAGTCTAGAAAAAAATTAGAGAAAAATGAAAGAGATAAACATTGAATTTTGATGTTTTTAAAGAAGTTCAAGAAAAATTTGAGATTTGATGAACTTACATAATTCGCTGATTTGTTTGACTTCTTTTTCGAAGCCCTTCAGATACAATCTGATCCTTTGTATCTGGGAAAAGGCTGTAAAGAGAAGAAGACACATGAGATTCATGCCGGGTCCTGCAGACATTGTATAAAGTGATCTATGATGGAGATGGGGTTCCTGGGTGAATATTATGTACAAGAGATTTCCTGCTCTGACTGCTGTTAATGCTACAAGTGACGCTTCAAGAGGCTCTGTCACCAGATTTTGCAACCCCTATCTGCTATTGCAGCAGATCGGCGCTGCAATGTAGATTACAGTAACGTTTTTATTTTTAAAAAACAAGTATTTTTGGCCAAGTTATGACCATTTTCGTATTTATGCAAATGAGGCTTGCAAAAGTACAACTGGGCGTGTTTAAAAGTAAAAGTACAACTGGGCGTGTATTATGTGCGTACATCGGGGCGTTTTTACTACTTTTACTAGCTGGGCGTTCTGACGAGAAGTATCATCCACTTCTCTTCACAACGCCCAGCTTCTGGCAGTGCAGATCTGTGACGTCACTCACAGGTCCTGCATCGTGTCGGCACCAGAGGCTTCAGTTGATTCTGCAGCAGCATCAGCATTTGCAGGTAAGTAGCTACATCGACTTACCTGCAAACGCCGATGCTGCTGCAGAATCATCTGTAGCCTCTGGTGCCGATGTGTCCTCGCTGGTCTGACACGATGCAGGACCTGTGAGTGACGTCACAACGTGATCTCTCGAGAACACGCTGTGTCTGCACTGCCAGAAGCTGGGCGTTGTGAAGAGAAGTGGATGACACTTCTATACACAACGCCCAGCTAGTAAAAGTAGTAAACACGCCCCGATGTACGCACATAATACACGCCCACTTGGACTTTTACTTCTCAACACGCCCAGTTGTACTTTTGCAAGCCTCATTTGCATAAATACGAAAATGGTCATAACTTGGCCGAAAATGCTCGTTTTTTAAAAATAAAAACGTTACTGTAATCTACATTGCAGCGCCGATCTGCTGCAATAGCAGATAGGGGATGCAAAATCTGGTGACAGAGCCTCTTTCAGTCTAGCAGGACAATAGCTCAATACTGAGATGACATGTTCTATGTATAAGATGAAGGAGTGATGAGAAATAGCAGCAGATAATAGTTACCTATCACGGTGTCAGTCAGGGGCTCGAAACCCCTGTGAAGCCTCTGGAGACAGTCTATGGCCTCCATCTTCTTCAGCGAGACAGGATATTGGCAGATACTGGCTCTGTCTGCTGGAGTAGTGAAGCAGTTGAGGCAAGATGTCACCACCTCCGCTCCACATAGAAGAATTACTATCTGCAGCCGCAGATAGTACAAAGTTATGAATCGCATGACGTTTAGTCACAAAATCACTTCAGCTTGCGAACCTGAGAAAACAGAGAAATGTGATGAGGAGATTTTTGCTGCAGGGGAATAGGATCCATTGTCCGTGGCCTGTTCCTTCTATCTATTCACTATATACAGGTTGTGGCCGATAGGGTGACATGATATAAAGACATCATATCATAGCCCCTGGGGTCCCTAAACTGACAGAATACAGACTGCTGTATATGCCGCCTGATATTCTGCATGGTTCTGCAGGTTATTATAGGATCCCTCCTGGTTATAAAGGAAATGTTACCAATAATAACTTTATATTAGAGAATTGCCGATAATGTAATTCTATAATATATTCTTTTCTAGTGACTTCAAGGCATCCGGTACTCACGTGTCACATCCAGCTGACGAGTGACCGATCTGTGCCCAGCGCCATATTCTATACTCCGGTGACATCACAATAGCATGTTACTGGGTTTATAGTAAGACTTCACATTTGATAAACCTATAATAGAATATTCTGGAACCTTCTAAACATCAGTATAATAATATATACTTATCATTGGCATAGCCATAGGGGTACAGAGGTGTTATTTATATTTGGGCTCTAGTGCCAAAGTGGGGCATATAAGGTGACAGCAGTGCTATACATGACACCAGATGGAGGTGGGCCCTTTGGTGCAGATGTTTTTGCCTTTTGGCCTCGGACCATCAAGCTCTGCCTCTAGTGGTTATTACTGGAACTGCTCCTCTACAAGTGCAAATGATAACAGTCCATCCATTCAATATAAGAGCTGACTGACTCCATAGCCTGAGAGTGACCATATCAACAATCTAGTTATAAGCTATGACTTCATTATACTGGGACACTGGGATTCCTTCTAAACAAGCAATAGATGCCAAATTATCAAATATCTAGATAATCTTAGTACAGGAATTATAATGTACACACAGCAGAATCATCCACAGACACAGACATAGTAATTATGCAGTACTCACGTGTCACATCCAGCTGATGAGTGACTGATCTGTGCCCAGCGCCACATTCTATACCCCAGTGACATCACAATAGACAGGTATGACATCACAATAGACAGGTGTGGTGAGGCTGCTGGGTGACATCACTATGGCTGTTCATGGTGCAGGTTAGTCACATGACTTTACCCATCAGAACTGCCGGACCTTACATGTCTCATTATTGTATTTTAATAGGATTGAATTCTAGGATCACATGTGATAAATGTATACTAATATATTCAGAAATTACATAAAATCTATTCCCGAATATATACTAGTCCTTCCCAATGAATTAGAATATTATCAAAAAGTTTATTGATTTCAGTAATTCAATTCAAAAAGTGAAACTCTTATAATATATAAATTCATTACACACAGAGGGATCTATTTCCAGCATTTTTTTCTTTTAATGTTGATGATTATGGTAATAGTTAATGAAAACCCAACATTTTGTGTCTCAGAAAATTTGAATGTTATATAAGCCCAATGTAAAAAATTAGGGCTCATTCAGACGAGCGTGTATCAACTAGGCCGCCACACGGACTCATGTATTTCAATGGGGGATCCGTGACAACACGTTCCGCACTGGTGCACCTCGGACGTGAAAAACTTCAGCCTTACTGTACTAGTGACATGGACAGAAGACCCTCATCAAACACCCTCACCTCTGGTATGAAACAAAAACATGATTGGACATGATTGTAACATAATTGTTACATAATTTCCAGCCACCCTTTTTTTACGGGTCCGTAAATACGGGTTAAAAACGTGTGACAGAGGACCCGTATTTACGGCCAGTATTTTCGGGAGGGAAAAAATACGGGGCATGGGGCCTAAACGCGGCCCTAAATGTCTAACAAGGGACCGGCCCAGTTTCTTCCTGCCCTGGTGGCATTTTCTGACCTTATAAAATAGATTGTGCACATGACACCATAACTGATAGATCTTCTTTACCATTGCTCAGTACATTACTAGTGAACTTACACTATGGAGCTGAATACATAGCAATTCCCTATTGCACTGGTTAGATGCAGTTGGTTTTCCAGAACCATAACAGTCCGTTCCGAGAACCAGGGCAAGGAGACGTGCCGAACCAGTCCACATGCCCTGGATGCAATTGTTTCCATGTCCTTAGGTTGTCATAAGGTGAGTATTTTTTGCTGCGGAGCTATTATATTTAGGGCCACAGTGTATAAAACTCTCATATTTATGGGGGCATGGTGTGTAGCACAATTAGATTTAGGGGCACAGTGTGTAGCACTATTACATTTAGGGGCACAGTGTGTAGAACCATTATGCTTTGAGGGGAAAATTTTATATTGAAGTGGACCAATAGTGAAATTTTGTAGGACAAATCATTTTCTCAGACATTGTCCCTTCAATCTGTACTGTAATATGAAGCTTGATATTATATCAAATAATATGTTACAAAATAATGATTAGATATGAGCTTCTATGATGTCACTGTACTCTCTCCATTCGTTCTATATTTGTGCCAACAGACCGGGCAATCACAGTAATTATACCTGCGGTAGGGATTCATTATGGAATATTTTAGTGGGACCCGCCTCATATGTGCTCATGAAATAATTGGGCCTTTCCAGTTTATATTGTTCTCCCACCCCTGTTCTCTTGGTATATATACAATGAAGTTACTACAAGGCACCAATATCGTAAGGGATGCAACATCTAGGAGTCACCATGAGAACATTTTTGGCCATCATCTTCATCGTCTCTACAACCATTAAAGCAGGTGAGAGAGAGACGTTATTGACTACTTGAAGACCAAGACAATGACGCTTGTAGAAGTTGGGGTGGAACAGATGTTTCGGAGATTGGTGTGAACCTGATCAGGAGCCTTCGTCTCCACATATACCACAGTATTAGAAAACAAAGTATAAGGTAGTAACATCAGGGGAATCAGCAAGTAACGGGCCCGCGTGCTCTAGAGAGGGGGTAGGATCAGGTGGCATGAACCGGAACTAGAAGGAGAATTTTCACTTGGGCTAACTTTATTCTATGGGTCCTCTTAGTTTCTCAGAAGGATAGTCCTGGTTCAGGAAATCTTAATCTTGCATTGTAAGCTATATGTTGTTGGTTGGTTTAACCAATGTCTTATTCTCAAAGGTCCAGCTGAATTATAAGGCCTAGGATGGAGTAAACCCATCTTCCAGCTAAAGTTTAGTTGACTTTTCCTGACCACAATTCATGGACATGTCAGACTTGATACTTTCACCCAGGGATGGACTGACCATTTGAGCATGTCCATGACCAGAAGGAGCTCGCTGCTTTTAATACTAAGGTGTCGCGTTAATAGTTTATTATAACTATGGTGGTTGGTCAGGAGCTCATACCAATTATGGCTGAAGGGACCAAAACCACTCTCAGTCCACCCCTGGTTGCACCATACAATCTGTGAGGGATATCTCCAAACACCAATAAAGAGCGTTGAGCACTCTAGAGAGCACAGCGGCCCATTTGTTTTGGGCACCATGGAAGGTCCTGCCTTATGGACCCTCATGTCTGTCGTGTTTTATGGTGGAATTGTTCTACACTTGACTCAGACTTTGGATTCATCGCTGGTTTAGAATGTGCTGCTCTATGTTCAAGTGACGTCACTATGTCCTATGGAATAGATTCTGAACAATCTGATGCTTATTAGATAACCTTGATAAGTTTGTACACCCTGTCTCCCCAGGTAACTGCGTGGTGTGCATAGAATGCAATAATGGCACTTCTCCCGATTGTGCGAGTAACCTGGTGACTTGTGGATCCTGTATGACAATAATGACGGAGATCAACTCTAGTAAGTACTGTTTATAATCCTGTGTCACTGTATTCAAAGAGAACTTCATCCCAAACACTAAAATTCTATTACACAAATTGGCAGACATTTTTAATTAAAGGGGTTGTCCATGATTAGAAATACATGGCTTCTTATATTACAAAAACAGCGCCACACCTGTCCACAGGCTGCGTGTGGTATTGCAACAAAGGCCAATTTACTTAAATGGAGCTGAGCTGCAATACCACACACAACCTGGGGACAGGTGTGGCACTGTTTTTATAAGAAAGTGATTATGTCTTTCTAATTCTGTAAAACTCTTTGGTGGTGACAACCATCTTATTTGGCCAAGGGATTCTCTCTTTGGTGTTCATTAAATCCATGTGTCATGCTCCGCCCCCTCAGACCTCAGGCAGGTTTCCTTTAAGAATTAATATTTTGCTACATTAGCTAAAAGTCTGGTGTTAAGATGATTTTAGATCATGCGGTACTTCAAGCAAATCCCTTTTTTCTGATTTTGACTGGGCCGCAGGCCACAAATCATCATGATCCACAGAGTCCTTCTGTTTGGTTATAACTTTGCACATTATTGTAATGCGATAATAATAATTTCTATGTCTCTATAGGCGATGGAAACAGCACTTCATACTCTGTTCTAAAGACGTGTAATTTGAACCCCACTATCTGTAATATCACATACAGCGTCAGAAGCGATCAGTTCCAGGCCAGGTACACGGTCAACTGCTGTGAAGCCGACTTCTGCAATGAAAAGGCTCTTGAAGGTAAGAGTGTCTCATAAAGAGTTGAACGCCGTTACAGATCCCTAAGGACTTGCCCTCTGGCGTTGTAAACGGCAAATCTACCTAATTATTCACCATCAGGAGTCTAGGGAAAGTGGAGGAATTCATATGAGATGACAACCAGCTTACCCAACCCAACAACAAGTCAGTGCCATATAAAGTGATGCCTACAGCATGATCTATGAAGGAGGCTGTCCCTTTACTATAAAAGGGGAGGCCGAGATCTGGTCGTCTCCATAGCCCTACTCTTTATGGCCATTGGAAACAAGCTCCATCTACAGGGGAGCCACAACATTACCAAAGGAAGGAGGAACCGGCCTAAGGGTCAAGTGGCCTTTCTCTCCTACTAGATGGATAGGGACGAGATAACAAGTGGTGTTGAAAAAGGATGTATATTCTCTATATATGTCCTGAGGATGTTCTAAATCAGTGGTCTCCAACCACCAGGCCGTGGACCAATACCCTGGATCATTTGGTACTGGGCCACGGGCGCATACGCTGCATAAAGTTACACTGCGTATCCTCCCCGGTAGCTGCAGGGAATTCCTGGCGAAAAATCGCACCAAACTGTGGTGCAGTTTTTCGCACAGAATGTCCGCTGCAGAAAACTGCAGCATTTAGCCGGCTTGCTAGCGGTACGGCCTCCTGGGATGATGTTTCATCCCTTGTGATCACCACTGCAGCCAATCACAGACTGCAGTGGTCTCCTGGGATGAAACGTCATCCCAGGGAGCCGGCCTGGAGGAAGAAACACAGGTTTCTGGGTAAGTATAATGTTTTTATTTTTTCTGCTCTTTGTGGTTTTTACCTCGCACCGCATGTCATCTCCTGAGCATTTTTTCCGCTCAGTATTTACGCAGCGCGTGGATGAGAGTTGTTGTATCTCATACACTTTGCTGCTACTGTATTATGCTGCATATTTATGCAACGTGTGAACTTACCCTAAAAATGTTTTACGTTTTTTCTAATTTCCATTTAATTGTAGTCTGCAGGGTCTTTTGAAATGCGCTTGATCAGCCCCCCCTCTCCCCGGTCCGTGGAAAAATTGTCCTGCATGAAATTGGTTCTTGGTACAAAAAAAATTGGGGATCACTGTTCTAAATCAGACTCCCATAGGACGCCATTTTTTTCATGAAGCAGGTCCATCTGTCATATTGGCCCACACACTGGCTGCTATGCAGAGGTGTAACCTGGAGCTTTTGGCCTCAATGCATAATCTGTAACATGGCCCCGCACCTACCATGTGCCATTTATAATACCGCTGTGTAATGTAGCAGAGAGGCTTTGGACCCCCTTAAGGACCAAGGCCCGGGTGCAACTACTACCTTGGCAACCCCTATAGCTACCCTCCTGATATTCTAGATACTTTCAGTGGCATTGGTTTATATTCTGACCAGTTTACATTTATATTTTTATTTCATCCCTTACGTTACCAGTCACTCCTCAGAACAACACAGAGAACGGCCTGAAATGTCCCACGTGCTACACGGCGAATGTAGACAACTGCGTGGCCAATACAACTGTGCAATGTGCAGGAGACGAGAACAAATGTCTAGTTTTCTCAGGAGAAGCCCCACGGGAAGGTACGTCCTGCAACTGTCTGAGCTGGGAGTTCATGAGAAAGTCAATGATCCATGATAAAAAACTGGGGGGAAATACATACAGTGTGTCCTGCACAGTATATGAACACAGGGGCGGAGCATGACACAGGGATTCTCTCTGCTTCCTGAATCCCTGTGTCATGCTCCGCCCCCTCCGCTACTGCACTGGGAATTAAAGGATTAAAAATCTCCTACCGTTTGGTGTCTACAGCTCCTCTACGGATTTATATATGGGTGCAGACTACACAATCATTGTGTGTATTTTGATCCTGAAGTCATACGACCTTCCACCTGTTCCCTGCTTCTTGAGATACAATAATTGTACAGGTTATGTATGGTATTGCAGCTCAGCTCCATTAAGGGGAATTGGCCTTAGTTGCAATACCACACACAGCCTGTGGACATGTGTGGCGCTGTTGTATTACAATTGGTACGTTAGTAAGAAGCAGAGAACATATGGAAGGGAGTATCCAAATACACCGAGTCTGTAGACTATTGAGATGCATAAGTCTGCATAGGAGCTGTATGCACAAAACGGAAGGAGATTTTTAATTAAGAATAATTGCGAAGTTGTTTCGCTTTTATTTTTGTATTTCGAGTGTATAGGGAGCGGGAAAAAAATGTATTGCAAAGGTTGACCTTCCTTTTAAGTATTGTAGATGTTAACCCCGTCATGTTCCTTTTTTTTGGATAGGAATCTGTAAAAATATCGCATTCCAGGGTTGTGTGACTGAACTTCTGTGCGACCATTTTGGACATCTGAACCCCGACAACCAACAGTGTCAGAACAGCAGTATAAATTGCTCAAACGGGCTGAACACCACTTCTATACCGTCACCGTGAATTCCACACCAGGACACCAGGGACAGACACCAATAAATGGTGTATCTTAATATAAAGCCGTCTGCAGCTCTCGTAATTAATGAACCTTCACAAATATATTATAAACTCCATCAATTGTTATTACAAGAACCATTGCTTTTAAAAACAGCCACCCACTGAGAACCCAAATGTAGGTAAATATTCCTGGTCCATGGAGAAGACAGACATAATATAAGATATGGTAAAAATCAACTGATATAAGTACAGCTGGGCTGAAATGTATTGTATAAGACATTAGCACAAGTTTAATTTAAAAAATAAATTCTAAAATGTCATATGTCCCTTTAAAAGGTGTGGCTATGTAAGGGGTGGGGCGTATGGGGCATTAGTTGGGCACCTACAGGCTCCAGCAGTGTAAATCTGAGCCTGGGTTGAATGGGTGTCCCTAGCAGCCAATCTTTGTTGGATTACTCCACCTATCGTTAACATTGCCCTATAGTCAGTAAATGTAAAAATGTTGCATCTTTGTGATATGTCTGCATTATCTTTTTCTTGTTTCCCTTTATTTTTTAGCTTTTTTTACTCTATATAATAGAAAAGTCTCCTGTTGTTACCTGGGATGTGTCACACCTCTATAGCTAGTAGAGACGTTGTTTTTATTTTTTGCTTCTACTAAGGCCTCATGCTCACGACCGTAGTGGTGTGCACGGCCTGTGATTTGCGGCTCAGACGGCCGTGGAGTGTCATCCGCGGGCCACCCGCAAATCACAGGCCGCGCACATGGCCGGGGGCATTTATTTCAGTCCGAACCGCAAAATGCGGCCGTAATAAGACATGTCCTATCTTTTTGCGGTCCAGGCTCCCGGGCAATGCACGGACCGTGGAAACCACGGTCGTGTGAATGGGCCCATAGAAATGAATGGGACCGCAATTCACGTTCGTGTGCATGAGGCCTTAGTCTTCAGTTTGTTTGTTAATCATAGCTTGCATTGAGCATTGAGCAAGCTATGATTAAGGACCCTAGTGGTCTGAAACGCGTAAGCGTGGTCCCGGGATTTTTGTTTTATCGCTGTTTTTAAAAATGACCTAATAAAAATTGGAAGTTTTAAATATTCGAGTGCTGGATCTGCCTTTTCTACACACCATTTTTGTTCCAATAACCTGCAGTCGACACAGGATCAGTTCAGGAGGATCTACGAGCACCTACAGCTTTGGGATTTTTTCATACATATCTGGCACTAGTCAAGCTTCTCAAAAACGCATTGGAAAAACGCAATCAAGCACAGTGGTTATGAGGTGAGCAAAACTTTTTGTAAAACATTTCTCATTTTGTATATATCTAGTGTTTTAGTGCATAATGGTGTACTGCTGAGAATGCTGTGTATACTCCTTGCAGCCATTATTTACCTGATCCATAATTAGCGTAAAAATAACGCAGCAGAACTGTAGCAGAGTAGCAGCTGGCCAAACTACAGTCAATAACAGTTTCTCGGGTATGAGTACCTGGGAGGATGTTCAGGCAGATACTCGGAGTAGCAGACACGTGGCACAGGTGATGCTTGGCATGGCAGATGACACCAGACGTGGCACAGGTGATGCTAGGCATGGCAAATGACACCAGACGTGGCAGATGACACCAGACGTGGCAGATGACACGGTACGTGGCAGATTACACGGAAAGTGGCAGATGAGAACACGACTCCAACATTAGATACAGCTCAGGGACAAGCACAGTTACGGGATACAAGATACAGGTAGTAGGATATGGGAACACTTGGAGCAGGATAACAACTAAGGAACCATTTGCAAGACTAACATGGGAATACAACAACAACGCTCAGACAAGGAGTGGAAGGGCAGAGCCCATTATATAGTCCAGGAAGTAAGGGGACAGGTAAGGGAACATTTAGTTGGTGAGCGGTAGCTCGTCCCCGGCCTTAAAGGCACCCTAGAGCCAAGAGAGTGCACCCGCGTGAGTTGGTGTCTCCTGGGAGGGAGACACCGACAATCTCTTAGCGTCCCGCGGTTGCAGCTGCCGGTAAGTACGGCGTGCTGGCGGTCAGCAGCCGCGGACACAACAGTAGTGTCCCTTGAATTCAATAGATTGTCTGTGTCATGCAGGACAGGACAGTTCCTCCAGGTGATGCTCTTTGTAACTGCTCTCTACTCTGGCCATGAGGATCCTGAACAGACATACGCCTGGTATCTCATGAAGTCATTAGAGTAAAGCTGGCACAGACGTAGAAGTAGGCAGTTAGATTCAGATTAAGCTTTGTGCCAGACATGTCCCACAAATAGCCACCCCTATATCATCACCTATTAAAATATCTGTGGTCGTGGGATGTGCTAATACAGGATATAGCAGAAGAGTTTGGTACATGTGTGGTTGAATATTGGAGGTTGGTGGAAAAGGGGCTCCAAAGAATAACTGATTTGTACCCTGGGCTACCCCAATATAATGGCCTATTGAGGTGCCTCTAGTCATGGGAGGATGTGCTAACGGCGGAGATAACAGTAGACACGGATGGTGTATAGAGTAGGATTGGAGGCTGTGGAGAAAAAGTCCCCATAGAAGAACTGATTTGTACCCTGGGTTACTCCAACACCACGGCCCATTGATTTGCCTCTGGCTATAGGATTATGTGCTAATTGGGTACTAGCACTAAGCATGGGCACTGTACAGAGTAGGTTTGGAGGTTGGTGAGATAAAGGCCCCATAGAAAAAGTGATTTGTGCCATGCCCATGTGCCACCACAAGGGCCATTGACTATTGACGCGCCCACAGTTATGGGATGTGCTAATGGAAGAGATATCAGCAGGCTTGGGCGTTGTATAGCGAAGGATTGATGATTGTTCAGAACGCGGATCTATAAAAGAACTGATTTGTACTACGAGTAAGAGAATAGAAGTCTGGAGCACGGTGGCCATATTGCTGATCCACCAAGATTTTGCCAACACTGAAGCTCAAGTGTCATCTCAAGTGCCATATTTTCCAACATATTTGCGCCACTCTTCTGTCATGTATGACCCTGATTAATGACAGAGGAGACAACGGTGAAGTTAAGATTTGCTTTATTACGAAACAAAGCAATCACCTGTAATTAGGTTAGGGGCGGTGAGTGATTTCATGCTGGGCGGCTTCTTTACATCCTGAGATCCCAGAGTGTCGGATTTTGTCAGGTTCACTATAAATTAGAGCAGTCCAGAATAACAAGCCCAACAAAGGAATCCACAAGACGATATGTACTAAGAGTACAGGACTGCCGCCAAGTACAACAAGGAGTTGGAATCTTTTAGAAAATTTTTGGTAAAATTTGGTTAAAGCTGGACAACTTATTTCATAGTGTATTGGGAAGTGGATCAACCAGGTTGTATTGTTTTTCTTATTTTTTTATCTGCCTTTAGTTGTTGACTGGTGGATGTTTTTGGGCTTGCTGAATGAGGACAATTGATCATTAGTGAAAATGATCATGCAGAGTTTTTGGGTGAAGTTAATCACTAAATGATCACCGCTCCTCGCGGCCGTCGTATACTTACCTCTCCATGGTGTCCTCTGGCTCTTGGCCGCCGCTTCCCTCCATCACTCTGTGCTCTCCATACTCTGCATCGCCGATGCGTCTCTTCTGCACTTTCTAGTGTACGTAAGCTGACTCCCCTTGTCTTAAAGGGCCAGTGCACTCCAAACAACCAATCTTTTACAGGGTCCTGTCCACCATTGCCTGAGTAATTAGGTTCCTTCTAGCTGGTTAGTTATACCCTGCTTTAACGTTTGTTGGATTTTCTGTGTTTCGACTCTGTCTGTACCTTTGACTATCCATGCCTGCTGTCTGCCCTGACCTCTTGGTTGTTACTCGTGACAAACCTCTGCCGCCTGCCCTGACTTTTGGCTCTACCAACCATGAAAACTCATCTGCCGCCTGCCCTGACCTATGATATACCTGACTTTGTATTCTGTCTGCTGTTTCTGTGTCAAGCCTGTTAATGTTGGCCATTGCCAAGGTTGACTACTCTGGGGGTAGAGACCTTGGGTTCCCCATCAAGTTCGTTAGTGACCGTCAATACGCCTTTTCACACAAGTCACTAACGGGCTGTATTCTGATGCATATGCCTTTTTACGGCACTACATCACAAGAAATCTGAGCCACCTGGAGCAGTAAAAGCTCCCTGTTCTCAGCTACCACAGATAACTGAGGGCTGGGAGCAGACCTGCTTGAGCGGGCGGGATCGAAATCAACATCGAAACCGCCCGTTTAGCCTCTCAGAAGCGGCGGTCAATAGCGACCACTGCATCTAAGTGGTTTTAGAGGGAGAGGGCTCCCTCTGTCACCCCACGATTGCGGATGCCGATGGTTTCTATGGCAGCCAGGGGCCTGACAAAGGCCCCCAGGTCTGCCTCTAGTGATTGCCTGTTAGGCTAGAGGCATGGCCTAACAGATGCCTGTCAGTTTTGCACTGACAGGTATAATACACTGCAATACAAAAGTATTGCAGTGTATTATAAAAGCAATCAAATAATCGCATAGTAAAGTCCCCTAGTGGGACTAAAAATAAAGTTACAAAAAAGTTTAATAAAGTTTATACTAAATAAATAAATATCCCAATTTAAGAAAATCTTAAAACCCACTTCTTCCCGTTACAAAATGCTTTATTTTGAAAAGAACCAAAAAAAAGTTGCACATATTTGGTATCACGGCGTCCGTACCGACCCCAACTATAAAGCTATTACATTATTTAAATCGCTTGCCGAACGCAGCAAAAAATTAAATAAAAAAACCATGCCAGTATTGCTATTTTCTGTTCATCTTGCCTTCAAATTTTTTTAATAAAAAGTGATCCAAGAGTCGCATCTACTCCAAAATGTTACCAATAAAAACTACAAGTCGTCCCGCAAATAAAACACCTCATACAGCTGAATCGGTGAAAGAATAAAATAGTTATGGCTCTTAAAATATGGTTGACACAAAAACAAATAATTTTGAAAAAAAGTGGCTTTACTGTGTAAAAGTAGTAAAACATAAGAAAACTATACAAAATTGTCGCAATTGTAACGACCCGCTGAATAAACGTATTATGTTCTTTACATCACACAGTAAACGGCGTAAATTTAGGACGCAAAAAAGAGTGGCGAAATTGCTGTTTTATTTCTATTCCCCCCAAAAAAGTGAATAAAAGTTAATCAATAAATTATATGTACCCAAAATGGTGCTTTAAAAAAATACAACTTGTCTCACAAAAAACAAGACCTTATACAGCGATGTCGACACAAAAATAAAAAAGTTATAGCTCTTTGAATGCGACGATGGAAAAACGTAAAAAATAGCTTGGTCATTAAGGCCTAAAATAGGCTGGTCATTAATGTGTTAAAGGGTGAATACCTGTTTTCCCTGAAGGCCCTTTTACGCTGGCCAATTATCAGGCAAACGGGCATTCACAAAACGCTCGTTCCTGATAATTGGCCTTTGTAAACAGGGCGACGATCGGCAGATGAACGAGCAAACGCTCAATAATCGGCTGATTGCATCGTTTTAAATGCGGAAACTATTATCGTTGTCGGCAGCACATCTCTCGGTGTAAACAGGGAGACGCGACATGATAAAAATGTGTGGGGATGAGCGATCTGAGTAACGAGCACTCGTCCCCATACTAGCGCCTTGTGTAGAGCGCAAACGAGCGCCGATCAATGACCTGTCTCGTTGATTGGCGCTCGTTTACACGGCCCACGTCAGGCCGTGTAATATCAACTTTAGCAGAGGCGTAGCTAGGGTCTCCAGCACCCGGGGCAAAGATTCAGTATGGCGCCCCCCCCCCCCCCAACCTCTTTCCCGACATCTCCTTCCCCCTCGCCGTGTTTGTTTTCTCTACCAATCGACGAGTCATTTCTTTTTATGTAACGCGAGCATAAAAACATTTGTACATTTTACAAGCAATGTGGTTCTATACACAGCCCCAGAACCAAGCCCAGTACATATATATACAGCCCCAGCACAAATACAGCTCAATTTAGTGCAACCCCTGCCGTAAAGGTGTGTACGGTGTAAAACTACAGCCCCCGGCATGGCCCGAACAATGGTGAGGATATGATGGGAGATGTATTTTCACAAAAAATAAATCATATCACCCATCATCTCACTGCAGAACATACAGTGACTACAGTGCTGATTAGAGGCAGAATAAACATTTACATTGAGTGACTCACCGTTGACGTCTCAGATTCTAGTTATTTTTCTCCATCCGGTCCAGACCTCTATGATGACTTCTCCCGGTGACAGACCATTTCTGCAGTTTGCTTCTCAGATGTCTTCAGCTTCTCACTTTACCAACATTTCTGCACCTATAAATAAAGATAAAGTTATCATTATACCACACACTAAGCTCCTAAATATAATAGTGACATACACTGCACCTCTAATTATAATAGCACCATACACCGTGTCCCATACACACACACACACACACACACACACACACACACACACACACACACACACTGTGCCCCCTGTAGATAGTGCCTGCCATAGAGCCCCCTGTAGATAGTGCCCCCATATAGCCCACCCCTGTATATAGTGCCCCACAAATAACTCCCCCTATAGTGCTCTACAGATAGCCCACCTCTGTATATAGTGCTCTACAGATAGCCCACCCCTGTATATAGCCCCCCTGTAGATATAGCCTACCCCTGTATATAGTGCTCCACATATAGTCCACCCCTGTATATAGTGTTTCACAGATAGCCCACCCCTGTATATAGCCCCCTTGTACATATAGTCCACCCTTGTATATAGCCCCCCCTGTAGATATAGCCTACCCCTGTATATAGTGCTCTACAGATAGCCCACCCCTGTATATAGCCCCCCTGTAGATATAGCCTACCCCTGTATATAGTGCTCCACATATAGTCCACCCCTGTATATAGTGTTTCACAGATAGCCCACCCCTGTATATAGCCCCCTTGTACATATAGTCCACCCCTGTATATAGTGCTCCACATATAATCCACCCCTGTATATAGTGTTCCACTAGATAGTCCACGCCTGTATATAGTGCTCCACAGATAGCCCACCCCTGTATATACTATATACAAGGGTGGGCTATCTGTGGAGCACTATATACAGGGGTGGACTATATGTACAAGGGGGCTATATACAGGGGTGGACTTTCTGTGGAGCACTATAGGGGGAGCTATTTGTGGGATACTATATACAGGGGTGGGCTATATCTACAGGGGGACTATATACAGGGGTGGGCTATATCTACAGGGGGACCATAACTACAGGGGGACCATATCTACAGGGCTGGGCTATATACAGGGCTGGGCTATATACAGGGCTGGGCTATCTACAGGGCTGGGCTATATCTACAGGGGTGGGCTATATACAGGGCTGGGCTATATACAGGGCTGGGCTATATACAGGGCTGGGCTATATACAGGGGGGCTATATCTACAGGGGGCTATATCTACAGGGGGGCTATATCTACAGGGGGGCTATCTATGGAGCACCATATACAGGGGTGGGCTATATCTACAGGGGGCTATATACTATATAGCCCCCCTGTAGCTATAGCCCACCCCTGTATATGGTGCTCCATAGATAGCCCACCCCAGTATATTGCCCCCCTGTAGATAGCCCCCCTGTAGATATAGCCCCCCTGTAGATATAGACCCCCTGTAGATAGCCCACCCCCTGTAGATAGTCCCCCTGTATATAGCCCACCCCCTGTAGATATAGTCCCCCTGTATATAGCCCAGCCCTTTATATAGCCCAGCCCTGTATATATGATCCCCCTGTAGATATGGTCCCCCTGTAGATATAGTCCCCCTGTAGATATAGTCCCCCTGTATATAGCCCACCCCCTGTAGATATAGACCCCCTGTAGATAGACACCAAGTCCCCCCCCCATAGATAAAGCCCCCCGCGAGTAGACAAAGTCCCCCCCGCAGATACAGCCACACTTTTATTACAATTAAGAAGAAAAAAAACTATTCAAACTCACCTTATTCCCGCTCCCACGCCGTCCGGCAGCCATGGAGACCTGCTCTCTTCTGCGCAGGTCTCCAGGGGGTTGAACGCAACGTCTATGAAAGGCGCTGATTGGCTGGGCAGGATGACTTTCCCTGTCAGTCAGTCAGCGCCTTTCATAGACGGAAGCGTCAGTGGTACAAAAGGTACCAGTCACTTCATTCATGGAAAGGCGCTGAATGGCCGGGCACGGAACGTGCCCGGTCATTCATTGCTTCTAATTGTACCTGTGTCCTTGCGATACAGGTACAATTATAGTGCAGGAGGAGGTGGCGCTGGCGCCCCCCTCTGAACTGCGCCCGGGGCACATGCCCCGCCTGCCCCCCCCTAGCTACGCCCCTGACTTTAGACTCCGCTCCCTGGTTTAGCCCCCCCCCCCGTCAAATCCCTTGGTCACACAGAGTGGGTTCACACCTTCCTTCGTAGACCCCGTGACAGTCTCATTATCCACGGGTCCGGTGACAATCACACATGGAGGCATAGTCCTCAGGGGTGTTGGCTGAAGAGTCGGTCACCTTAGGGTTGGAAGACTTTCCTCTGTGGTCACTTATAGATGACTATAATTCTAGCCAGGAGGTTCATCACCGTGTAACAATTATACAGCAACGACACCATCCAAATCCTGTGAAAAAGGATTTACAGCCGGTGCCAATTGGCAGGATTAAGTGAAGTGAATAAACGTGTAATTTGAATGATTGTGATAGTAATAGATGCTCCAGGGAAAGTTTGGCTTGTAATATTCAGGTTTTAGAGCACATGATTATGTTTGGATGGGAGGATCCCACCTATGACTAATGGAACGGATCCAAACGCGGCAGATAAACAACAAGAGTTTAAAGAAAAAACAACACACAGGACACTTTTTATAGCTGGCTGGGTGAAACCAGATTAACTTTCTCAAGAACCACGAGGAGCAGAATTACTGAAGATGGAGAGGATATCTTGCTTGTCATGGAGAAGTTCTGCTCTAATGGTCTTCTGCTTGGTCTACACACTTGGACTGAAAGGTAAGACGTCTCCAGATGACACAAAGATCAAGCCACAATCAAACAAAGGTTTCACTAATCCATTTTTGTAATTAAGACGGGAATCAATTAAAAATGATCTCCTGATTTGTGAGAAGGACCATCGGTGAAGCCTATGATCTTGGACCACCACTTATTTTTAGGCTTCATCATTGTGATCTTCTTGCCCAGTGCCATGGTTCATGGGTGATACTTGGGGGTACGTAAGACAATATATTAGGTTAAATAACAAATAATAGACCCCCATTTACAGCCACGGGACATTTAAAGGGGTTGCCTGGGTAGACAACCCCTTTGCAGGTACCCTTGTAGAGAATTCTGAGTCTATAGAGGGTGGTCCCGCATTCAAGTAAGCGTGGAAAGCAGCTACAAAGTGCAACTCTCCCTCAAGAGATCCTCGGGCATTATCCATTACATGGACACGCAATTGCCTTCAAGGGGTCTTGTAATGATTCGTTCTCTCTGCACAGTCACTTCAGTGAAGACGAGGACTCACTGGGGGGATTATGGGGGTTACTACTATTGTTTATGGTCAAGTGACCCTCGGAGTATACAGGGGATATCCAAATGGTGGAAGGGTACAAGAATACAGAGACTATCCAAACTGTGCCACCATGCTACCCACCTAATTACTAAAACAGTACCTAGAATTATCCAAGTTCTTCCACATGACAGGTATCATTCTTTATTTAATTTGGGATCAAAATCTTCTTTTGTCACTCCTTTATTATGTTCCTACTGATCTTGTACTAAGGATTCTTGTAGGTCATAATTCTCTGAATTGCAAAATTATCTTAACATAATGTGTATATTTAGCTTAGTATGTTATGAGTTCCAAAGGGATCTAGAGTGGTCACTAAGCGGGGGACCCTCCTCTATAATGTCTATATGTTCTAATCGAGTGAATGGAAAGTGGTTGTCTTCTTTTAGATGTCTCCTAATGTAGCATTATTAATTGTTGAGGAGCAATTTTCCTTCTGCGTATTCATACAATCCGCCTCCAAGTCCAAAAATATCATGCTGACATTTTTTATTTTTTTTATGGAAACCAATTATCCATAATGTAGAGCAGTGGTCTCCAACATGGGTCTCCCTAGCCACGGCTTAATGGAAGTTGCAGCTTCAGGGCAGGCTGGGAGTTGTGTTTTCGCAACAGCTGGAGAGCCCCAGGTTGGAGACCACTGTAGACGACAGATCCACATTTTTGAAGGAACAGATTTTCTGGACAGAGAAATGCTCAGGTGTGTCTTGGGCTCCTTCAAGCACCGTAGGGCTGGCATATGCCTAGTTTTGCCTGGTACTGATAGAAGTGCTGGGCCTGAATACTTATATACAATGACTCAGTGTATCATTATAGACAGATGAGCATGGTATTGTGAGTCAATGCTATACTTGCAATTGAGATGAGCCAAGACACTATCGTGTGCAGGAAGGAAGAGGTCTGCCAAACCGGACCCCCAATATTCCCCCCAGCCCCAAGCACAGATTGCAATTTCTTTAAAGAACACTTAGGGGATGGGTGTCTACATAATGTTCCATCCTCTTGGCGGTTGGTTGGGGGGGATTGGCATGGGATGGTTGGTGACAAATTTAGACTATGTACTATAGAGTCAGTTTGTGGGCTGTCGAAGGCAATTTAAATTTTTCTATAGAGCCTTCCATTCTCAATAAGTCGTTTAGCCATATACACCCACTTATATTACAGTAAATATTCCAAAAAGAATAGAGAATCGAAATTCTCGGAGCCATCACCATTCCAATGTTATGCTTTATTAATATTAAGTATAGATTTATACGGAATACATGGTCTATATCAGAGTTATATCATGTATGATTCCAGTTTATTGTAGCATACCATTGATTCTCTATAATAATATTGCAGTGTAAATTGAAGGCCTCTAGTGGCCATCTGTGGTATTGCAGTTTGTGTAATATATTATGGATTGAGGAGACTTCCAGATACATTTTAACCTCTCTATGCGCACTCGTTATATGTGATTAATGCATTATATGATAATAAATGAAGTTGCTCTTATCCATGTCTCCTAGTGATACATCAGACCTTAATACGATCTGTGACAATCTCTCCATCTAGCTTTACTATATAAGATTGTATGATGTATATATCACTTGTGTTCAGTATATTTGGGTCCGTTTAATATGTCCTCCGCTTCATACACTTTACAGATGTGATGTCCCAGTCCCTTGAGTGTTACTCTTGCACGGACCAGGGTGAGGGGGGCTGCTTACCTGAAAATGCTGTTAATGTTTCCTGCTCCTCAGATAATAACGTGTGTCTCGAGATCATCAGCGCCATAAAAACAAGTATGTATAATTCCAGATATTATGGAGAGGTCTGTGTCGTACATAAAGATTGGGGGACCCCATGGATAAAAATGAAGATCCCCCACTGTCAACACATTGATTTCAATGGGCTCTGTGTAATACTTAATTTCTCCTGTGGAGGCACTGCAGGCAAATTGAGCACTTATTGCCAGGTTTCCCCACAGATAACAGCTGATTACAGCGGTTCCTAGCAGGGAGACACTTTGTGATCTGCTTATTGTCAGGAGACCCTTCTAGCAAGTAGGGATTGTCCAACGAAGACAACCACTTTAAGCCTTGCCCCTGAATACCTTGCCACCCCTCCCAAACCACCCCTGCCCACACACTCAGCACAAATAATTTCATAGTGCTTAAATAATTCTTTCATACAGTTAGTGAATTAAAATGAGTTTAAATTAGTAATTGTTGCAGGTGGGATTTGCAAACATTATCGAGGTGCCTGCCGACAGGTGAGATTTGTTTTACACAAATCTGCCTAAACTAGCCAATCATGATTAGACTACACTAGCCAATCATGATCAGTCTACACTAGCCAATCATGATCAGTCTACACTAGCCAATCATGATGAGCCTACACTAGCCAATCATGATCAGTCTACACTAGCGAATCATGATGAGCCTACATTAGCCAATCATGATCAGCCTGCACTAGCCGATTATGATCAGACTACACTAGCCAATCATGATCAGTCTACACTAGCCAATCATGATAAGCCTACACTAGCCGATCATGATCAGCCTACACTAGCCGATCATGATCAGCCTACACTTGCCGATCATGATCAGCCTACACTAGCCAATTTTGATCAGCCTACGCTTGCTCATAACTAATGCAACATTTTCAGGGTGTCCTGTGGGCCCAGCGTTTACCCTACATAAGGTGATGTGTCCATCAAGTTCAACTTTCCACAGCCCTTCGTGTTTTATCCCGGGAAGACAAAAGAAACCCCCTTTGTAGATAAGTTTAACTCACTGGGAAAACATCCTACCTAACCCCGCAAGAGTAGTTGGTTTATTTTCCTGGATGTCATATCATTGTACCCTTTGTTAATTATAACTTGCAATACAATCAGTCATTAAGTAAAGGTCCAGACATTACTTAAATTCTATTATTGTTTTTGCCATTGTGGTGGCGCATTCCAAAATTTGACTGCTGTAACTGTAAAGAATCCTTTCTGATAGTGGTGTTTAGACCAACTTTACTACACCCATAAGGAATGTTCATTTTTCAGGACAAATAAGCCCAATTTCTATAGCCTTTCATTACTACAAAGACCCTTCTTACCATTCATGAATCCATTCGCCCACCTTTGAACCCTTTCAAGCTCTCCTATATTCTTTTTCACAGTATGGAGCCCATAATTGCCGCTATATTCATCGTTTTAATCAGTGTAATAATTTTTTCTCTCATTCAATAGGCCATAATAACCATATTGTTCTGAAGAAAGGCTGTGGCTACGGTGATGTGTTAAGACTGGATAAAACCATCTCCTTTCATGGGATCTCCATATTTATTCAGCTGAATCAATGCAACAGCAGCTTGTGCAATGGAAACATGGATCTGAAAAACTATCAACTAGCCGCTGACGGTAAATGCTATAAAATACACTCATGTTTATAATCGAATTAGCATTTTAGGCCATGACTTATACTGCTGTTTGGTTCTTGCAGATAACATAACTCGTCTTCCTAATGATGAAAAATGCTACAGTTGTATTGGAAAGCCCAATGAGGAATGTTCCCCATCGAATGCTCCCGTCATGCAATGCTACAACTCCTATAGCCATTGCTTTGATGGGAATGTCAAAATCTCTATAGGTAAGTATTCATGTGATAGGTATAAGTGTATAAAACACACCTTGCGCTCAACTAATTCAAGCCACGTACTACCAGATGTTTCAATGTCTGTTCCCTTAAAGGGAATGTCCAGACTTATACACAGATATGTTTTTTTTATTCTAAATAGATCCAAAATTCTGCGCTGATTAATTTTTTTAATTATCTTTATATCGTTTTTCTGATACGGAGCTCCAAATATCCTGTGTAAAGACAGTATGCAGTAAGCTCTTAAGCTCCCCCTAGTGGTGACTACTGTCAGCCAGAATGTTATCATATAACTGTCTACACAGGGGAACTGGAGCTCTGTATCAGAAAAAAAAGAAGCTCTGACCGCTATAAAGATATTTTATGGAATTATTTAGCACTGAATTTTAGACCGACAATGGTTTAGACATGGTGTTAAAAAGTGGGCATCCTATCAATGCGTCCACCACTTCCCAAGAGGACCCCAACTGTGCACACTTCTATATACAATGGATTAGTTCTACATTCATATGTCCGCACTTTGGACATCACCACGTAACGTTATTATTCTTACAATGCAATTTCATTAATCCTATAAGGAAAATTTTCAAAAATAATACTTTAGCTATTGATTTTTAGATACATTTGACCAAGGTCCGAATATTCACCACCCTTATGAGTATTTCACACAGATACGTAGCTGATGAAGTCCTGTAGCTAATCAGAGCACTCGTTAGTTATCCTCATCCCAAAATATTTATCACCTATATAATGGGAGACCTGAAGTGGGAGGGGCTTTGACAACCTTTACCCAATCTATGCTTCTTCAAGTTAACTGTGACACCGTAGAGCAAATGTATTAACCAACAAAGAATTATGGGACTCTTTTCTTCCAATATAGATAATGACACAACCCTAATACCTGTCAAGAGCTGCACCTTAAATTACCGTTGCGCCGTACAGACGATAACCTATGGTGGTGCATTCTTCGAGATTAAAGGCGCCTGTTGCTTCAGAGAACTTTGCAATCAAGACCTCTCCAACGATACCCAGGTGGGAGACCTGCCATTACTAGTACTCCTTAATGATGTAAACGAACAACAGACCACCACCGCTGTAAAACTGCCATGGTTAACCCCTACACATATGTTGCCAACCACAAAGGGCACCATCCTGAATGGTGGAGAAACACAAACTGCTCCAAACAGCACCGCAGCTACACGTTCCAGTAATCGGCCCCAAGGGAACCAAGCTAATAACTTCGCCTTTGGACTGGTCTACTCGCCTTGGCTTCTTTTCATTTGTGTTTGTCTTTCATGATCGTTCCGTTCCATCTCCTGCTTAGGACGGCGTTTGTGCATTTTTACAGAAAGGATGAAGTTGTATTAAGGAATCTGTCTTATAGAACAATGTGCTTGAAAGTTACTGACTAGTTTTAAACAATTTAGTCCAGTTGTCTTCACTTACTTCCCCTGCTCACAGCCTCCACTGTCTCTCATATATTCAACACAGACCCTGCATCATCCCAGCCAGACATTTTTGATTAACCCTTTCACTGTCTTAGTCCACCAGAGACGTAACGCAGAGCTTTTCACTGCCCTGGATAAGACCATACAGTAAATCTCTTCACTGCCCTAGACCACCAGGGATGTGACCATAAACCTCTTCACTGCCCTAGACCACCAGAGATGTGACCATAAACCTCTTCTCTACCCTAGATCCCCAGGGATGTGACCATAAACCTTTTCACTGCCCTAGACCACCAGGGATGTAACCATAAACCCTTTTACTGACCTAGACCACCAGGGATGTAACCATAAACCCTTTCACTGCCCTAGGCCACCAGGGATGTAACCAAAAGCCCTTCACTGTCTTAGACCACCATGGATGTAACCATAAACCCTTTCACTGACCTAGACCCCCAGGGATGTAACCATAACCTTTTTTACTGCCCTAGACCACCAGGGATGTAACCAAATACACCTTCACTGCCCTAGAGCACCAGGGATGTAATATAAACCCCTTCACTGTCCTAGAACATTAGGGAGATAACCAAAAACCCCTTCACTGCCTTAAACCAGCAGGGATGTAACAATACACCCCCACACTGCCCTAGACCACCAGAGAGGTAACCATAAACCCCCTCACTGCCCTAGACCACCAGGGATGTAATCATAAACCCCTTCACTGCCCTAGACCACCAGGGATGTAATCATAAACCCGTTCACTGCCCTAGACCACCAGGGATGTAACAAAACAAAAAAACCTCATTGCCCTAGACCACCAGGGATGTTACCATAAACCCCCTAACTGCCCTAGACTACAAGGGATGTTATGACTATTCATCTGTTTTGCAGAGAAAAATATTATTTTTAAATATTAGATGTCATTTGCAGGGATGCTGGGGGAAAGGGGCCCACATGCTAATTGTGCACAGGGGCCCTCAGTTGTCTGCATTTAGCCATGATTTGATATCTCTGCATCCTTGTCTTCATCACCCTTCTCTTATCTATACTTGAAGATGTTTAATATCCTAATGCTAATCTATAAGACAATGGACAAAATTTTAAGGTGGGAATGATCTTTGCATCCATGGTGGAAACCTCAGGGGGAACTCCTCAACGGAAGGGCAACGCTGATGTGAACAGGCCCTAAAACCAACCCAAAATTATACTAAATCCGACCATTGTCTGTGGTGGGGGAACATTAATCCGACCGGTTAGATTTTATCTGTTTGACCCTATTGGTTCAAATAACCATCTGCTATTTAACGTCTATGGCCAGCTATCTCTCTAAGTTCCTATTCGCTATTGCATTTAGGCATGTCCCATGTCAAGACATCATAAAAAGTCATCAAGATTTTCGCAAAATGTTATGATTGCGTTTAAAATAGACCATATAGGCTTATTAGATTAACAACATGATGTAGAATACAAATATTGGGGTTCATCTCATTAGTGGGACTTTTTTAGGGGTTTTTCCTACCTTGACTAGAATGAATCAGGGAGAACTTCTAAAGCTGGCTGTAGCTAAAAGGCTGAATTTTGACAAATTTTCCCCATTATTGGTGACTAATTGGTCGCGTTCGATGGTGCAAATGATCGCTAACCAACAGACCACTGGCCATAGGTTTAAATCAGCTGTGAATGGACCAGGTTAACCTCAATAGTGACATAACAAGAACATCATCAAAAATAGTGCTGCAGTGTCCAAAAAGTGAATCCACCCATACAAACAAAAAGAAAACAAAATACTATGAGGTTGTCACAGCCCCGCCTCTTTTGCTAGCATTACTGAATCCTATATAATAATCATTATATATGTCTTGATTTGTGATAATTAAAGATCAGTTACATCCATAAGGTTTTTGTATTTTTCTTAATTTTTTGGGTTTAATTCTGTAAAATTAGAGGATAAGTAGAATGTTTTTATTTTTTATTGTTATACACTCACATAGATTCTCCAAAAAAAATAGGATACATGGTTATTGAATGGCAGTAGGTGTGTGGCCGAAAGCTGTACCACTATTGTAACCCCAAAAAACACGTAGCCAAGGGCAGGTCATGCGGGTGAGATTGGCCCTTGAAGAGAAGGGGCCCAGGACAGGTTAAGTAAAGGGCCTATTACACCGGCCGATAATAGGGCCGGTATAACAGGGGGATGTGCTGCCGTCAACGATAATATTTGACTTTTTTAAAACGATACGATCAGCAGATGATCGAGCGTTTGCTCGTTCATCTGCTGATCGCTGCTCTGTTTACAGGGCAAATAATCACCAAGTCCTCCGGTCCTAGGTAGTTAGGGGTGTGGTGATGTTAACCAGCACTAGAAGGGGACCCCATTAAGTTTTTTGCCCTCTCATCTGTATGGTTTCCCCTGCGTATAAATACATGCATTATTTGTCGCGATTTGCCGCTATAGTGGGAGGGACTTTCTCCTGTGCTCATTATCGCCCCCTGCTGAATGCTGCAGTTTTATCAGTTGTCAATATGAGTGGGTGAAAGAACTTCTACATTTTTCCCCTGTGCCCTAATATTTTTGTCACACCTACACAGATGTCTGTTGCAGGGAGTTTCTTGGGAACAAAGCGTGATTGTGAATATTAATGCACCTTGCGCAAAGCATCAAAGCACACGGACGGGAAATGATGGCCTTTGGCGAATTGTGAAGATCAGATGATGTGATGAAAGAGGAGCAAGTTAGGACTGAGATACACATGTAACTCTTGACATAGTGGGGTTCATTATATTTCCATTGAAATGAACCCCATTACGTAGAACTGACTTTATGGTGCGTGTATCACAAGACCGGGATGGGACGACGTCCGCACGCTGGACTTTACACTTCATATCTGCGGGGATCACAAACAAACCCCAAACAAAATGTGTGAAAATTGCCATGTGAATAAGCCCTACAGAAATTATGTATAAGGCCTCATGCACACGGCCGTAGCGTTACCCGCAGGCCGTCCGCAATCACGGACCGTACATATATAAGATGTGCATTGACTTTTAGGTCCGGGCTCCCAGCCTATGCATGCACCGTGGAAACCAAGGTCGTGCGCATGGGCCCGTAGAAATGAATGGGTCCGCATTGAATTGCAGACGCAAAAATATGTTTGTGTGCATGAGGCCTAACATAATGAGCGGCGGTCCCGGTGATTGGACCCGTATGACCCAGTGATTTCCCCCAAGGGGCTATCAGCACTGACTCCTTCCCTCACGATCTAAATGTCTGCGGATTTATCGCAAATTTTGTTGCCGATTTGATGCATTGCATTGGGTAAAATCCGCAATGAAAATCTGTGACAAATCTGCGACGTGTGAACTCAGCCTTAAAGTAAAACTCCACTTTTGCCCAATTTCCACAAATAAAATCTGCATAAAAAGTTTAATATTTTTTTCAAAAACTTTGCAGCATTTATCTTGTGATGCTTTTTTAATTCTATGATATTTGATATTATGTTCAGACAGAAAACGAAATTCAGACATCTGATGTTTTCTTGATACCAGAGAGATGTGCATTGTGGGAGCACAGGTGACAACTACGCAGGTAAAGGTGAACTCAGGTGCTCAGGTCGCATGACTGTCTGATGAACAATATACAAATTCTAAGTATAACTTCGAAGAATTCAATATTTTATGTCGATTGTAAATCTGAAAAGCGGAGTTTTATTTTAAAGAACGAGGAAGGATACTCCAAAAGAAGACACCTTTACATAGTCAAGTCTTACCATGTGACTAAGCCACTTTCTTACGGTAGATGTTAAAGGGAGGCTGCATTAATGTTAGACGTTCCTTCACGTGGGAATAAGGTTGTCAGAACACAGTCTACTCCAAAAAAAAAGTTTGGCAATGTCCGAAGGAGTCTTGTGGTTTGACAACCGAATTCCCACGCTCTTGTTGCAAGCAGAGAGGACAATTAGGGCTCATTCAGACGAGCGTGTATCAACAACGGCCGTCACACGGACTCATGTATTTCAATGGGGCCGTTCACACGACCGTTGTTTCACCGGAGCGTGTGAAGGGTCCGTGAAAGAATAGGACATGTCCTATTTTACTGAGCGTCACGCATCTCTCCTCAGACTCTAGTCTATGGGGGATCCGTGACAACACGTCCCGCACTGGTGCACCTCCATACAAGAAATACTCGGAGTCTCTTCATGTAATCCAATATTATTTATTTATGAGTACAATAAATAAAATACATGTGACGTTTGGAACAAATGTGATAACAACCCTTTCACCAAAGTTCCCGTATATTTACAATCTTTATACAATCCTACACAATGGCGCAAGTATCAAAAAGTCGGTGCACAAAAAACTACAACGAAGCAAAAGTCGACCAATCAGATGGAAGTTTATATTTTACTTGTGGAACGGCATCTGACTAGTCACAATAGCACTGGTTTACTGCAGGTTATGGGGGTCACAGGTGGTCGGAAGTGCGGGTGACATTCAGTGAGACATCTGCCCAACCCCCGGCCACCTATACTCCGCTGCCATGAAGGGCGCCAATCCTTCACTGTTATATAAGGAATGGGAACAAACAGACATTTTGCAATATGTCCAAAAATCTCTTGCTCTACCAATCTCCATCACTCCACCCGCAAGAACTGAGTTTTACAATTCTTGCATCAAAGTTGCAGTGTGGCGCAACTGTATGGGAGGTGGCAGTCACGTGTAACTTTGCATAGTTTATTCTGTTAAAAAAATAGTTTGTGGATGTATGTGATTTTTTTATGTATTATCGAAAACATATAAATATATACGACAATGGTTTGCTTCTTATTTACATATTTTTTCACAAAAATTTACGTGGTAAAGCCTACAAACACTCGAGAGGCAGCCATTTTGTGGGCAGGAATAAAACTCAGCATAATGTGACCAAGAACCAAGTGACATCCCCGAAACATACGCAACAAAGGATCTCTAGCCACCAGTTTCTTGTGGCTTACAAGGCAACTATTTTGTGATCTTAATTTACTCCACAAAATGGCTGCTTTTAGTGCCTCAGAGATATCAGTAGGTTCAAGTTGCTGATTAGGCAGCCTTGTGTATTGGTAACAGGTAGGCGTGAAATCCTATACAAAATGTCACATTTTTCCTGTCACAGAAAATCAAATGGCGACTAGTCTCAAGCATATTCAATGGCAGACATGATAGGCCTCAATATCAAAACAGCCCTTCTTGCCATAACAGCCAATCAGAATCCGTGTTTCATTTTTTCAACACAATGCAGAACATAACAGCTGAATTCTGATTGGTTGCTATGGGCAACAG
The DNA here is from genome assembly GCF_050947455.1 of Rhinoderma darwinii. Classification (NCBI taxonomy): domain Eukaryota; kingdom Metazoa; phylum Chordata; class Amphibia; order Anura; family Rhinodermatidae; genus Rhinoderma; species Rhinoderma darwinii. Next base: position 95,354,281 of record NC_134696.1, on the reverse strand, counting down.
GGTCACCTGAGGCCCAATGTGAACCGTTCAACTTTATTTATAAATGTGTTTTAGCAGCAAAATTGGAACAAAAACATTGCATGACATGGAAATTTCACTCATTCTTGATTGGGCCCCCGGGGGTCTCTATGCGGGGCCCTGCTTGCTACATTATATGATATATGCACGTTCATAAACCACATGACCAGCAACAGCTTCGATTCCGTCCAAACACAATTCAAAACCATCAATACTTTTTTAGTAGAGAGATCAATGACTACTTAAGCCACAAGGAGGGCAGCGGCTTATGCCATCTTTCTAGTACCACATCCAATATGAGCTAACTACGAGTATGGTGCCTGTCGACCATTACTGCAATAGCTGCACCCCATTGAATTCAATGGATTTGGTGGGATAGGGGTTGTATGAGGTAAATAAAATGACATGCAATTCACATTGGCAGCCCTCTCGTTCCGGGCGTCATGCAACGCAAATAGTGATTTAGTAATAGAGACCTACCCCTCATGTATTGATACGGTCTCCGAGAAGAAATGTCTTTGTTACCCGTAGCAACCATTTATGTGACCACTTTTCATCTTTCCAGTGCAATTTAGAAAATGAAAGCAGAAGTCTAATTGGTTGCTATGGTCACCAAGCCACTTTTTCCTATAGACAGTTCTAATATATTAGGTCCTGTAGATCTGCGGGCTCAGAAATCTGGCCTTTATATCACCCCCCGGTTTCCGCCATCTTTAGAACATTTTCTCTAAAACTTCCCGAGCCTTTGGCTATTTCCCATTGGTTCTTGGTAATTGTCCAAAATATGCCATTGCAGTCAGGGCAGCCATTCTGAACCTGAGGTTCTTAGGAATCTTTTTTCCTATGTCCTTGTTTCAACCTCAAAATGGCTGCCTGTCGCAGTCATTTAACCCTTCATGAGGTTTGAAGTTACTTACTAAGTCACAGGATTTTCAGCTATTCACAATATACAGTAAAAAATACAGTGGAATTCATCATGTTTGGTCATGAGCTTTGATATATATATATATTACATCCAGAATGGATCAAATAAAAGTTCACGCGAATACGTAGCAGGCGGATGAATGGACGTCTATGAATAAAACTGCATTCACCAGGGATTGTCCAGTAAAACTTCCCATACTCCTGTCATGTGCTTCATAAACTAAAGTTCTTTATTTTTCTTCCGTGGCGTCAGTCATATTTCTCTCACAAGTTCCTTCTTTGCAGAACAAGTCTGTGCTTCATGTGCTCGTCTTCCTCTATCTTTCCCTCTTAGCGCAAGTCCCAAAAACTCTCAGTACCGCGAGTTCTCCTCAGCCGCCGTGACCATGACGTCCATCCATATCCTCATGGCCTCTGGGGTCGGTGCCACCATACAAAACAGACGCTCGAAGGTCTTCAAACAAAATGTCAATTTAGGGTGTGGGCTCTGGAAAAGTAAAGAAAAAATAGATTTAGCGTTGGTGAATTTGCCAAAAGGTCATTAAAATGGTGGCACAACAAGGGAAGGTCTGTCCATAGGGGAAGATAGATTTGTGCTGCTGTAACGATATATAGGAATTGGGTATCTCTCTCCCAGCAGAGGCGATGTAAGGCAGATTATGGTAAATATCCTCCGACCCCATGTTTGGAGGTTAGTAGGTAACTATGGCTGGTATTAGGCCGCATGAGGTATTAGTGGCTTACATTTTTATGGGGCCTGTTACTTTGGGGGGGGGCACCTATTGGCTGGTAAGGTTATGGTGGGGGGTACTGTTTCTGGAACTGTTTGGCGAGGACACTTTGACTGGAACGCTATGAAAGGGACACTGGCACTGTATGGAGGGGACACACTCTGGCGAAGTATGGTGGGAACACTGACTGCTACTGTATGGTGGGGACACTGGCACTGTATGGAGGGGACACTGACACTGTATAGAGGGGACACTGGCACTGTATAGAGGGGACACTGTGGATGACAATGTATGATGGGGACACTGACTGGCATTCTATAGAAGCGACACTGTGTCTGGCACTGTACGGAGAGGACACTGTGTCTGACACTGTATATGGAGGACGCCCTGACTAGCACTCTATGGAGGGGACACTATGGCTTGAACTGTATGGTGGCGACAGTCTGATTTGATCTGTGTCTGATTTGATCTGTATGGTGGGGACACTGTGTCTGACCCTGCATGATGGGGACACTGTGGCTGGTACTGTATGGAGGGTATGCCATGGTTGTCACTACATAGAGGAGACACTGTGGCTGGCACTGTATGAAGGGGATACTTTGGCGAGCTCTCTATCGAGCGTACACTATGGCTTGTACTGTATGGTTGGGACACTCTGACTAACACTGTATTGAGGGAACACTGCGGTGGGTAATGTATGGTGGGGACACTGTGGCTGGTACTGTATGATGGGGACACTGCGGCGGGCTGATCTCCTGCTTGTATATAGTCACTAAGCTCCTTACCTTCCAATATATTTATAATGTACAGTAGGGGGTGCATTATCTCATATAAATCTTCCCATATACATTGCTCACCTTAGAAGCACTGCGTAAGTGATCATAATAGACCTCTTCTATAGCCTGGAAATAGATCACCCCCTTCAACTTCTGCTCTTCTTTGTCTGCAGAACATTTAGACATGTCATGATATACAGTATACATATACGTCACTAATATCCATTAAAGTACATTTTCAGCTGTAAGTCGGTGACATTGATTTGGTAGAAGACGACAGATACCTGCATAATACGCCAGTCTTCTCTTCTGCCGGTCAAACACAAACCAGCGCTTCTTCCACGTCTTTATCCTGCCGCCCATCTTTACCAGGTAACCCTTGCAGCACATTGCGCTGACTCGTACATGCGGGCAGGTCTCTACACTGTGACCAGAAGCTTCCAGGTACGATCTGAGGTCAAGAGGTGCCTGCGAGGAAAACAGAGAGGGAACTGTAATCTGTGTACAAACCCGGAGCAATCCTAGGGGTACCCCGCCTGGCGCTCCTCTAAACTTATATCAGTACCCGTGTTAAAGGGGAATTACATCTAAAATGATGCTTCATCCCATGTGACCGCGGCTTTTATGCAACAATTTGGTGCGGTTTATCCCCAGGAATTCCCTGCGGCCACCGGGGCAGATACCAGATACCAAGGCCCGGTACGAAATGATCCATGGCCCGGTATTGGTCCACAGCCCGGTGATTGGTGGATCACTGCTTTATACGCCTGTATTGCTAGGGATGAACTGAAAGACTTTATTAATATCATAAGTGAAATATCTGCAATTTCCAATAGAAACCGGCAGAATTCTAAGTGCAGCTTTGGATGTGACTGGAGTAGAAAACATAATGTAACTGCATTAATTAAAGTAAAACGTAACATTTGCAAAGTACCTGAACATTTATTGTAGACTTACAAATTTGTTAAAGAAGAAAATCCCCCCGGGTGAGAACTGGGGCGTGAGGACTTACTGGCTCTGCTGTAGGTTCAGGTGTAGCGGCCTGTACTAAGGGGGGGTTGGAGACAGTGGCTTCTTCCTTGGCGTGGTTTTGTTCTGCTTCCAGACATTTAGTCATTTCTTTAGCTGCTCTCTTCTCCTCCTAATATAAGTAAAGGGAGGGTAGGGTCAGCAGGGTAAAATCTGGAAAATACTCTGCAGCGCCGCCTGCTGGAGGATTAAAACTAAGCAAGGAAAATAAACAATCCAAATAAAGGTGTGAACCCTTCACCAGAATCGTGCGAGGACACGACTATAGCACAGGTGTCTACATCAATACAGGCGATGCATTGTGAAACACAGAAACGTATGAAGTCACGCTTGGCCCCTGTCTCATTACTTAAAAAATGAACTCCACCCTAGAAAAACAATGGCGCGTCCAAGAGGGAATAGATATAATAAACTGTCTTATTCTCATCAATTCTGGGTTCGGCAATGTGGTTTCTTTGTCTCAGACTTACTCTGTGGTAAAATATTCATCAAACTAGTTTCTAGAAATTGCCACTACATGCAGAAGTAGCAGAGCCGAGTCTGTGACTGTAGCAGAGCAGAGTTTGTCGTCTGGTACAAGTCTCGGATTCAACACAATGTCTGCGGATTTGCGTACAGACGACTAAGTGGAATTCCTTCAATCCGACATTTGATAATACAGAGAGTCTGAAAAACGAGGGTTGTAACGTCTCAGACTGGATACTAACCTAAATGGCGGTGTGTAGACCCCCCCTATGACCTCCAGGGGCGCACACAACCAACACTGGTCATTACTAAACACAAGAGAAAAATATTAACCACTTCTCGGCCATGGCATTGCCCACCCCACACCTGTTTCCTGATAGATATTCAGAGGTAATAAAGAGTCCAGTCTTACCTAGATTTAAAAGGGCCAGTGTACAATAAGGTCACGTGGTCCCTCTTAACCGTGGCCTACTGATTCTGCCCCTGTACTGCTGGGCTATGCGCCCATTGACACTGCGCCACTTCGTCTCCCCATCACTTCGGTGCTCCCAAATATGTCGGTACTCCACGACAGCCCTTTTTACTAAATACGGCCATACACACGAGACCCTCTCAACATCCTAATGTCTATGGAGACTGCCTGAGTGTATGACCCAGCTTTTCCAGAGCCCTGAATGACATCCCATCCCAGTTATATAGTGATACAACCACCGCTATAACATTTTCTGCATGACTAGGCAGCGTCCGGGGAAAGCTGGATCCGGACGCTGTATTTGGTCGTCACCCAGCTTTTCCAGAAACAGATATTATAGTTTATGGGAAATGCTCTCGCTTCTGCTTATCGACTGTGTTCGCAAAGGGCTCGGAGCAAACGTGAAAAACTCGTTTGTCAACTCGGGTGAGGACACCGCTTGCCAGGGAGCAGCAGAGAGAGAGAGAGGCTGCTCCAGTGGAGTGACAGCGAATAAGTTGTGTATAACCCATATATTATAAAGTGAGGCTCATATAACACACACATACACAGCTCTACTATACCCAGGGACGGGGCACATACATACACACTCCAGCTGGCAGCAGAGCGCCCATACCCGTGTCCTGCGCAGCTCCTAAGTTTCTCGTCTGACTCACGGAGGAAAGAGCTTGTGCCCGAGGCTCGCCTCCGAAAAGCAGAAGCACTTGTATGACAGTCATGTGACAGCGAGGTCAGATGGCTGCACTAAAGCTCAGCCCTGCACACAGCTCAGTGAATGGGATGCAGCACCGGGGTTGGCTGACGGTGGAGAGTACAATGGGGTTGGAAGGGATTTATTAAAGCGAAGCTCCACTTTTGGCTTAACGTTGTTTAACCCCTTCGGACACAAGTAAAGGATTCCTATATGTTATGGTTTCATTTACATTATAAAGATTATATATATATAAAACTGTATATTAGTGCATTAGCCTTCGTATTACCAAATACAAAGGCAATTGCCAGGGAATACCTACAATATAAAAGAGGCAATAATGGGGGTCTTCTTAAAGGGATCAAGGGTCATGTCATAAAAAAGATTAATTTGCCCGGCCTACTAATCAATATTGGTGGAGCCAATGTCATGTTTGGCAGAACGCTAACTCCCTTACCCACCCCCCCCCCCCTAATATACATGCAAATTCCCATTGGCCAAGTTGTTTTTTGGGAGATAAGCAGCGTACAGACACATCGCCGCCGCTTATCCCGTGCAAAACAATACAATTGGAGAGGTTGAACTCTCCCTTGTAGGATCCTTCTTACTCCCCTCAGGATCATTGGCCAGTGACTACAGATTTCCACTTTAAAAAAACATATGATCCCTATGGCAACTGTAGCGCAGGGAGAGAGGGCATGTCTGCTCACTGCTGCCCCCGCAGTGAGACCAGTGTAAGTGCTCTCCTCACCACATAGATACTGCCCATCCTCCTAATACACCTGAAACATTTACCAGTTGCTTTCCAACACCTGGGATCAGGGGGTAGAGCGGTAGCAGGCACACCCAGGCCCTGGTGCCCAAATGCACACCCGTCTACATAAGAAGACGCCAATATTATAATTGGCACATGGTAGGTGGGGGTCCTGTTAAAGATTTGGCATTGGGTCCCAAGAGCTTTAATGACTACAGATTGACCCCAGCTCATATATACTGTAGATAATTTCTCACCCTGGCCTTCAGGAGGCGCTCTTTTTCTGCCATGGCCTCAAGCAGCTGACGTTCCATCTCTGCTATTTTAGGTATGGGTCTATGGAGAAGGAAGAAAGAACGACGTTAAAGAGAAGTTCTACATATAGTTACACTGATGATGAAGATGAGGACTATCAGGATTACCTGTATGTCAGGGGGAGTCTGGGGACACTGCTCTGCAATCTCCCCCCGCAAGATTTCCTGTCTTCACCCAGGAAATTGTGGTTTCTTGTGATCTGAAGATTTGGGCTGATGGCTAAGGCGATCTTACCGCCCGAACTGCTGGACGATACGGCGAGATGCAGAGCCAGGCCGGCGCTCTCCAGACATGCTGCAAGACAATGGGTGACAGGTATGACAGTCATTCAGTTATCCGGCAGGTGAACACAAATCCTCCGTTTTAGGTGTCAATACAGAAAATATCTACCAATTCATAATCAAGTGCTGGGTCCCGGACTCCATCTTTCTCTCCTTAGAGGGCAGGATCAGAAATGCCAGAGGCAACATAACCAAACTACATCCTATCTCATCCCTATCAAACTCTGGCTTGATTAAAATTCTCCTACCGTTTTGCATGTACAACTCCTACCCATACATATGTGTCTCCATGGTAACAGACTACAAACCAACCCTTTGTAGTCTGATCCTGCAGTCACGTGTTACCCTTTTCCATCTGCCTCCTCTCCTACTGTCTGTGGGTTAGAAGGAGGAAGTGGAAAAACACATGACAGCAGGATCTGACTACACAGGGTTTGTTTGTATTCTGTAACCATGGAGACACATAGGTCTGCATAGGAGCTGTATACACAATATGGTCGTTTTAATCTGCAGAGTTGCTTATTTTTTTAAATTTTAAATGCCATGAAACAATAAAAATAATGGTTGTATTATTTACAACTGTGTATACTGCTTGAGCGCAGTAAGGAGGACATCGAATGGAGCGGTGGTGGTGCCCGCCGCTATATTCAAAGTCTATGGGAATGATGGAAACAGCCGAGTACAGCACTAGGCTGTTTCCGCTAGTTCCATAGACGTTGAATGGAGCGGCGGGCACAAATGCTCGACAACCGCTCTATTCTATCTCCTGCGGAGGTGAAATGAAGAGAAACAGGGGTTTGGGACTCCGTTCTCGTGATTGGTGGGGCCCCCAAGCGATCAGACAATTATCACCTATCCTGTGGATAGGAGATAATTGTCAATTCTGGTACAACCTGAGGGATCAGCAGCTGCCAGATACCTGTGTCTCCGCTTATCTCCATAGGAAACAAAGAGTCTGACAGGTAAAAAACCAACCTGTCGGATTCTTGTTTTCCCCTGAACGACCGTCTGATCATCCTCATAGACATTATAATGTTAGGCCTTGTTCACACGGCGTGTAATCAACGGATTTTTACCGCGTTTTACGCGCCGAAAAAAAGCATAAAAAATGCATGCTTTAAGCTTCCCATTGACATCAATGGGAAAACGCATTGTAGTGCATACGATGCATTTATTTTACGCGCTTGTTTAAAAAATGCATCGTGTAAAAAAAAAAGCAGCATCAAGTCAATTCCTGGCGCGTAAAACGCACCAAAAATGCGCCTAATTCCCATAGTCAATGGGAGACCTAATTAAGCGCCCAAAAATGCGCTGAAAATGCTAGCGTTTTTTACGCGTTTACACGTTGTTGTTTTTTAGCTCTGTGTGAACAAGGCCTTACAGTAATCTAATCACTGCGACTATCTGGTATCCAAGCCATAGAAAATAACAGCTGCAATGCATTCCGATTGTAAACAAAGAAAAAAGTCATTTTATATATATATGACATCTGCTTGCTGTCAGTGAATAGTACTAAGGTGGAAAATCCTGCGCAGACCCGATACTTCTCACGGCTGAATGTCTGTTATAGTTGTATTCAGTCTACACAATCCTGTGAGCAAAAGAGGCTGGGCTCCAGGTTGCTACATCTTACCTGCACTGATACATTGTAAGGGTATGTTCACACGGCCTATTTACGGACGTAATTCGGGCGTTTTGGCCCCGAATTACGTCTGAAAATAGCGCCTCAATAGCGCTGACAAACATCTGCCCATTGAAAGCAATGGGCAGACGTTTGTCTGTTCACACGAGGCGTATATTTACGCGCCGCTGTCAAATGACGGCGCGTAACTAGACGCCCGCGTCAAAGAAGTGACCTGTCACTTCTTTGGCCGTAATTGGAGCCGCTATTCATTGACTCCAATGAATAGCAGCGCTAATTACGGCCGTAATTGACGCGGCGTTCAAGCGCCTGCACATGCCGGTACGGCTGAAATTACGGGGATGTTTTCAGGCTGAAACATCCCCGTAATTTCAGCCGTTACGGACCCCCGCCGTGTGAACATACCCTAACAGGAGAGAGATTTGTGCTGATGACATATACAGCTCATGGAGGATTGTCTAGACTGGATACAATTGTAACAAACCCTCAGCTGTAAGAGGTATTAAGTCTGGTACAGGTTTTTCATCTCTGCAAGTAAACAAGAGTTTTTCAATTCAGTGACAGCAAGCAAAAAATTTTGGAAAAGGTGAAGAAGTAAAGTTAAAAAGTTTAACTTTTTATTGTGCTGTGATCAAGCTTTATCAACATGGATCCATAATGTCCATTTAAGTGGAGATGTCGCCACTTACTGTTGCCGTGGAGTGAAACCGGGCGGTCAGATTGCCGGACAAATGGCGCATTTCCTCTTCTCCTAGGCAGGCTGGAGGTTCTCTGGAGCCCCTAGTGGACAATTTAAGTACATGTCAAAACTTTGTCACTTTTTGGATGTTTTTGATTGAAAATTAGTAAATTCATAGAGATGAGATCATTTTTATTGTCGATCCTCTAATCGGTTTGCGATTTGATGGCCAATGGAATACATTGGTGAATTGATTTGTTCCGTTTTAAATTAGCTTATGGCAATTTTAATATAACAATCAACTAATCACTTTTCCCATAGTATTCTATGCACCGGTAAATCTGTAAATCTGGTGAAATGGCGCAACGATTCACTCACATCTAAATGAAGATATAACAAGTTCCGGCAAATCACCATTCACATCAAGAGGAAGGATTATTATTGGGTGTTATGAAAGAAGGTAAAGGAAAGAAATAATCAAAAAATTAGAATGAGAATAAGGCTGTAATACTACAGTCTGCCAGTAGGGCGCAGCAGTGTGCTTTGATTTTATCAATTGTAGAATAGATTGAATTTTTTTAGTAAATTTTCATGTCAGTCTAATTTGATTATTTGTGATTGGGGGGGGGGACTATATATATAAAACAGAAACTCACGCATGTGCATTGGGGTGTACTCACTTTTATTTTGCTCATGGGCATGTGAGGTTTATGCATTGAAGTGAGCTGCAATATATTGGAGTCCTACTTAAAACAAGAAAACCTGTCTCAAAAGTGCAGAGAGAACAAGTGCAAAAGTTCAACGAGACCGTCGGGAGTGATGGGACAAAGGGATCGGGAATAATGAAGGGGCAAAGAGGGGGAGAGGGGCAAAGCTGGTGGTCACACATGAAATAGATGAGATTCGGCTGACAGACAGAGATGGGGGGGTCAGGACGACTGAGAATGTGTTTATTTCAATAGGGAGAGAGGTATATGCTGCTGTCAGAACTCTCTGACAACCCTTATCTACCTGGGTAGGGTTTAAACGGGTTGTCTAGAATTAGAAAAACATTGCTGTGTCCTCTTCCAAAAACAGTGCCACCCCTGTCCATGGGTTGTGTGTGGTATTGCAGCTCAGCTACATACATTGAAGTGAATGCAGATGTGCTGCAATACCACACACAACCTGTGGAGAGGTGTGGCGCTCTTTTTGGATGAAACGAGCCAAGTTTTTCTAATCCTGGACCACTCTGTCACAACCCTGGAGTAGAGGGACATGGAGAGAATGGATGGGGAGAGAGTGAGATAAAGTATAGAGAAGGGGGGAGAGTGGGAAATGGAGGGAACAAGTTAAGGGGATGAGAGGGTAGGAGGAAAGGTCAGATATAAGGCAGAAATATACTTGGATAGACTCGATAGGGGATAGGATGACCTGCGAGATAACTGTCAGGTAAGTTTTACCACTCACTTTTTTGGGGGAACCCTCCTTCCCGTCCTGTTGGTCGGAGCTTTTCCCACTCAATGCACTAAGAGCGAGCAAGCGATCCTTCTCCTGAAAAATAATCATATCCATGAGGTCGCAGATTCTCCATATTAAAGGGATTGTCTGGTTTCGAAAACTTTTTTTCAACTACCCTATTGGGGTAATATGAGTTAATAGGGGGGTGTCCATGAGCCTTGTGCGGAGAGGGGCTACAAAGAGCATCTCTAACTCTGGAGGACCCGGCATGTTCACGCATTACACAGACAGACCATTGATTTTAATGACAAATGTGTAATGCTTCATTTCCCCTGTTGGGGAATTGAACCCTTGCTGACAAATTCCCTCACAGATTACAGCTGATCGCTGATCGCTCCGGGTCCCAGCAGCAGTATACCCTATGATCAGTTCATTTCCCTCATACAAAAAGGGATTGTCAAACGTGGACCTCCCCCTTTAAGATACATTTAAACCATATTATGCCTTTCTACGCCATGATCCTTGACCGCTGCGATCGTGTCACTTTTATAGGGCGTACCTGTATTTCTATATTTAGGGTTAGGGTGTGAATGATCCGTGATCCCTTTACATACATATAATTATATCCATCCTGTAATAGGGTGTCTTAGACTTCCTTCAGCCAAAATATATAAATAATATTGCCGAACTCAATGGCAACAGCGCGTGAATATTGGCAACCACTTTTCCCCCAAAAAACTTCTGCCCTGATTAATTTAATCATATATTTTTATAGCGGTCAGAGATCAATTCTACTGACACATTGCTCCAAAACCCCATGTCCCTTCACATAGCCATAGTCACATGATACATTTCTTACTTCCTGCAGCCACCACTAGAGGGAGCTCACTGCATACTGTTTTATGGTGGCGGCAGGCAGACAAAATTGTAGCATTTTCCTCTAGGCAGGGGATTTGGAGCTCTGTATCAGAAAAAAGGAACTCCGACCCCCATAAAGATATATTATGAAATTCATCTGCGCAGAATTTCGGACTTATTTTGATTATTTAAAATAAAATAAAAAAAGTTTATCGAAGTTAAAGGAGCAAAAACTATTGTTCTCTTTTATCAGCCATGCAGGATAGGATGACTGCAGTGACTATGGGAACACTGGACAGTAAGATATCTCTTCACTGCTGACATTACAGTTCCAACATTGGCACTCTGCTTTCCTAGACTCCTGAATGGCAAATCTATTTAGCTATCCCGCTGTTCGTCCTCCAACCCATATCACTACATAAATAAGCAGATTTGCCATTCTGTAACCAGGGAAAACTGGGTGATTACAATATTGTCACCCAGCTTTCTTATAGTCCTGAACGTCAAATCCACCCAGTCGCGGTGATGGTCACCCAACTTACCCATTAATGCCTGGACAGGATTTATAACTTGACAGACTGACTTTTATTCACTGGATTATATAATAATTCGAGAGAAATGTCCCTTTTATAAGGACGCAATCTCTTCCGGTGGACAGGCGAAGGGTTTCCAGACACGCATAATTTTCACGTACGTTCCTGCAGTTTGCCAGCACGTAGGTCTGACACCTCTGAGGTGGGAGCGGGTATGGGGCTGACACCTCTGAGTGGGGAGCGGGTATGGGTCTGACACCTCTGAGGGGGGAGCGGGTATGGGGCTGACACCTCTGAGGGGGGAGCGGGTATGGGTCTGACACCTCTGAGGGGGAGCGGGTATGGGGCTGACACCTCTGAGGGGGGAGCGGGTATGGGTCTGACACCTCTGAGGGGGGAGCGGGTATGGGTCTGACACCTCCTATCTCTGTATGGCATGGGTGTGACGCGCTCGCTGCCTTGGATCTAAGCCATGTTCCCATTCATTCATTGTTTGTCGGATTAAGGTGAAATGGGATCGCTGAATCCCGACACTGTTAATGAGGCGTTTTAAATCCACGTACGCGTCCTTTCCTACAGTCAGAAGACCATGGGAGCCCACCTATCAAGAAGCTCCAACGAGGAGGGTAACACTTATATTGCCTCTCTTCTTTGATTATATTAGTTTCACTGGATTACGGGTATTTAGACAATGTTATATATGGGGTTTCTGGGTGCCATTTATTTTTTTTATAGAATACCTGTCACAAGATGTTTATAGGTGTGTCTCTAGGACTTGGTATTATTTTGGATATCTCCTGTCTACCAGTCCCTACGCTTAACCCAGGGGCATAGCCATAAGGGTACGTTCACACGGCTTATTTTCGGCCGTTTTTTAGTCAGCATGTGCACGTACACTTAGGGTATGTGCACACACAAAATCGAAAACGTCTGAAAATACGGAGCGGTTTTCAAGCGAAAACAGCTTCTGATTTTCAGGCATTTTTTAAGCCACTCGCGTATTTCGCTGCGTTTTTTACAGCCGTTTTTGGAGTTGATTTTCTATAGAGTCAATGAAAAACGGCTCCAAAAACGGCTCAAGAAGTGACATGCACTTATTTTTCGCAGGCATTTTTACGCGGCCGTTTTTCAAAAAAACGCCCCGCCAACACAGCTTCCGATTTTTTGTCCGTTTTTCGAAAATAAGCCAGGTAAACATACCCTTACATGTTTTGCATTTGGGGCCTAGGAGCTTCGTTTCGCCTTTGAGCTCATGCCGACCCTCATGTGCTTTTTTTTTGTACTACTGTTGCCTTATGTGGCAGAGGGGTCTTTACGCCCACTCAGATACCAGGGTTTAGTTCCGAGTGCACCTCCTGCAGCGATATGACAGCATAGGCAGCATGCATGGCAGGAAGACTCACACTTAGGGCGGATTTACACGAGCGTGTGCATTTTGCGCGCACAAAAAACGCAGCATTTTGCGCGTGCAAAAGGCACTTGACAGCTCCTTGTGTCATCATTATATGGTGCGCGGCTGCCTGCTTTTCGCGCAGCCGCCATCATTATGACACTCTGTTTGGATGTTTGTAAACAGAATTGCACGTGGTGCTTTTCTGTTTACATTCATAGTTTTTACTGCTGTTGCGCGAATCACGCGCGTCACACGGAAGTGCTTCCGTGTGGTGCGCGTTATTTTCACGCACCCATTGACTTTAATGGATGTGTAATGCGTGAAAAACGCCGAAAGTGAGGACCTGTCGTGAGTTTTACGCAGCGGACGCACGCTGCGCAAAAATCACTGACAGTCTGCACGGCCCCATAGACTAGCATAGGTCCGTGCGACGCGCGTGAAAAGCACGCGCGTTGCACGGACGTATTACACGTTCGTGTAAATCCGCCCTTAGGCCCAGATCACACCGTTTTTTTGGAGCAGTTTGATGCGGAAACCATGTCGGAACCCGTGCCAAAAAATGGCCGAAATAGCCTCCCATTGATTTCAATGGGAGGCGGAGGCATTTTTTTTTTAACCCACGAGCATCTTTTTCCACAGTTTTTGACGTGGAAACCGCGTAGGAAACCGTGCCAAAAAACATCCGAAATCGCCTCCCATTGATTTCATGCTCTTTCTTCCCAAGATTGCGTTTCTGACTTCCCATTGAAATCAATGGGAGGTAGAGAAAGCGTTTTTTGCGGTGCTTTTTGCCCCCGGCGCTCAATGGCCACGGCCGAAAAACGCCACAAATACGCTGCAAAAAGTGCAGGCAGGTCAAAATCTGACTGCAAAAAAAATCTGTGTAAACATACCCGTACACTTGGGCACCCCACAACCTTGCAGGACACTGCATGTTTCTGCACCCGTGCCTGTTGCTTGATGATTGTAATAAGCAATGTAACCCTTAGGCCATGGACCACAACTAGGTGCAAGGCATCAATTTCAAATCCCAGAAAACTGAAAATGTATTAAGCGCAACCCTTATGTCTATGATCAGGAGACATTGCCTATGACCAATGAATAAAATACGTCGTCAATATACCTTATTCAGGGACTGGAAGACTCGCGTGTTCTCCTCGCTAATTCTCAGCCTCTCGGCCTGTGCTTGTTCCTCTGAGTTCCGAACTTGCTCCTCCAAGCGTAAAACTTTGTCCTATAAGACAAGAAGTTGTGGTTGATCCTGAGTCAAGTTTCACCCTACTCCCATTAAAAAAACACTACAGCTATTTTTGAAGACATGCAAAGCAAATACAAATACAACGTTGCATGTGACGGGATATTTATGCAAAACTCGTTTGCATGTTAAATATTTTCCGTTCCCAAATTTATCGAGGTCAATAAAACCAATGTTGGATGGGAATCCAGAACTTGCGATCATTGACGTTAGTGGATTTACGTGACGTTCTTACCTTTCTTTTGTTCAGCTCATTCTGCTTCTGGGACAGGCTCTGAGAGACCTGTCTGTACGAGGCTTCTCTCTCTTCTTCTCGACTGCTCTCCTTCTCCAACTGCTGGAACTCCAAGTCTTCAAAGGACTTGACTGCGCTCTCCATCATCTCTGTCATCTAGTATACAAAGGTATATCTATCAACCCGCCCCTGCAATAACATCCTCTGCAGGAAAACCAAACATTGACAGCCCCATCCCTCATAGATCCTTCACCCATAAGAGAACAGAATGATGATTGAGCACGACTCCCACACAAAACTTTATTTGCGGTGGTGGAACCTTCTCTTGTATGAAAATATAACGTCTCAAAACTATTGTCCTTCTTCAGTATCTGACGTGCTGTAAAATCATTTTGGGATTTTCCTTGGTTAGATTGTTCCCGAATTGGAGAACTTAAGGAGATTGTCCACTTTGGATAATTCCTACATGTTTGAAGCCCACCCCCTGAGAATAAGCTGCTCACAAAGTGTCCTGCTGCTGAAACCCCCAGCGATCAGCTGTGATCTGTGGTGGAACCTGGCAGTAAGTGTTACGTTTTCCTGCAGCACCACCACAGGTGATATAAAGCATTGCACAGTTCCCATAGAAATTATCAGGATGTCTGTGTAATGCAAGGACGTGCCGGCTCTTCTAGAGAAACTGTCCGTAACTTTTTTATGCTTTGGCTAATAGACGGGGGTCCTCAATGGGGGGCCCCTTCTATTTACTCTCAATTCTTCAACAGGGTATTTGATAATGGGTTTGATAAAACAGTCAAACCCTTTAACATATTGGGGTAGATTTATTACGGCTCTGTTCACATCTGTTTCGGAGGCTCCCTTTGGGGCCTTCGTCAAAGATTCCTTTGTTTTAGCTTTTTCTTCCAGCTAAATAACGAAAAAAATGAAGGAAACCCAGCGGAACCCAATAAAGACAATGGGTTTAGTCGGGCTCCGTTGGTTTCCGTTATGCGACGGATCAACTTCTTGATAGGTTTAGTTTGACGCCAGTGTTTTGTGCCAAAATTTGCCACATGTTGCCGCATTTTAAGCCGATCCCTCTTTCCACTAAGTAACGGCGTCTTTCCGTTAAGTCATACCCCCTTTTCTAGACATTTTTGAAAGTGCCTAACGAGGCGAAATCCTCTGTTCTTTTCGGCCACCTTAAGGCCCTGACTGCTCACCTCCTGAATCTGCTTCCTGAGCTGCTCATGTAAACTCTCGGGCTGGTTATCCACCTGTGCTTGACACTCCGATATCTTCTGCTCCAGTTCTCTCACTTTCTTCTTCTCGTTCTGTAATTGCAACTTATCCTGGGGGCATAAGACAGGAAACGAAACCTTCACATAACAAGTAGTCATGGTGGCACTACAACAATATAACCTAAACCATCAGGCTCCTGGCTCTCCCCTTAAGAGCCACCGTTCTGCAAATCGCTCGCTTGTCGTTTTCTACAGGCTGATAGCTTTTACCTACACTGATACATTTTAACAGACCCTCAGCTGTGTCAGTACGACTAAATCTGGACAAGTTTTTCAGTCTATGAATGTAAACAATTTTTCTTTTGCTAACAGCAAGTAGAGATTTTGAAAATGGTGAGGAACCGAAGCAAAAGGTATACTAGAAAGTTGCAAATCCACCCCTGGGTAGAGGTCACAGTACAAGATCTGTACCTTGAAAGTCCGGTGGGTACTAAGTAACAACTGGTCACTCCCATTACCCCCACACAGGAGTGAAAAACCCCAACCTCAAGCTTGGAGATATAAATGGAGTGAATTTTTGGGGGACAAGGGTAAAATAGGGATTTCAGGTTGGGCCTCTGAGGCTGCCTAAGGTTGCGGGATGTCATCGATGTACCCTCTCTGTTCCAATAAGAAGTGTTAAAATGGTAGGAGGACGTATATATTTAAAGCATAGATGAAAAGTATACAGGTATATACAATTTGTACCTTCTCTCTCTCTCCCTGCCACTTCCACTCCGTCTCTCGTAGCTGCTCTTGTAAGACTTGCATGGTCTCCTCGTCTTTCTCCATCTTCTTTCTTTCCGTCCTCAGCTCCCCCTCTAGCAGAGCCAGTTCCATCTCCACCTGTAGGGACAACAAAGTAGGTGAAAGGGTTTATATAAAAGCTTAATTTTCATTATAAACGGTCTTTTCAGTAATCCTGATAATAGAGGCGGGGCTATGACAACCTCACCGTTTCTTTTATGAAGCAGAAAGTGTCTGATCCTGTGAGAACATGATGAGATCCCACCAACAGACATAGAAAAGCTAAAATTACAACAACCAGTTTAGAGATGACTCTCATTATGTTCCCTTTTTAGTTTGGAGTCTTTCAGAAGGTTCTCGACCTGTACATAGAAAGTCTTGAAAAACTCTATGCAAATTATAAGATACATTTTATTTAGTCACCACATAATGCTGTCGATTGGCCAGTGTATATCCCTTTTATTTAGTCACTGTACAGCACTGTGTTATTTGGGCACTGTATGGTGGTATTTATTTGGTCACTTTATAGGCTTTACTGTGAAGGCACTGTTACATGGCCACTATATGGTGGAAAATTTAGGCACCAGACAATACTCTCATATGGTCACTGTATATCACTCTTACTTAGCCCATACTCTGCGCCGTTATTAGAGCGCTGTAGGCATTGTTATTAGGTCAGTGTATAACACTTATGTGGGCACTATATGACACTGTTATGTGGGCACTATAGGACACGGTTATGTGGGCACTATATGACACTGTTATGTGGGCACTATATAACACTGTTTGGCCCCGTTCACATCTTATTTGTATACATTCAGCGTATGTGCCGGCAAATCTCTCAACAGAGATTGCGAATGTATCAATAGGGTCTAATGCCCCGACCATATGCCAAAAGAGTGTCCTTTTGGAATCGACATACTTTTTTAATTTTTTTTACTGTATAGGAAAACGTAGTCTAAGAATAAGTACAAATTCAATGATTAACGTCACATTAGTATTAATATGTCCTCCGTGGTGTACACATCATGTCCCTCCTGACCACGTGGCTACGTCTGTACTCCGCTCCTTAATCTGCGCTGAGTATCTGTGATTTGTTCTCAAACGCCTCCAACCACAAAATGTTTCCATCCATAACAAGAAGACAAGAAACCGTTCAGTAATGACCCAACGCTGTCCTCTATCAGTGATTCATACTGGAGGCTTCCTCTAACATTAACCCCTCACACACCTCCCCGGCCCGAACGTAGGCGCTCCCTGCTGGCGGTTTCTTCACGGATAAATCCCGAACAGACAATGTATTAGGGCGCTCGGTGTATGGATGAGATGAGCTGCCCCATTGTTACACTGACACACAGCACCCGCTCAGTAGTGTGCACCTGTTATATACACATACATCCAGGGTATATACACAGGAGGAGCAAGACGGACCGGCATTGGGATGGTAAATATCCATTAGCACACACAAGTCGAGATATATAACTAGTCAAATTTGCCATTCAACTACCAGGAAAGTTGGGTGGCAGCCATTGTCGGAGCCGAAACAGTGGCC
This sequence comes from Rhinoderma darwinii, assembly GCF_050947455.1. Taxonomy (NCBI): domain Eukaryota; kingdom Metazoa; phylum Chordata; class Amphibia; order Anura; family Rhinodermatidae; genus Rhinoderma; species Rhinoderma darwinii. The sequence goes on along the minus strand of NC_134696.1, from coordinate 95,336,232 downwards.
AAATCACCCAACTTTCCCAAGAAGGGCTAGAAGTAAGAAATGGCTGAATAGAATTGTAACTTACCATATCATTATAGATGTTTTCTGCCTGACTGCTGCTTCCTTTTGGAAGGGAGAAGGTTCACATATCTAGCGCCCTGGGTATATGTGGGCTGTTGTGGGGGGTGTTTTGTGAATCTCAGTGTAGGAGTATAAACACAAGACATGGAGAAGAGCAGGGAAGAGTCTGTGTATACTGGTATGTAGCTGAGTGACCAGGTGACCAGAAGATTCAGCTCCTGAACTGCAGAATGTCTGACTATGGTTGAGAATTCCTGTCTCCAGTGACAGTAGGAAGAGCAGCTCTGGAGCACAAAGTGAGGCCGAATAAAGTCTATTTAAAAGGGTTTTCCGGGATTTTCCTAAAGATTGGCCTGTGGGGTCCGGATCTTGGGACCCCACCAAACTGCAGAATGAAGAGTCCCCTTAAATATTTATGCAGTTACATTAACATACATAGCTGTGTTGTAAGAGTATATACCAGACTGCTGAGACCTATCAGTCGTCTTTTTCTACTTTTCTTTAAAAAAAAAATTGCATCAAAGGGGTTCTAATATAGTTTGGATTTTAATTCTTGACCATTTTCAAGATGTATGCTTGCTGACAGTGAATGGAAACATTCTTGTTTACATTTAGAGGCTAAAAACTCTTCCTGCTCACACAGCTGCAGCTTGTTACAATGTGTCAGGGCAGACAATCCTCTATGACAGGAGTCAGCAACCTTCGCACTCCAGCTGTTGTGAAACTACAACTCCCAGCATGCACTGACAGGCAAAAGCTTTATATATTTTTTAGACTGTCAGGGCATGCAGGGAATCGGGGTTTTACAACAGCTGGAGTGCCAAAGGTTACTGACCCCTGCTGAGCCAAAGACAGCGGTGGCAGCGAAAATCTCTCTCCTGCCCTCCAGGTTGATTGTTCTTCACTGCACTTATACCTTGTAACAGACTACAGCTGTGTGGGCAAGATTAGGCCAACCCCTGGATGTATTTAAGAATGTTACCATTCACTGACAGTAAGCGGAGATCTTGGAAAGGGATTGAATTGCAACGTATATTAGAAAGGTACATGATACGCTGTATTTACATAAGACTGGACAATTCCTTTAAGAGAATGAGTGGACTCCTAGGGGGTCTGTGGACATGACGATATCTGACCGGCCGGCCATCTTTAGGCGTTGTGGCAGCGGCCTCGCAAATGTAAGATTCATCCGCCAAATTGACACAAAAGCCAAAGAGTTCATGTGACATGATATCCCCCCCAGCATGATGAGTGTGATATTCCCAGACGGCAGTGCCATCCCTTGCCTCCTCTGGTTTCGGTTCCTCCCCCCCTAGGGTGCGCTGTCTGGAAATACTGGTTTGTCAAGATGCTTGGGTGATGCAAAGCGTCTGGCGGAAAGAAGGATCATTGGACGTGATTGATGGATCAGGAACTACACTAAATCAGAGATATATATATACTGTATAAAGAAACGGAACTATTATACGTTATAATGGCTCTGTTCATTATATCGTCATCCTTTATAATGGAGAATATAGAGCACAGTGTAAACGGCTTAAAGGGATATTCCCATATCATAAATTAAATGGTATATAGCTAGGATATGCCATGACTTTTCTATGAGCGGGAGTCCGCCCTCTGGGACCCCCACCGATCCTGAGAATGAAGGGCCCGCAGTGCTACATCCTATTTAGAGTTTTCCCTGCAGAGCAGCGCTCCTGGCCGCCAGCTATGCATCATCTGCAGCACGGCCCCGTTCATGACCCGGTGACAGGGAGCGCAGCTCTGCAGGAAAAAACAGTGAATGGATCGCAGAAGCTAAACCAGTGCGGCTGCCCCTTTATTCTCAAGATCGGTGAGGGGCCCAGAAGTTGGACCCCAATGATCAGGAAGTAATCCTAGTGACATGCTATCACTTTACGAGAGGGGAACAAAATTATTTCTCCTAAATCCTTCAATCTTTATCTCCTGTTAAAAAATTGGATTCATCCATGACATCGTTATATCTGGTCCTGGGAAAGCTGGGTGGCTACCAATAATGCGGTTAGCTTTCCCAGACTCCAAAAGGGCGAACATGCCAAGTTATAGAGTGACATGGGAGTGACGGATGTGTCACTTTTATAATTTGCCTTTCAGGAATCTAGGAAAGCTGGGTAATTACAATCTCTATAGGAGCTGTAATGGTATATCGGTTATCAACCACCTTTTCTACACATTTAAGGACCTCTAGTAGTAGAAGTAGAAGAAATCCTTTATTGGGGTGCACTATTGATACCTCGATTCTCAGCTCACGTCTCTGCAGCTGCAGTTCTCGGATTTCCTGCTCCAACTGCGAAATTCTGTTCATCACTTTCATCTGCTCGGCCTCCAGTCGCCTCTGAACCGGATTTCCAGCTAATTCTTCATGCTGAGGGGACAGAGAGAAGACAATGTACGTAAAGCGGGGGTGATGGCGGCCATATTGGTTGTCACCCAGCTTTCCCAGAAAAGCTGGGTGGATTTATGTAGGACAACTACATTGTTGTTTTGAATCTGTTTTCCCTTAGTCTTTCCTGGAAATCCCCATCAGTGGTGTCTCCGGGTCCCATCATTGTAAACAATGTTGCACTAAAGGTGACGTATACTGCGGTGTTTACAGTAGGGGTGCACTGTGTAAACCTCAACGACTTCTAAAGTATCCTCCATTAGACAGACACGCTCCAGTTGTTCTCAGACTGTGTTAGTCACAGGGACCCCACAGAAATTATAATGATTCAGTCTGGGGTATACATGATATACAGATGTAGCAGAGGTGAGTTTGTCATTTCATTATTTCGGGCTGTAGAAGGATTGCAATAGGTTTACTAGTAGCAGTCTTATATAAGGCTACAGAAAACCCATTGAGATATCATCATGACAAACTCAACTCTGCTATATGTGTCAGCGTAAAGCTTTGCAAAAGGACGGAATCTGGATATACGCGCCACATTATTACAGCCAGTACCGGTCAATTAAAAAAGGGTTTCCCCATAGACTGCGGTTCCAGCGTTGGGTCTAGGGAAAGAATGAGGACGTTTTGGTCCCGGTTTCGGGTGGAGATCTGGAAGAGAATGAGAGTACTCTCCGAAATGAATGGGGCTTATGAAAAGTAGTACCAACCCGAATGTGATCTCTTATTGTAGTCGCAAGCTACCATACAGTCAGATGACACCGCTGCTATGGGGAAAGACCAGGAGGTGGCCCTCACCGACCTATGCTGTATTTTAAGATGTAGCATAGCTGAGTTTGTCATTTAATACTTTCCAATGATTCGGTATAACTTGTAATTCATTCATTTAAAACTCGGTTCTTTCTGGGCTTAGGAGTCCATTGGGCGGTCCTAATCACTGATTGATAGCTATCTCTGTGTAGGACCGCCCACTGGACACCTAAGCCCAGAATGAGTCAAGGTATAATAAATAAATAAATTACGAGCTATACTAAATCTATACTAAATCTTTTGCCACAAAAATATACACCAATCTGCTCAGCTCCTCCTGCACTATAAAATGCTGCCCGGAGATTGGACTGCATTTTCAACGTGACAAGTTCCCTTTAAGGGTTAAGGCACATGACTCAGAAAGGGGTGGAGCTAAGCTGCATATAGATTCCTACAAGGAAGCAGCAGAATTGTTACTTTTACTTTGGATGTGAATGGAGAAGAAAATGACAAAGCTCGAAATCAGAATAGGATAAGTAAAGGGAAGTATTTACAAAGTGACTCCATGGATTGTGTCGATTTTAACGGTGAAATATCATTCAAAAGTGGAGTTTTCTTTTAATATGTAACAAAAATTTGCACTCTGAATCACCTAAGGCCTAGTTCACACACAGTTTTTTGCAGGCAAAAAATTCTGCCTGGAAAAATCAGCTCTGTTTTTTTTGCACCACACGCGTTTTTTGACGCAATTTTTGAGCCGTTTTATTATCTCTTTCTTCAACGGGCAAGGGAAATAACCGCAAGCATTTTTCCAAAAAGTGCGTCAAAAAATGCCACGGCCGTTCGCGAAGTTTTTTTCCGTCTCCCATTGCTTTCAATGGGGTTTTTGAGGCGGAAAACGCCACCAGATAGGTCATGACGCTTTTGAAATCAATGAGAGGCATTTTCGGACGTGTTTCGCCGGCGGTTTCCACGTCAAAAAACGTGCCAAAAAAAACTCAGTGTGAACAGGGCCTAAATGTAGAGCTCAATCTGACAGAGAATTTACTCATTTACTGTAGATAGTAAAATTCCCGTAGTCCGGCAACCAACAGACCGTACTTTACAGATCTAAAGGCATTGACCCTATGGAGGGTCTACAGACGACCTGTGCAGGACTTGGAAGAGGGACATGACCCCAGGAGCTATGTTTTCCCTCTGCGGATCACGGCGGTCCCTGATAATAGCACTTGTCTGGTGTCTCTGTGAATATTTACTTAAATATCCCCCCATTATGTGCTCCGTGAAGGTGTCCCCCGGGTCAGACGTCAGGGTTATTTGCTGGGGACGATTCCCTGGTGACTAGAATTTTTGGGAACAGCTGCTCCATCGCTGTCCATTAGTAGATTGTTTTACAACCGCCGTCTTACAAGATGGCTCCCATAAAACATGGCTGCCGCCGGCTGTCCCCCATTAATAATACATTTACAGACGCGTTTAATGGACACAAATGGATGTTTGGACGGGGTCACCGTCTCCCTGTGCTCTAAGGTCGACATTTATACGCAGTCACTGGGTCCAGTCATGGCGGCCATTTTGGAAGCTGATCATACACATAACAATAGGGAACGAACCAAACGGAAAAGACAACCGTCAACAATTATCGCGTAGCTCATCGCCCCTTTATAAACAGCGTGTAGGGCACCCCGGGCGTCACATAATCACCAGGATCCCATTACTGTGTCTGAGTTTCTGGGTCTTTGCCGAGGATCTGATGGACATTTCCATCATCATCATCCTAACTGCCAAAGGGGAGGAGTTCCCTCTCGGCTCTGCAGCGTGCGTCATGGTCGCCTAGCAACAGACATGCACTAGGCAGCAATGGCTGTGGTAAATAAGAGCGGCGTCTATATGTACAGATCGTGCCACCGATAATGATGATTTTTATGGCGTCTCCATTGATGGGCTAGAACGTTACGACCGTAAAAAGCGAACCGGGACATTAATTGTAAATAGCCTGAAGGCCGTAAAGCAATACAAAAAGCAGGGAAAGATAAAGAAAAAACTGAAAAATAGATAATAAAAATTTAATTGAATTAAAAACAAATAATAGTAAAAAAAAAAAAAATTGTAAAAATAAAATATCAAAATAAATAAATAAAATTAAATAAATTCCCCACCAACTATATCTGTAGCCTGAAGTTGAATAACCTAAACCTGACTAGAAAAAAAAATATTTTATGGCCGATTTACAATATTTTAAAATGATAATTATTTCGATAAAATAGTTACGAAAAATGTAAAAAAAAAAAAAAAAAAAAATTTTTTTTTTTTGGGATTTTAACAACATTTTGGATACAAAAAAAACAAAACAGAAATAAAGTGCTGTAAAAAAAAAAAAAAAAGAAAGAGATACAATAATCTGCGGAATATATAAAAAAAACAAAACAAAAAAAAAAAACATAAATTCTAGCTATAAATTTAGTGAACGCAAAAAAATATTTTTTTTTTTACATATCAAGGTCAATAAGTGGTTAATGGTCAAGCACATGGCTCTCAGTGTAATGTAACGTGCTGGACGTCGTTATATAATGCGTATTCCGGCATGTACGTGGATCTGACCGTGGGCCCGTGCCGTGGTTTTGTCCGCTGTCACTGGTGATTGTACGTTGTCACCTCGGCCCGTGACTCACACAACGTGACTTGTAATGTAAGAGATGACAACAAGTCGTCCCCGCCACCTCCCCCGAAATGTGAATCTGGGCAGAAAGTCAACTGCACTTTCTCACCATCACCATCTCCATTACAAGAAACTGAAAGATGACGGCTACGGGAAGGTTAATTTTAATTGCGCTGGCGAGTACGTAACCGTAGCGATGTCCGTGCTGCTCGAAAACGCAGCTCAGTAAATACAAGCGAGACTGCAGCTAACCCCGATATCCCTCTGTGTGAACGGTTCCATTGAAATTACATGCGACCATGTGACGGCCGTTGTTCTAACGGTCGTCACACGGACCCTATACTATGGTCTGAATTTGGCCCAAAAGTGATGAAATTCGCCGTAAAATTTGCAACAAAATCTGCATATATAGCATAGGAATTTTGTTGCAGAAAAGCCACAAATTTGCTGCAAAAATTCTTGCAGAACTTTCCGTCCCGTGTAGATGTCCGTTTATCGGTCCATGTGCTGCCTTTGATATTGGCGTATTCTGCGGTCACCGGTGATTTTCCTTAGCTGTCTTAGGCCCCATGCACATGACCGTATTTTTCATCCATCCGTAAATACGGATCCGCAGTCATTTATAGTCATCCGTAAATCATCCGCATATACAGATCGGTGCCCGTAAATACGGTCCGTATTGCATCCGTAATGAATCCGTATTTACCGATCTACTAAAAACAAGGCGGAATTTAGGGTAATACCCTGGCGTCGCATAGCAACCGTGTCCGTAATTACGGAAGCGCCCATAGACTTCTATGGAGAGTCCGTGCCGTAATTACAGACAAAAAAAGACATGTTCTATAATATCTACGGCACGAACACCCATCCATAAAAATACGGAAAAGTGTCCGTAGCCCATAGAAATGAATGTGTCCGTAATTTTGGTCCGTAATTACGGATAAAAGATACGGTCGTGTGCATGGGGCCTTAGGCTCTGTTTGCGCATGCGTTGTGAACCAGAGGAACATTTTGGGAATTTCTGACGCCAAGAATAACATCGTCTTCAGCGGTCTTCTCGAACACCTGACAGATCTTATTAAAGTCAATGGGTTCTGTCCGTGACCGTTTGGATCCATTATTTTATCATGGCGTCCGTTGCATGAGGAACCCACCAAAAGCTCCTCATATCTCAGCTTCCTGGACCATAATAATAATAAATAGTAATAAAAGGCCAAAATTTACAACTGATATATAGATAGATATTCGGATCATTGAACCGACTCACCCCCGTCCGGAAGAAAATCTTAAATCGCTGCCTTCTTCACCAGCTACAAGACCCGACTGATATGATCCGGTGTTATAAATGCTATGGTATGCCCAATGCTTTATTGTGGGCTGTCAGTCAGACACTTGTGGGCAACATCCTGTCTCAGGCCCTTAGGAAGAACCTACAGTATCTTGCATGCCCTCATCATCCTTTTTTAAAGGAACAGTACACTTTAAGCATGGAACGTCTCCATAAAAAGGCATTTTCCATAAAATGTACAAATCCGGGAATGTCATATTTGCAGTACAGGGGATGTTACTCAGATTCCCCATACTCCTGACCTACCCGTGCCACATCCGTGCTGAACATGACCACAAAACTTTTCGGTAGGAGTGAAATCAAATTCTTTGATCACCTATCCATGTGGCAGGTAGACTGTAAGCCCCATAGGTATTGGTGCCTGGTGCCGTTACCTATGCAACTCCTATTGTTATTCCACTATATTTATATACTTGTCCGGTTAAGTCTAACCATTAGCTGGACGAGAGTCGCCAGGCCTCACCTGAGTGTGTGCACTTTCTGTACTGCTGGTCTCCTCATCGTCAGTAGTACTGTCGGTCACCCTTCCTCCCTCCGAGGACACGGAGTCTCCTTCCAGCTCCTCCACAGGGAGCTCCCATCTGCAGTCCTCCTTCCGTTCGGGGGACATGGACTTGGCTTTGTGACTGGCTGACTCCAGGTAGATTTGAAGCTCGGGTTGCCCCAACAGTGTTCCAGGACATCCGACAACCATGAGTTACCAAGACGTGAACCCTGTGGAGAGAGGACACATGTAAGATGGAGATGGGACATTGTAGAGACGTGGAGCTTAGAACTTCAAGACTTTACAATAAGAGAAACAATTGGTGTCATGAATAGCACATTTGAGCTTCCTGGGAGGCCACTTCTGGCCCCTCCAAGCTCCATCCCAAAATTGACAATACAGCAGTATCCCACTCATCGCCATCATACATTTCAAGTTGCAAATGACTAGTAATCTTAGAGTTTTTCAAATTGTAACGGGGGACTCGCTCTATTGATGACATTCATTATCTCACAACCGGCAGCAATGCAGTAAAATAAAGTTGCGAATGCCCCTTGTGGGTAATGGGCCAGTGAGAGAGGCGAAAATATGGCAACCATTGATTTAGGCACCAAATGAAATTAATAGTCCACTCCCAATAGAGAATATAGAGGTAACAGAAGAGAACAGAGGCCATCCACTATTAGCCAGAGAAAAAATGGTCGCTGCCATTGATTTTTTTTAGTGGGCACCGGGTAGTGCTTTCCTTCACTTGCAGTTTTGATAAAATGCTTTTTCCATTCACAATAGTTGACCGCGGTGTATCAGCTACAGGGCCCTCAAGACCCACTCATCATTGCTGGAGGGACTGTCTTCAAGAAACGGGTTGTCCAATGTAATGACCCCTTAAACTCATAACAGGTGGCACTTCCAACAAGTAATGCGTGCTAAGAGATATGTCCTGGTCCTGGAGGGTAACATGCATCTTACCTCAAACCCCCCATTCCAATGTACTTAGAGGGTTTTTTGCCAATTCCCCAAATGCTATATTTACACAACCCTTGTCTGTCACTCCATAGGCATAGTATAGGCTGGTCTTACGGAACAGCAGGGTTATAGGGGTGCAGAGGTTGCAGTTACACCTAGGTCCAAAAGGTCCCTTTCCCCATATGAGGAGACAAATACTATAAATGACACGAGATATATGAACATATGAGGACGAAATAGATAGATAGATAGATAGATAGATAGATAGATAGATAGATAGATAGATAGATAGATAGATAGATAGATAGATAGATAGATAGATAGATAGATAGATATGAGATAGATAGATATTAGATAGATAGATAGATAGATAGATAGATAGATAGATAGATAGATAGATAGATAGATAGATAGATAGATAGATAGATAGATAGATAGATAGATAGATAGAACAAGCATATATTAGGGAATTACTATTTATGCGATTCCCTGATGTATTTCTATAGGTTCACGTATAAGATGCTGAATGACAATGAAAATTCACTCTCAACTGTCTCTCTAGAAAATGGGAAATGATTCGTTTCTGCGGTGACGAGTATTTTCGGTCTCACCACATTTATGGGTGAGTTCTCATGTTCTCCTTCAGTTGACTTCCCTCATGATGTACAGCTCTGTTTGTTTATAGACTTCTGACTATAACTGCAGCTTCTCACAATGTCCACGACTAGAAGAACCTCAATGATTCAGCGCCGTCTCCTGTAGGCTCCTTGGACATTTCATTCTCAAAATACAGATATTTAGAGCAAACACGAGGCCGGATCACTGAGGATTAGAGGTCATGTTGTGCAACAGAGCCCCAGCCAGGCCGCACTTTACTCCCAGGCTCCGGCTCATTTCTGCTTTGGCAGCAGATGTTATATCTGGGGACTTTCACTACTTTAAAATGTGGGTGTAAATGCTGGGCTGATGATGACGAGAATATAAATGGAAACTCCCTGTGTCTGATGCCGTAAGTAATCAAAATATCCGGAAATACTGCTGGGGAGCTGGGAAAATAAGGACTTTCCATTAAAAAGCCGATAGATAGATAGATAGATAGATAGATAGATAGATAGATAGATAGATAGATAGATAGATAGATAGATAGATAGATAGATAGATAGATAGATAGATAGATAGATAGATAGATAGATAGATAGATAGATAGAGTCTACACACCCTTGTTAAAATGCCAGTTTTTGTCATGTTACAAAATCAGTACAAGATGAATCATTTCAGAACTTTTTCCACGTTTAATGTGACCCACAATCTGTACAATTCCATTGAAAAACAAACTGAAATCATTTATAGGGCAAAATAAAAACCAAAAATAATGTGGTTGCATAAGTGTGAACACCCTCTTATAATTGGGGTTGTGTTCAGTATTAGCCAATCACATTTAAACTCATGTTAAATAGTAGTCAGTACTCAGCTGCCATTATTTATAGTGATTCTGAGTAACCCCATATAAAGTTCAGTTGTTCTATTAGGATTTTCCTGACATATTCTTTGTTGCATGTGACAGCAAACGCCATGGTCCGTAAAGAGCTTACAAAATATCAAAGGGATCTGATTGTTGAAAGGCATCAGACAGGAGAAGGGTACCAAAGAATTTCCAGGGTATTAGATATACCATGGAACACAGTGAAGACAGTCATCAAGAAGTGGATTACATTTGGCACAACAGTGACATTACCAAGTCCCTCAAAACTTAATGAAAAGAGAAGATGAAAATTGGTCCGGGAGGCTACCAAGAGGCCTAAAGCAACATTAGAGGAGCTGCAGGACTTTCTGGTGTTATGGTCTGAGGAGACCAAGGTTGAACTTTTTGGCCATAATTCTGGAGCACGGCGGAGGCAGAATTATGGAGCACAGCAGAGGCAGCATTTTTGGAGCACGGCGGAGGCAGCATTATGGAGCACGGCGGAGGCAGCATTATGGACAACGGCGGAGGCAGCATTATGAAGCACGGCGGAGGCAGCATTATGGAGCACGGCGGAGGCAGCATTATGGAGCACGGCGGAGGCAGCATTATGGAGCACGGCGGAGGCAGCATTATGGAGCACGGCGGAGGCGGCATTATGGAGCACGGCGGAGGCGGCATTATGGAGCACGGCGGAGGCGGCATTATGGAGCACGGCGGAGGCAGCATTATGGAGCAGGGCGGAGGCAGCATTATGGAGCACGGCGGAGGCAGCATTATGGAGCACGGCGGAGGCGGCATTATGGAGCACGGCGGAGGCGGCATTATGGAGCACGGCGGAGGCGGCATTATGGAGCACGGCGGAGGCAGCATTATGGAGCAGGGCGGAGGCAGCATTATGGAGCACGGCGGAGGCAGCATTATGGAGCACGGCGGAGGCAGCATTATGGAGCACGGCGGAGGCGGCATTATGGAGCACGGCGGAGGCGGCATTATGGAGCACGGCGGAGGCGGCATTATGGAGCACGGCGGAGGCAGCATTATGGAGCAGGGCGGAGGCAGCATTATGGAGCACGGCGGAGGCAGCATTATGGAGCACGGTGGAGGCAGCATTATGGAGCACGGCGGAGGCAGCATTATGGAGCAGGGCGGAGGCAGCATTATGGAGCACGGCGGAGGCAGCATTATGGAGCACGGTGGAGGCAGCATTATGGAGCACGGCGGAGGCAGCATTATGGAGCACGGCGGAGGCAGCATTATGGAGCACGGTGGAGGCAGCATTATGCTTATGGGCTGTTTTCTGGAACTGGGGCTTTAGTCAAGGTGGAGGGAATTATGAACAGTTCCAAATATCAGTCAATATAGGCACAAAACCTGCAGCCTCTGCTAAAAAGCTGAAGATGAAGAGGAATTTCACCTTTCAGCACAACAACCCAAAGCAACAAAAGAGGCTTCACCAGAAGATCAGCCAGAGCCCAGACCTGAATCCCATTGAAAATCTGTGGGGTGACCTGAAGAGGGCTGTACACTGGAGATGCCCCCGCAATCTGACAGACTTGGAGCGCTTCTGCAAGGAAGAGTGGGCAACAATTGCCAAGTCAAGATCTGCCATGCTGATAGACCTCTACCCAAAAAGACTGAGGGCTGTCAAAGTCAAAGGGTAATTCAACAAAGTATTAGTTTAAGGGTGTGCAGATTTATGCAACCACATTATTTTACTTTTATTTTTACACCCCAAAAGATTTCAGTTTGTTTTTCAATAGAATTGTACAGATTATGGGTGACATTAAAGGTGGAAAAAGTTCTGAAGTGATTCATCCTGTACTGATTTTGTAACATGACAAAAACTGGCATTTTAACAGGGGTGTGTAGACTTTTTATATGATAGATAGATAGATAGATAGATAGATAGATAGATAGATAGATAGATAGATAGATAGATAGATAGATAGATAGATAGATAGATAGATAGATAGATAGGTCATTATATATCTGTCCTATTATCATTTTACTATATGTAGGTCACCAACAACAGTTCTTCTTCACACAAAATGGTGAAAGACTCAAACTGTAGGGGGCGCTGTCTTGTGTGACACAAAATACATAGGTGACACTTATCACAATGCTCTTCTGCCTGAGCCCTGCACATAAAATATTTAGTCCCAATACATCCCCCCCCCGGCGCCTCATTCTGCTCACGGTGGGACAACAGCTGCAGAACAGGAGCTACATGGAAATCACAATACCCTGCTGCATCCCTGTGTACCAAGAACGACAAAGGGACAAGATAACGAAGAGCCCTGAGGGCTGGAAAAGTTTTTGGAGTTTTGCAAATAATATCACATTTTCTTTGTTAGAATGAGGTGCTGGTCACATGATTAAAAACACAGCCTGAGCAAAATGTGTTATTTCAGTGGAGATCAGTAGCTGTCACACACCCCTCAAGAGCCACTTATCTCCAGAATCAGGCAGGTTATAATCCAAAAACCATGTCTGAACCTTACAAGGGCATATAGAGCCAATACCACTGCTATATATGATAATAGGGGTATCAGCTTGTCCCCCTTTGCATTGATCTACATGAAGCTGCGAAAGGAGTCCCATTATCCACATTCACAGCCACTCTACCAAGCAAGTAAGGGGGCAACCGTTCTGCCACCCTATTCTCATAAAAATGGATGAGAAGAGTAGGGTTATATCAAGCTGTCCCAAGACGGTCCGATGTGATAAAATTATTTCGTTGGATCCCCATTTTGTTTTTTAGCTATGGTGCCCCTTAACTCTATGTACGCCCTAAATCTATGCTCCTGCCACCATTACTCGATGATACAAGCATGTAGGTTTATGGGAATTTCTCTCAGATAAAAGACCCATATGTGGTTGAAGAATCTGATCATCTAATATTTATGGCTAGATTCACACTAGTGGTCCTGTCTGCAGGGGAAGGTAATATGGGGGCCAAGCAGTGGTTCATAAAAGCCACCAATTCATAGGACAATTTGACCCCAATCCAACCAGCTGTGCTGATTTTTGGAGGGAGCTCAGAGGGGACCGCCATGGGTTTTGTGTCGTCCTACCAGAGTTTTCCTTCAATCCAATAAAAATAACAATGTGGAAAAATAGATATTTCAAACTCACAATATTTACCAAAGGACGAAGTATACCATAGTATAAGGGTTAGGGGGCGGAGTCTATGTACAATTCAACCCCCCCCCCCCCCCCCCCCCATTTATCCAGAGCACTGAATCGGTAAGTCTCTGAATAGGCGGTTAATGATGCATTAAGAAAACATTATGTCTTATCCCTGAATCTCTCCGGAAACACTTCTCTCTTTGTTAGCAGTTAAAAACAGCTTAATGAAGCATCACCTTCATTCAGATCGAGATTTAACGCCTTATTATTGTATTAATCTGAGAAAGAGGATGGCCATGGGGGTTCTGTTCACCCCTGCTCCCATAAATAGTACTGCTGACTCCTGTTAACCTATGCACTGCCACGGTTCTCCTCTTGCATGCAAACATAAGATGTAGTAGGGATGAGTTTGTAATTTGGATTGCCATGTACAGCGATTTAGTGATTACTAATATGGCCACCATTATTTCTCCAATGGCAGTTGTCACCTTGTTTCTTAGACTGCTGAATGCCTACCCCACCCCACTCCTGTATTGCTGTGTATCAAAAACTCAGCTCTGCTGCATCTGCAGAAAGTGGGAATGTAGAAGCTCCTAGGTTGCTCATAAAGATGTTTATGCTGCTAGACAAGCCTGGTAGAACTTGCACCACAGGTCTGAACTGTTATGGGATGGATTGTAATAAAATTCTCCTGTGTCCCAGCCTGGGAGTTGGTGCCATGATTAGTTCACTCATTGGGTGCAGCAGGTATTAATTTTCCAGGTCAAACAATGCTATTATTTCATTTCATGCCTGTCCCAACATGTGCGTGTGCATAGGTGCTTACATGCAGATGTAGCAGAGCTAAATTTGCAGGGAATGAAAGTCTCCAGTGAGAGGTCCTTGCCAATCAGCTCCACATATCTCAGCTTCTTGGACCCCTGTGAGTGCGACTTAGGAGGTGAAGAGGAATATTAAGACTACGCTACAAGATAATGCACTAGATTTACCTGCAGTCCTATGTAAAAAAAAAATCTGCTGACAACATATATCTACCTAATTTATACCAAATAACAAACATAGCTCTGCTATATCTGTATATAAACGATTTTGGTTACATCCCCTCAGTACATTACATATCCCAGCAGTATATTTATATGATTTCATGTGTTTCGTAAGAACAGGAACCATTTTCCGCCTGCGGTTCCTGAAAGAGATTATTTAATTACAAGTAAATGACGCAGGATTCCCACGCACTCATTACACCAGAGAATTCCTATAAACAGGATGATCAGAGTTATCCTCATTAAAGGGGAAGGCATCTGAAATGTATTATTTAAGCTGCATTCTCCAAATAACCTAATTTCTTGATGATAGATAGATAGATAGATAGATAGATAGATAGATAGATAGATAGATAGATAGATAGATAGATAGATAGATAGATAGATAGATAGATAGATATCCCTTCCCACTCGCATGGATACTTGTTGACCTCCGCAGCTATTCCCAGCATGCATCCCTGATGGCGTCCTTGACACTGACATACAGCGCATATTTATTTTACCTGTTTGCCCTGTGTGCTCTTAGCTACAGGTATTAACTCTACACATGCCAATAGTCACATAGTAACGAGCACATGGAAACATTTCCATATAGCACCTCATACATTTTGATACATCACAACCTTAGAATCCCAAATTAGGTCACATTCTAAGTTCTGCCCCATTCCACTTGCAAAAAGTACCTAGAAATACCCCCCGCCCCTTTAAATCGGTATAGGCCCCGCCTCTTTACTGGGGCAGTCATGCAAAAAAGGGGACTTTAGGGAGGCATCATGGGGACATAATATCCACTACCTTACATTAGATACTTTCTCTTTCTCTGTTTGCTACACAACATAACACCCTCTCAGTGCACAGGTAACACGTTATTCCCAGTTTCTTACTTCTTCTCCTTTTTTCCTCTGTCTTGCAAGGTTTTTTTTTAAGCTGAAGCTTATAATTTCCTTCTTGTGCCTCTTGACTAGGGAGTCTTCTCCTAATACAAGCCTGTGTAGCAGGAGAGGCAGTCAACTGTATAGCAATAGAATATAACTTCCAGTGATTACTTCTGAACAAGAAGCTCCATGTATTCATATGGTGGTCACCCAGACAGGAAGTAAGTAGTTGCTAGGCAACCTGAAAAAAAAACGCTTAGGCTGCAGAATAGATTAAGGGGGGGGGGGATACAAGAAGTGTAGATTCAGGCTTTATGTGCAGCTTGCCAACCTGGTAGCCAAGATTGTTATTCCAAAAATATTTTTTAATAACATGGTATATGCACCGCAGATATGTGGTAACCCAGAGAGGAATGAAAAAATGGCTACTGAGTGGTGTATAATGGGCACGTCTGTACACTCTGCCCCAAATTATTTATACTGCTATTATTATCCTAGTGCCAAGCCCTATTATTGCATGTACACAAGGTGGGGCGTCTGCCATGCCACCCTCCAGTGACACAAATATTGTCCTGTCCAAATTATAATTGTCCGGTATGTATGGGAACAGCACCCAACATTATAAAAATATACAACGTCTTGCCAAACCCATCGGTGTCATGCGTCACCATGGCCTGCCCTCTCTCCTCCCTTGAGTGGCTACAGAAAATATATATATCCACGTAGTAGTATCCTAATTTGTACTCAGCCGCGTCACAGTTATAACAGGTTCAGAAATAGTTGGGTGCCACCCAATATGGCCACCATCACAGGTGTCATCCAGCTTTCCCAGACTCCTGAATGGCTAATGTGCCTGGTTGTGGAGAGATACGGTGCTCTAGGAGACATAGGCAGATTAACCATTGAGGAGTCAGGAAAAGCTGGGTGACAACCTTTGTGGAAGCTGCAATAATGGCCATATCGAGGCTCACCCAGCTTTTCCAGAAACAGATAAAATTAAGAAACAGTGTGTAGTTTCTGCAGCGCCAACTACTGGTGAGAACAAGGTATAACAGCAAGTACTTAGCAAATCAATAAAGATCTCTGCTAGTCCCTCAGCTCATAATTCAGCATATGGGGTTGGGGCATCTCCATATATTGGCAAGCTTGACCTATCTGGGTGATAAAGGCCGTTACTGACCGAGGTTGGCATCGTTTATCTCATCCATTCTGTTATTGCAGGCCCTGCTGTACCTGTATGAGGGGCTATGGGCACCCAGTTGTCATGTGCACGGCCCAGATGCCCAAATGGCCAGTCCAGCCCTTGCTTATACCCAATATCATAGAAAGCGTTGACCTGAACTAAGATACAATATTGACCACAACCCTCTCCTGCCCCTTACACCTGTCCAACAAGGTCATATGTATAAGGCAGAATGCTGCACTACATTCCCCCTCCCCTGCTGTACTTACAGCTAAAATACCGCAGGTTTATGTAAATATTATTCATGGAAGCCTTCCAAGAAAGGGCAGGTGACAAGGTGACACAACAGCCTGGCATTCAGACATGTGTACAGTACACAGCTGGTAAATGCCACATTCCTACTAGAAATTATAGGGAAACCTGCGCTCCTTCCCCCGTATGTTCTGCAGGACAGGTGAACGCAGGTGTTGGGTCCTGTAGTGTCTCAGGCTTCCCTGTTTTTGTGTGACCCTAAAGCTCGGCCATACACATAAGATAGCTGTAATGCGACAGATACTAAAAGGAGCAGGGTTTCCAGCAGTACAGAGTATTTCAGGACATGAGTGTACTTATCTGGTGGGGGTGGCGCTGACTTGTCTCAGGCTACCAGGGCCACATTGCAAAATCTGTCACAGGACCCCCATCTACCATGTGCCATTTATAATATCTTCTTATGCCACAGCAGCACAGAGTATTTCTTTCAGGAGAGCAGTAATGACTTCATTGACAGGAGTGACCTGTCCACTCATGTGATGATGTTACAGAGCTGCATGTGACAAGAGTCGATTCACGATGGACGGAGGTTAAGACAAGTGAGCATTGTATAATGAAAAGAGGGGGGGATTTCAGCAGCACAGAGTATTTCAGTATAGGAGCATGGTGATCTTATTGAAGCAGTGACCTGTCCATTCATGTGATGATGTTAGAGAGGACAGGGGCAGTGTCACGTGACGGAGATCACTGACTTTGAGTTACATTGTGAAAGGAGCAGCACAGAGTATTTCAGGAGAGTTGTGTGGGGATTACAAGAACAGATTGACTTGTGTTACAAACAGAGCGCAGTTACCACAAGCGAAATACCGCAGGACGCAATCAGGGATCCATTGTTTGTGTGTCGGCAAACACAGGCGACACAGCAACCAGAGTGATTACATCCAGAAGATCTGTTTACTCATCTACTACTACCACCAACATGATGACGAAGCCGCAGCCAACAGGTACTCTCATCATCCACTGCTAATGTTCAGCAGAGGAGGACGATATCAAAGCAAAAACTTTAAACATTTTTTTATGTGTTTTTGTAGCCAGCAACTACAAGGATCTCGTCATCAAACGGGCTGAAAATAAATAAATCATAATCATTATATAAGGAAATATTCTATTAATAGGTCTGAATGTTTCCATTCATTGTAGCAAGCAGAGATCTTGAAAATTAGGAGGAATTAGAAAATAAAATAGATTAAATAAATGCAGAGATATTTAAGATACATTTATAAGATCTCTTTAAAACTTGCTGATACAGGGAATCGCTTCTTTGTGTTTCAATTTCTCACCATTTCAAGATCTCTGTTTGCTGTCAGTGAATGAAAAATTGTGGATTACATCAAGAGTCTGAAAAATAACACAGACCTAGGACTCAAGGGTGAGGTTTGCTACAATTGTATCAGCAGCACTCATATCTCTCCTCTGCTACAATGTATCAGCGCAGGTAGCACGTATCGGTCTGTAGTCCAGACTTATGTCCAGTGTAAACAGGGCAGCGATCAGCAGATGAACGAGCAAACACTCATGAAGTATAGCACATTTTCCGGTGTAAAGGAGACGCGCTGCCAACATGATAATAATCTATGCGGACGAGCGATCGGGGTAACGAGCGCTTGTCCCCATACATAGCTCCATGTGAAAGGAGCAAACGAGCGCCGATCAATGAGCTGTCTCGTTGATCGGCGCTCGTTGCACCGGCCTTTACATCACTTAGGATCGCCTAGACTGGACACAATTGTGATAAACTCACAGCTGTGAGAGAGACTAGGCGTGTAGGGGGTTTTCAACCTCTGAATGTTAAAAAGTATGTTGTTTTTCACTGACAACAAGCAGAGATGTTGAAATTGGTGAGAAATTGAAACACAAAGTATATTAGAAAGTTGCAGAACTTTTCATTGTACAATGATACAATTATTTATACCAGAAACCTCTCATGTAGTGCGGCAGAGAATCCCCGATTAACCCCGTGTTGGAGAGTGAGGACTATATATATATATGTGTGTGATCTGTATTACACCTGGACATGGCGCCTGCTATCTAGACCTGAAGGTAAATCACCGGGTCACGTCGCCTTCCTTCTGCCTGTTTATCTGGAAATAACTTCCTGATTCCACGGCTTATCTCTTTTTTAGTTCCTAATCTGATTGTCCAATTTACAAGAACAACTGATCAGAAGCCGAGCTTCTGCAATTCGTTCACATTTTACATTATTAAATGCAGCTATTTCTCCGTCCTCTCACAATCACATGATCTGTACCGCTCCAGTAGCGTGGTGGGATTTCATCCTGAGCTTCCTGATTCAGGAATAGAATGCCAGAACGACAGTGCAAACTGACACACAAACACAGAAGTTGGATTTGTAACTCTACATGACAAAGTAGTATCATATTCATCTCAGGATCTGAAGAAAACTGGATGGCAACCCCAGTGGGCACCGTTATTGCTCAGAGGATGCACTTTTTACTTTTTTTCCTGTCATTACACCCTTTGGGTGTAGTAGTACTCAGGTGTAAAAAATGCTGGTTATTATTCACTAAATGTTACATTTACAATGTGTCACCTGTTATGTCAGTGACATGAATGACAGCCTGAGGACCAACCCTGGCAATGTATTCTAGCTATGTCTCAGTGAAGGCACCTTTGGTCCATTCGAGTCACCCGTGGGTGTGAGACAACTCGCTTATCAGGTTGAATTTTGCCCTCTTTATTACCGATATATAATAAAGTGACACAGCATGTATGGGCAGATTATGGACTTGCCGAAATTAAAGGAGAACCCCACCTCAGAAAGGGAAAGTGTAACAATAAGGGGTCCCAGCTGTGCAAAACAAAACTAGGTTAAAGTACAGCGGTACAACCCAGCAGAATGGTGGAAACTGCATGCAAGACCCTCCCCTAACTCTAGGGGGAGCTGAGCAGCACGGGCAAGCTGGTTTACCTTTTAAAGAGGACCTGTCACCTCTGCTGACATGTCTTAACTGTATCCCCTATGAAATAACACTTCTAGATATTCTTTTCTTAGAACTTGTGCCATTCCTCTGTTAGCCTTCCTGGAAATGTATGAATAAATTGACAGCTGAGTGTTACCAGTTAAGGGGGGTGTCCCTACACAGACGGACACTGTCCAATCAGTGCTGACAGAGTGACACTGTGTAGGGACATGCCCCTTTAACAAGGGGCATGGTAACATCCCCTTTTCAATATATTCATACATTTCCAGGAGGAATAACAGAGGAACGGCACAGTGTGGATTTCTCAGAAAAAATGCTGTTGAATTATTATTTTAAGGGGAATACAAGTGTTTACTAAAATAGACATGTCAGGAGAGGTGATGGGTCCCCTTTTTAAGGGGAATCTGGTAAAAAGTTAAAGAGCACCTGCCTCATACTAGGACAAGCACTTAGCGTGAAGCTCCTCGGCATTGGTGCCAGGGCCGGATTAAGGTTGGTTGAGGCCCCATGGTAAAAAAATTTAAGTGAGCCCCCTCCCCAGTAGCAGTACCTTATAATGCATATATAGCGTATGCAGGTCATGCACATTGGATAACACTCGGCAGCAATAGGACCTGATGATATAATTAGGCTCTGTTCACACTGTGGTAAGTCTCTGTAAGAGGTTCCGCGGTATTCAGCGCTTTTCTTGATTGAAACCTCAACGGAACTAGACAGACGCCATTATAAGTCAATGTGGTTCGTCAGGCGCCATTTGGATCCACCACACGAAGGATCCGACAAAGTGTCATGGCTTTCATTATGTAGATATGTATAGAAGCCCTGACTCCATGTCTATGAGGGCATTAGAAACTGCCATATCTGGAAGGACAGGAGAGAACGGTGTACTGGAGCCCCTAGAACCTGGAGGCCCTTAGGCAAATGCCTCTTTTGCCCTCCCTGACATCACCATACTTCTGTACCAGGCTCCCCTCATGTTCTATTTATAATACTGATGTCCTCTTATGTGGCGTGGGACCCCTCAGGTATTTTTGGGGTGAGTAAAAAATGCTGCCATTGCCCAACCAACGAACACGCTCATTTTTGTAAATTTCTTTGCATTAATATTAAGGACCAGAATGTCTTGGCCGGTTTTTCCCCATTTTACAGATGTTGTCAGTCACAGGGTGGTGTCGGCGCAGGCCTGCAGGGGCTCATCTCCTCATCAGTGACAGTTTAACCACCGGTCTGCACTTCCGTGATAACTGATCCTGTGCCAGGAGGAGGAGGAGGAAGTATTTTATATCATGAAAATACGCTTTTCTAAACCGGTTCTGCATGAATCTATATGACGGGATTGTGGCGGGGAGGGAGACGATTCCCGTCACTGATTTGTATACAAGGCATCACTCATGCCGCACCTGATTTCCCTATTTTTTATTTTTTTTTGCATAGGGACCATGATGTCTGTGCCTGCCACCTCCTCATGGGACTATGCTATTAACAAGCCTCTTAAAGGGACACTCCAGAATTTTTATTTACATTTTTTTTTTTTGGAGTGTCAATGCCCTCTTATGCAGCATTACAGTGAGATTAGCATAGTGCCATGGGTGACAGTGTGGGGTCTGAACACAACAATTCAAATAAGTTCAAAGAAAGGACCCCTGTGTCATGCTCCGCCCCATCTGGCCCTGCACTAGGTAAAACACAGTATCAGTTTTGGCTGGTGTTCATTTAAAGGGGAAATACAGCATTAAAGGGGTGGTCCATGCAGGATAGCCCCTGTCTGTATGTCCTATTAGGACATATGGATGTCATAGAAAGGTAGGTCCTACACTCAGGACTCCACCCTATTAGCTAGAGCAGAAAACCACGCGCTCGCTCTGGAGGGTTCGGCGTGATCACGTCGCCCATTGACTTTAATAAACTCCTTATAATATTTACAATTGTAGCAAACTCTCAGCTACGAGAAGTGCAAAGTTCTGTATACTTTTATGCCTAATCCAATGCTAGTCAGTGACAGAAAGCGGAGATCTTGAAAATGGTGATGAATTGGAACACAAAGTATATTAGAAAGTCGCAGAACTTATTATTATACACTCACGCGAAGGAAACTGGATGGAAGTAGATACGTGATTGGCTGCCATTCCCTCTGCATTATGATCCCCCCCAGGTGTAATGTGATGTGCCCGCCATTGTGCCATATGTCGGCCGTGCCAAACAAAAGCAAGTGGGTTCCTGCCAAACTTTACAAGCTTGTGACTGAGGACGAAGCAGATTGTTCAGTCGTTTACCAGCCGGACTCGTATACTGTTCCCATCAATCTCCGCTCACACAATATTCTTTACATCACTTAAACCTTCCAGATGGTTCAACATAAAAAGACCAAAAAAAAATCAGGAGCAAAAAAGCAAAAAAAAAAAAAAAAAAAAAAAGAAGTTACTTTTGTGGGAATGTTTTATGTCCCTGGTAACAGCGAGCCCCGTCACTTCGCCTTTTTTCACACAATTTCACAGTTGGCTATTCATGTGGCCGGAGCTGAAAGCGTCCATTGTGATTTACGGAGGAGTACGGCGCATTTATAAAAAGAGGGGAAACAACCCAACAAAACCATAACAAAAGACGCCGGACCGGGCTAGAAGTACGAACAAGCAGCCGACGGAAAAAATGCTTGACTGCCTCAATGTACGGGGTCAAACGTCAGGTCGTTATTTTCAAGATGGCGGCAGAGTTACAACCATCGGTCTAATATATTGAATATTAAATTAAAATTTTAAAAAATTGGATATTTTTTTTTTTTTTTTTTTTTTCTGGGTGGTCCAAAATATATATCCGCCGTCATAGACGTAACAAAAGTGGTCATTCGGCTTTTCCAGACCCCTGAATGGTAAATGTGCTGAGCTATGCAGTGATTTAGAGGGGACCCATGGAAGGGAATAACATATTTTGTCTGTAGTCTGTAACCATATACCACATCGGTCTGCATAGGAGCTGTATACCCATAACGGTAGGACATTTATAATTAGAATTATTAGCAAAATTGCTTTATTTTCTTATGTTAGATGAAGTGGAGCAATAAAGATGGTTGTAAAAGTCTTCACACCCTTTCATATGGGTCACCGAGTAAGTGTGAGGGAGTAGCGGTAATCAGATAGGGTACAACAGCTTGGGTAACAATACTCCTGATGTTTAGGGTTTGACGCCAACAAACAGTGAATAGCTCTGACGCGTAACGTCACATGTGACCTTGTGTCTATAGGTGTCAAGGTCACGCAGAGACACCATATGTCCTTAACCTCGACACATTGCAGGATTCCATCAATTAAAATCCTGCTGTGCGTTACAGGTGACCCTATACCATGGGACAAACACAACCCCAAACACAACAGACATGGGAGGCGTCTTATAATGTAAGTATCATGTCTGACAACTTTGCTTCCCGCCCATCTTTCCATCACAAATCGGCATGTCAGCTGCTCCTAGTGCACCAGCCTATCTGCATTGTCCAATGGGTGTCTAAGGTAGTCTAAAATCCACCTCCTGTCTCACCAGAGGCTCAGGCTATGGTTGGGTCCACCATGCTTTATACTGCAGCTCTGCTTGTTCAGATTGTCTGCTGTTTATAAGCAAGTGAGTACATGGTGGGTTGATTTTTATTACAGCAAGGATAAAATCAAGATAATATACAACCAGCTAAACATCCAGTGACTTTCAGGTATATATTGAGGGGTAGTGACCGCAACAAGGGGGGAGGGGCTGGAGTTCTGCTTTAAATTTCTATTAAATTCCCCGTAAATGTCAAACATTGTTGTGTTCTGTCGGCAAACGCACATTCCATAGATTCTCATTTCCTTTCTTCAACCATTGTGTGAAACTCAGTCCACGGGCTAATGAATGCCAGACTCCCGGGAACATTGGATCAAAGGTAAACAGCATTTATTTCACGGCGGCCATTACGCCGGCAGAGCCAGCAGTCGCCGTGTGTTCTCCGTGCCCTGTGTGTCGTGATGAATCCTCTTATTCCACATTTCGTCTTGATTAAAGTCAACATCGCCGCCCCCCACCCCATACATCTTACATTAAAATTTATCATTAAATATATAAAAGATGCATCTAAACACATCACTAAGAACAATGGCCGGGAAATATTGATTACATAGACGTAATTACATCCACACAAGCATCACTTTTACTCCCTGATCAGAAATACACATCTGCTAGTACTTTATATAACTACATACAACTGTATTCAAGGGCAATTACCTAAATAGCACTGTCAAAAAGGAGCCCCTTTTCAGGGCTGGTTTTTCAGGGGGTGGCAAACTAGGCAAATGCCCAGGGCCCCCATTTTCTAGGAGGACAGGAATCCCAGGAAAAGACAACCATGTATGTATGGCATTGTTTGAAAATTGAATTGTAGTGTTATATGTGTATTATATGGCGGTATTATTTATAGTATTATGTATCTCATTTGTAGTATTATTTGCATACTGCATACTATTTGAGTACTATATGGTGGTATTATGTGGGCTGTATATTTCAGTATTATCTTGGCACTGTATGGCAGTATTATGTACTGTATATGGCAGTACTATCTTCACACTGTATGATGTTATTATGTGGGCTGTATATGGCAGTACTATTCTGGCACTGTATGGCGGTATTATGTGGGCTATACATGGCAGTACTATCTTGGCACTGTATGGTGTTATTATGTAGGCTGTATATGCCAGTATTATCCTGGCACTGTATGGTGGTATTATGTGGGCTGTATATGGCAGTACTATCTTTGCACTGTATGGCGGTATTATGTGGGCTATATTTGGCAGTACTATCTTGGCACAGTGTGGCGGTGTGTGGGCTGTATATGGCAGTATTATCTTGGCAATGTATGGTGGTATTATGTGGCTTTATATGCCAGTATTATTCTGGCACTGTATGGCGGTATTATGTGGACTGTATATGGCAGTACTATCTTTGCACTGTATGGCGGTATTATGTGGGCTGTATATGGTAGTACTATCTTGGCACTGTGTGAAAGTATTATGTGGGCTGTATGTGGCAGTATTATCTTGGCACTGTATGGCGGTATTATGTGGGCTGTATATTGCACTATTATCTTGGCACTGTATGGCGGTATTATGTACTTTATATGGCAGTACTATCTTGGCACTGTATGGTGGTATCATTTAGGCTGTATATGGCAGTACTATCTTGCCACTGTATGGCTGTATTATGTGGGCTGTATATGGCAGTATTATCTTGGGACTGTATGGCAGTAATATTTTGGCTGTATATGGCAGTACTATTCTGGCACTGTGTGGCGTTATTATGTGGGCTGTATATGGCAATACTATCTTGGCACTGCATGGCGGTATTATTTGGGCTGTATATGGAAGTATTATCTTGAAAATGTATAGCGGTATTATGTGGGCTATATATGGCAATACTATCTTGGCACTGTATGGCGGTATTATTTGGGCTGTATATGGAAGTATTATCTTGAAATTGTATAGCGGTATTATGTGGGCTGTATATGTAAGTACTATCCTGGCACTGCATGGCGGTATTATTTGGGCTGTATATGGAAGTACTATCTTGGCACTGTATGGCGGTATTATGTACTGTATATGGCAGTACTATCTTGGCACTGTATGGCGGTACCATTTAGGCTGTATGTGGCAGTACTATCTTGGCACTGCATGGCGGTATTATGTGGGCTGTATATTGCACTATTATCTTGGCACTGTATGGCGGTATTATGTACTGTATATGGCAGTACTATCTTGGCACTGTATGGTGGTATCATTTAGGCTGTATATGGCAGTACTATCTTGGCACTGTATGGTGGTATCATTTAGGCTGTATATGGCAGTACTATCTTGGCACTGTATGGCTGTATTATGTGGGCTGCATATGGCAATATTATCTTGGGACTGTATGGAAGTAATATTTTGCCTGTATATGGCAGTACTATTCTGGCACTGTGTGGCGTTATTATGTGGGCTGTATATGGCAATACTATCTTGGCACTGCATGGCGGTATTATTTGGGCTGTATATCGAAGTATTATCTTGAAATTGTATAGCGGTATTATGTGGGCTGTATATGGAAGTACTATCTTGGCACTGCATGGCGGTACCATTTAGGCTGTATGTGGCAGTACTATCTTGGCACTGCATGGCGGTATTATTTGGGCTGTATATGGCAGTACTATCTTGCCACTGTATGTCAGTATTATGTGGGCTGAAATTATGAGATTAATATTTTTTTAAATAACAAGTAACTTTGCTTGTTCCTCAGTGTCCCATTATCTATAATACCGGCCCTGTCCTCTTCTATTTCTTCTTCCCTAACACCACTGTACCCTTGTCACCCGCCGCCCTCCCCCAGGCAGGAGGTCCTAGTGATTGATCGCCTCCACCCAATTTCCATGGCCTTTGGGTTGATTCCTCACCCTTGACAAGGGATGTAGAACTACACGAGTCTGGGAAAGCTGGGTGGCAGGTAATTGTTCCAATATTGTTTTATTATCAGAGGAATATTTGTTTATATTATGTAAACATATTATTTATGCTACAGTCCGGTCAATATTCCCCATACAAGTTGTCCAATAGAAGCAATACTTTTTGCCTTGCCCCACATTAGTTCTCATGCAGCGACTGCACCCAAGAAACTTTCCGCAGCGAGTCTCATAGATGTTTTGAACTGAGAAATAGATTTCCATTGGGCAGAAACAATCATTTCATCACCATGGACACTCCGAGTATCGCATAGATTAGATAGATAGATAGATAGATAGATAGATAGATAGATAGATAGATAGATAGATAGATAGATAGATAGATAGATAGATAGATAGATAGATAGATAGATAGATAGATAGATAGATATGAGATAGATAGACAGACAGATAAATAGATAGATAGATAGATAGATAGATAGATAGATAGATAGATAGATAGATAGATAGATAGATAGATAGATAGATAGATAGATAGATAGATAGATAGATAGATAGATAGATAGATAGATAGATATGAGATAGATTAGATAGATAGATAGATAGATAGATAGATAGATAGATAGATAGATAGATAGATAGATAGATAGATAGATAGATAGATAGATAGATAGATAGATAGATAGATAGATAGATAGATAGGATAGATAGGATAGATAGATATAGATAGAGGACTGGTCTCCTAATATCAAAGTGCCATCAATGTTCATCTCATATAGTCTCCTCTTACCTTGTCCTCTCCCGCCAGCGTCTCGTCCAGTGGTCTCCAACCTGCGGCTCTCCAGACTTTATAAAAGTACAACTCTCAGAATGCCCTGCTGAGAGTTGTAGTGTTACAACCAACGGAGATTCGCAGGTTGGAGACCAGCGGGCATTGTACCAGCTGTAGGTCCTCTATGAAGAGACCGTGCCATGTTCTTCTAATAATCTGAACTTCTTAAAACTCCAGATCCCGTGTGTTCCTCAACGTGTTCCTCAGCTCTACAAGTCTTACCTTACTCCTATGGGATCTTGCAATGAACCAAGGGCAAAGTCTCCAAGGGTCACCAGAAGAATGTGTCCAGCAGCCTCACAAGTCCACAGTCAGAGCCGCTTACACAGCAGTAGAGTTCTGCACTAGTAACAATGTAGCAGCACACATCCCAGTAGAGCTTGTGTGTAGCACTGGCACACTGTGACGCAGCTAATGATTCACAGCTCCTTCTCTCTGACACACCTCTCTCATTGACCTAATCCTTCCCTCCTTGTCTGTTACCCCCTCCCCTCCTCTTCGTTTACCCCCTCCCCTCCTCTTCGTTTACCCCCTCCCCTCCTCTTCGTTTACCCCCTCCCCTCCTCTTCGTTTACCCCCTCCCCTCCTTTCTCATACACACAATCCCCTTATCTCTTGCAAAACAAAGCTTTTCTATAGAAGGAAACTCCAATGGATTCTTTACAGTTTCACCCTTTTTGTTTCAATTTCATTAGAGAGTAATTAGTTTCTGGCAGTGGGATAAAGTTTGTGGCTCTGTATAAAAGTGACTATGGGGCTGGCTAGAGGCGTAGCAATAATCATCAGCGATACGACCGGCCCAGTAATCAATACACCTATGGAACGTCGCAATAGGTTGGAACCTATAGAACTTTGTAATATGTAGTATTGGACTAGTACTTTTTCCCACAATCATAGAGTTGGCTCAATGTCTGCCCCTTCAGCGTCCTGGCATAGGTTTGGCTTCAGAAACTGCATCTAAATGGCACGTGTGAAGTTACCCATAGGGTTACGATAAGATAGATAGATAGATAGATAGATAGATAGATAGATAGATAGATAGATAGATAGATAGATAGATAGATAGATAGATAGATAGATAGATAGATAGATAGATAGATAGATAGATAGATAGATAGATAGATAGATAGATATGAGATAGATAGATAGATAGATAGATAGATAGATAGATAGATAGATAGATAGATAGATAGATAGATAGATAGATAGATAGATAGATAGATAGATAGATAGATATGAGATAGATAGATAGATAGATAGATAGATAGATAGATAGATAGATAGATAGATAGATAGATAGATAGATAGATAGATAGATAGATAGATAGATAGATAGATAGATAGATAGATATGAGATAGATAGATAGATATGAGATAGATAGATATGAGATAGATAGATAGATAGATAGATAGATAGATAGATAGATAGATAGATAGATAGATAGATAGATAGATAGATAGATAGATAGATAGATAGATAGATAGACAGACAGACAGACAGACAGATGATAGATAGATAGATAGATAGATAGATAGATAGATAGATAGATAGATAGATAGATAGATAGATAGATAGATAGATAGATAGATAGATAGATAGATAGATAGATAGATATGAGGGAGATAGATAGATAGATAGATAGATAGATAGATAGATAGATAGATAGATAGATAGATAGATAGATAGATAGATAGATAGATAGATAGATAGATAGATAGATATGAGATAGATAGATAGATAGGTAGATAGATAGATAGATAGATAGATAGATAGATAGATAGATAGATAGATAGATAGATAGATAGATAGATAGATAGATAGATAGATAGATAGATAGATAGATAGATAGATAGATAGATAGATAGATAGATAGATACATCTTTCTATAATCCCTTTGATGAACACTGTAGTTAATCCCCTGAACACAGCAGCACATCAAAATCTTTTTGTTCCACTAATGGAACATTGTAACAACCTGTAGCTGTATGAGCAGGACTAGTTCTAGGCAGGTTTTCAGCTGCAGAATTCATTGACAGCAACAGACAGCAAGAGACATTGACATACAAAGTGTACGGTTTTAGAAACTTTATTTACATAGGGCTGGAGAACTCAGACCCGTGAAGGCCGCGCCAGTCAGTCAGAAAGTTCAGAATTTGCTTCAAAACTTTTTGCTGGGCCGATAATAGTTTGGGGGTTTTACCTATTGGGAAAACTGGTGTCCTGTCCCGTCCCCCTAAAACTGGAGAGGATGGGGAGAGCTGGCTATATATATGGGACTCTCTCCATTGACGTCTATGGGAGTTATGGAAAGTCCACAGGCCACCTTAAAACTCAGAACAAGGGTCACGGGTTGACTATTATCCTGATTTGTGGAAGTCCCAGAAGTGGGACCCCCACCTTTTAGCCATTGGTTGGAATAGCCTTGCATCAATAAACTTCATATACAGAAACTTCAGGACCCCAATAATAATCACTACACACAGCAAATCTGCGCTGCAGCAGCCAGACCCGTCTACTCTCTGCCAACGCATGCCCTCTGTTATCTTTCTGCTGGATGTTCAGCTCCGAACTTATCTTTCCCAGCAAATATAAAAATAGCAGCAGAGGCGCAAGGCATCTGCACGTACACAAGTAATGGAAACACAGGGATAAAAGGGCCCCCCCTGCTGGTCACGTCCCGGTACATCAATATCTAGTCCAGGATACACATGACTTTTGTGTATATACGGCATTTACATATAGCCCTGTAGTGTTATGGCTCCTGCTTAAAAACCGGGGGCACAGCTATAGGGGGTGCAGAGGTAGCAGTTACACCCGGAGGTGCCTAAAGGCCCCTGTGCCACCTAAGAAGACGCCAGTATTATAAATGGCACATGGTAGGTGGGGGTTCCTGTTACAAATATCAAATCAATAGAATAATAATACAATTACTTAATATTTAAAGGGACCCAAGTTCTACATGTCATTGCATTGTGGGTAATGAACCGTAAATCCTTTAATTGTTGTAGTCCATAAGCTTGAAGGGTTCGCACATACATGGCAGGTCTTTATATATAGGTGGTCATATATATGTGAGGGCTGCAGATCTTTAGGGGCTGCGCCGTTAGTCAGCACTTCCCATGTTGTCCAGGATCAAAGTCGCCGTCACCCACTAATGACCAGCTGTGCGCTGCCCGTCTCTATGAGCAAAGTCCTTCATGTGACCCTGCAGCTGCCCTAGGAATGCTCTACAATCAGGCACAAGGCCGTTCACCTCATGGCCGCCACGTACAACCGGACTTGGATCGCTTCTTATATGCAACAGGTCATCTGTCAGCGGTGATACAGCTGCCATAGATAGACTAGAGGGGGACGGAAAATATGTCTGTAGCACTCGACTTGGGGACTAGATGGTCCCACACACCCACAGAAAATATTAATGAGGGTCATGGAGAGACGCCAACAGACCAGACAACAATTAAGGGGTCCTATAGTATTATTACCACAAGACACCGTGCACTTCAAGAGGACCAAAGACCCTACCAAAGATCCTGCACCATGACCACCCATCGATGACTTGACCTGTACCAGAACCATTAGACTGGTCCTTTCCTATGTTCAATCTGGTCATCACCATGAGGACTAATAGACTTCGATATTCGGCATTGTGATATCTCAGCACCACAGTTACTGCTGTCACCTATAAACCCTACAGAAGTCTATGTTATTGTGGGAATGCACCACGTCCCAATCACATGTATGAAGCCTGACTCAGGATGTCCGTGTTACATAACATCTAATCTTCATAACCAACTCATGCGATTGTCTATTTATTTACCTGTTCAGCTGCTACATGCCAGCTGACAACAGATAACAACAGAATGTATTTACATTGCCATGGCCTGAGGGGTGTGTGTATAGAAGAGGCATTCAAACTAGATATGGAAATAATTCTAATTGGTCATATACTTGTATATAGGGGGCAGTATTATAGTCAGTGGCGGATTAAGTCGACCATAGGCCCTGGGCTGTTACCCAAACTTGGGCCCTCCTTCCACACCACCGCCCTGCCGCGCCGTGACTATTTTTAACACTACGTTTTTGGGCAAGCATTAACAAATGGGTGTTACGATTCCCCTTGTCACAGGGCTGGGTCCCTACATACTGACAGGATCACACTGTGCAGGGACATGTCCTCTTGACAAGGGGAATTGTCTATTAGTCCTGGACTGCAGAAAGACTTTTTGTGAAATACAAGGATTTCCTATAATAAACATGTCAGGAGAGGTGACAGATTCTCTATAAATCTAGTGACTCACAGGTGACGACGTCTCAGATTCTAGTAGTTTTTTTCCTCATTTCTTTTCTATCCGTCCAGAGCTCATGACGACTTCTCCCGGCCATGACCCATTTCTGCAGAATCTGCCACTCAGATGTCTTCGGCTCCTCACTTTTCCAACATTTCCACACCTATAAACGAAAATAAAATGATCATGGTGCCACATACTGTGCCCCTAAATATAATAGCACCAAACACTGCGCCCCTGAATATAATAATACCACACTGTCCTGCACTTCTTTGACGAGGCAGTCATTTTACGTGTCGTCGTTTGACAACTTGTATTTTGCAAGTGGGCAGTTTGCACTCACCCGGTCTAATATGCGGTGACCTCACTGATGTGGATGACTGCAGGCCACAACACATGTGAAGAAACCATCACCAGCTGAGATTATGGAAATAATATGTAATTATTTCATGAATATACATGAGGCGGGGTTTACCATTTTTAGATCTTCCTGCACCAGACATTATTCTTTCAGAAGAAGTTGGAGGGCAGATTATTTCTGACAAGACAATCTTTTTTTTTTTTTTTAATTTCTCGATGCAAATGCTTACATTAATATGTCGTTGATAGATACATCTTTACTTATATTGAGAACATATGGTCCTGTAAAGTGACTAATGTCCGTCACCATCTTAGGGCACAATTGTTAACAGATGCCATTTATAACAGCTTTGCCTTGTATACTATGGCGGCACATTGACAACGCATTTCATTGCCCCCATTTGCTTAAAAGAGACCAAAATGCGTCAGTATTGAAAAATGAAAATTTTTTCAATACTTTTGAGTAGAAGAAATTCAAATAATAGCAGGTTGTCCAGTTGCCCGTCAGCATTGGCGCCTAACGCTGCAGTAGTGTTACTTGTTGTCCTAGCCCGAACATAGATCTTTTTTGTTTTCTTGTCCATATCTTTCACTTGTCACCTCCCTAGGCTATGTTCTACATTCTAGCAATTTGTTGTGCTTTGTCTTTGTCTAAGACCTCTGACAATTTGTCTCAGCCTTCAGGCAGCCTCCTCTGTCGCCTTCTGCTCTGTGATCAAGAAATCACAGGGTGGACAGGATGTTTAGTGACAGGTCACTTAGGTTCCATCCTGCGACACATGTACGCTTCAACTAATTACCAAAAATGTTCCTGTTTAGTATAGGCTCACACCTCATCTGATAGGAAACGTCACTAGATCTACTACAAACTATGGGTATTTTGTAGATGAACTTTAATAATGATGTAGCAGGTGCCAATTGTGGCTAGTGAATGGCCACCCTCCCTCCAAATTGCAAATTTAAGGATCGACATAAAACAAGGATGTCGTGGGATTTTGTAGGAGCACTTAGCATCCACTACTGCTTCAAGGAATCTGGAAGATCCCTCAAGATCATAGCAGAACGGTCAATAGATCTTTGTAGAACCTTCTCTTGCATTATCAACAATTTCCTATATTTCATTCCTGAGATCACTTCCATTTACTGGCACGAGTGATTTCGGTAATTGGAAGGGTAACCAAGACAGGGGGTATAAAGCTCTTCATACTTGGTGTCCTGGTATCATCAGCAGGATAGAGCCACCAGTTATAGTGCCAATATCTAGTCAATAGAGGTGGTAGAGGGGGGTCTCGAGCGGTGCCATTTAATGAGCCCATTGTTTGTCATTATATTTTTCAATGGGTTGACACCTGTTGAAGAACAGGTCTGGATCATGATTGGTGAAGACCTCCTATTTTTGGAAAGGAGGAGAAAGATGAGTCTTAAAAATCTCCACTATTGAGTGCCAAAATTACTGCAAACATAATACGACCATGCAATGCCTAAATAATAGCGCCATACAGTGCCCATATAACAGTGCCCAAATAATACAAGAAACGCCACCTTGCCGTATGCCCAAGATGACCTGCCAGGGAAGAACTTTAGAATAGACCATATAAGATGGTGATGGGGTGGTAAAGACTACTTAATGGTGGAGGCCACAGGGCATTTGCCAATTTGTCCATCCCTTTATCCAATCCTTGGCTACCCTGGTGGGCTTTTACAGATATGATGCTTGCAACAATTTCCATTTTTTTAAGTAATTATTCCACAAAATTGGATTTGAATAGTATTAGTCGATCGTCCTTGACAGAACCTTTGGTGTCTCCATTTATGGCACCCGTATTACGATCACGTTGTCTGTACAGCAGCTGCAGGGAATTTCACTTCACCGCAGCTGCTTTCACTCATAAAGGGGATATTTCAAGTAATAGAAGCATATTAGGAAATTGATTATAATTCCTAAATTTAAGGAAAGCTTATACCATGGGGGTGGAAAGCTGCCTCTATAGGTCACCCTTCTGGTACTGGTCGGTCAGGAAGAGCAGGATCTCTCGTCTTGCAGCTTTGTATTCCTCCAGAGAGCAGATTGTGTCACCACCACTAATGTGATAATTATCCCAATTCTCACACTGGTCGTAAATCACTGAACCGGTTGATTTGCGGGGTTTGGGTGTGGGTTGTGATTAGTCCTGTCCATACAGTATAGTGATAAATATCACTTTGATGGTGTCGGGAGGGTTTGCAGTAATGAGGTTTCAGCAGGGACTGCTGGACTGGCTGGTTCAGGGTGAGTTTAATTTATGGAGAGATAATGGATGGGTATAGGGATCATGATTATTATTATGGTACTGGAATGTCCATCAGTCAAAATGTTTCTGGTCTAGGACTAAAATTTTTAATCGTGTTCATGCAAATGAAGATCAATGTTCCCAATTGATCGTCATTACTAGTATCTTGGTATATAGGAGTCCCCAACAACGGGGCCAGCATATAGGGAGGGCATATGGGGCACCAACTTGGAGACCTAGTGGGCCACCACCCTCCATGATGACCCTTCAGAGAAGAGGTGGCCACACATGCACGCGATTCTCTCCTGAGGTCTAAGTGAGTTTCTGGCTCGGCTGGCTTCATAGACCTCAGTGGAGAGGACTCCTACCTCTCCTATATGTGGCTGCGATAGGGGGTTAGGTGGGTTTCCACACTGGTTCATAGACAGGGGTTCCAAGCAGGACCCCCGTCCCCTCAATGGTGCCTCTACCCTTAAAGGAGTAGCCACAAAAGGATTGAGCAGGTTATAAAGATTTAAGAGTTAAAAGAGGGGACTGTATATAACAGAGCAAAGGGCTTTATTATGTGATGTCATATGTAATTGTAGATTTTGGCTGGATCTACAGGGACGGCTGAGTTTGTTGACCTCCACTTTTAAATCACATGAAATATTGAAAAACTAGGAAAATTCTTGATTTGCCTCATCTCCACTCACATCCAAAGCTGCCTCAAACATTCTGCCTTTGGAAACCCAGAGCAGTTTTTCCATTCTCTGCAGTCAGCAATGTGACCTATCAGTTTTGGTCAAGGACATCTGAGTTCCCACAATGCACTGCTTTCAGGAAACCAGAAGAATTCTACGTTTAGGTTTGGCGGTGAACAGCGAAGAAACTATTCTGTAATTAAAGGGCAGTGCAAGACAAATAAAGGACAGTTTATGTAAAGTAGCTCAACATTTTCTATTCATTTGAACAGTGGGATGGGGTAGATGTTATAGAGTTCTCCTTTAAATTATGTATATAACCTGGTTATGGCTATAATAGGAGTAATGGGTTAGGGCTAGATATACTGAAACGCCTTGTCAGCTCTGATTTATGGTATAAGTTGTCTTACATAACAGGTATGCAGGGCCGATTCTAGATTTTTATGCTGCCTGAGGCAAAAATTGAAATGCCCACCATCTCGCTGCAGATCATACAGTGACTACATTACTGATTAGAGGCAAAATAAACATTTAGATTAAGTGACTCACTGGTGACGTCTCAGATTCTAGTTGTTCTTTTTTTTTTTTCTTCTCCATCCAGTCCAGGCCGCTATGATGACTTCTCCCGGCCACAGCCCTATTTCTGCAGTTTTCTGCTCAGATGGCTTTAGCTTCTCACTTTTCAAACATTTCCGCACCTATAAATTAAGATACAATTCTTATGGTGCCACACACTACGCCCCTAAATATAAACACACACACACCGTGCCCCCCATAGAGCCCCCTGTAGATCGAGCCCCACATAGAGCCCCCTGTAGATACTGCCCCCATAGAGCTCCTGTAGATAGCCCCCTATAGGTAGTGCTCCACATATAGACCCAGCTCCTGTAGATAGTGCTCCTCATATAGCCCCCACATATAGCTCTACCCCCTGTAGATAGTGCTGTACATATAGCCCCCACATACAGCCATACCCCCCTGTAGATAGTGCTGCACATATAGCCCCCACATACAGCCCTACGCCCCTGTAGATAGTGCTGCTCATATAGCCCCCCACATACAGCCCTACGCCCCTGTAGATAGTGCTGCACATACAGCCCCCCACATACAGCCCTACCCCCCTGTAGATAGTGCTGCATATATAGCCCCCCACATACAGCCCTACGCCCCTGTAGATAGTGCTGCACATATAGCCCCCCACATACAGCCCTACCCCCTGTAGATAGCGCTGCATATACACTACCGTTCAAAAGTTTAGGGTCACTTAGAAATGTCCTTATTTTTGAAAGAAAAGCAGTTTTTTTCAATGAAGATAACATTAAATTAATCAGAAATACACTCTATACATTGTTAATGTGCTAAATGACTATTCTAGCTGCAAACGTCTGGTTTTTAATGCAATATCTACATAGGTGTATAGAGGCCCATTTCCAGCAATCATCACTCCAGTGTTCTAATGGTACATTGTGTTTGCTAACTGTGTTAGAAGGCTAATGGATGATTAGAAAACCCTTGTGCAATTATGTTGTGATGGCAGGAAGGAGGTGAAGGGAAAGTGAGCCCTAATCTACCCACCGCCCTGTCCCTGCCTACTTGCAACGACCCGCCCTAGGCGACGAGGTACAACTGGGCGGCGGTCCCTACGCTGTCTAAGTGCACAGGAAAACAAACAGGGAACACGCAAGGGAAGGGGCAGTAGCCACGGAACGCCACGAGGAAACGGAGCGGCGAACGAACAGTCAGGACCAGGACGAAGTGAGTAACCCGAGCGGGCACGGAGACAGAAGCAAGCCAGGGGCAAAGCAAAGCAAAGCAAGTCAAGTCAAGGAGAACTGCAGCAAGGCAGAAGCACGGCAGAAGCAGGCTGGAGCAAGCAGCAGTGGGGCCAGGAATCCAAAAGAATAACAAGCAATGAGGAAGAGAAAACTGCAGGTATAAATGGACAGGGGGCGGAGCTAACTCTGACTGACCAGGCCGCGATAGGCTCTCCCACTCCTGAGCCTGCCACCCTGATTGGTGGGAGCCGGTGTCAGTCTAAGAGGTCTGGCCTCAGGTGTCGACTGATTAACCCTGGGAGTCTCCACAGACGTAGTGCCTGGCAGATCCTTTACAGTACTCCCCCTTTTATGAGGGGCCACCGGACCCTTACTAAGAGGACCCGGTTTAGTGGGGAAGAGAAGGTGGAACCTCCTGACCAATACCCCAGCGTGAACATCTCGAGCAGGTACCCAAGTCCTCTCCTCCGGCCCGTATCCTCTCCAATGGACCAGGTACTGGAGGGAGCCCTGGATCATCCTACTGTCCACAATCTTGGCCACCTCGAATTCCACCCCCTCAGGGGTGAGAACGGGAACAGGAGGTTTCCTAGAGGGGGACCAGGACGGGGAGCAGCGTTTAAGGAGGGAAGCATGAAAGACGTCGTGTATGCGGAAGGATGGGGGCAGCTCCAGACGGAAGGATACAGGGTTGAGGACTTCAATGACCTTATAAGGCCCAATAAATCGGGGAGCAAACTTCCTGGACGGGACCTTAAGGCGCAAGTTCCTGGACGACAACCAGACCAAATCCCCGACGACAAACCGGGGGTTAGCAGAACGTCTACTATCCGCCTGAATCTTTTGTGCGCTCTGGGACGCCTCTAGGTTCTTCTGAACCTGGGCCCAGACAGTGCACAGTTCCCGATGAACATCCTCTACCTCAGGATTATTGGAACAACCAGGGGAGACGGAGGAGAACCTTGGGTTAAACCCGAAATTACAGAAAAACGGGGAGACCCCTGACGAGTTACTGACCCGGTTATTCAGGGAAAATTCAGCAAGGGGAAGGAATGAGACCCAATCGAATTGACAGTCAGAGATGAAACACCTTAAATATTGTTCCAGGGATTGGTTGGTCCTTTCCGTTTGGCCGTTAGTTTCGGGATGGAAGGCGGAGGAGAAGGACAGATCAATCTCCAACTTTTTACAAAAGGCTCTCCAA
Source organism: Rhinoderma darwinii (assembly GCF_050947455.1). Taxonomy (NCBI): domain Eukaryota; kingdom Metazoa; phylum Chordata; class Amphibia; order Anura; family Rhinodermatidae; genus Rhinoderma; species Rhinoderma darwinii. Next base: position 95,298,753 of record NC_134696.1, on the reverse strand, counting down.
AATAAGGAAACAAATTGTACCCCTCTGTCCGAAACGATATTGACTGGGGCCCCATGGAGACGCAGGATGTGTTTCACAAACAAAGAAGCTAACGTCTTGGCGTTAGGTAGCTTCTTAAGGGGCACAAAGTGGCACATCTTGCTGAAGCGGTCGACTACCACCCACACCACCGACTTGCCCTGAGATGGAGGCAAATCGGTGATAAAATCCATGGAGATATGGGTCCAAGGTCTCTGGGGAATGGGCAAGGGACGTAGTAGGCCCGCAGGTCGGGACCTAGGGGTTTTGGACCTAGCGCAAACCTCACAAGCGGCGACGTAAGCCCTAACATCTTTAGGCAACCCAGGCCACCAATAGTTTCTGGTAATGAGGTGTTTGGTGCCCAAGATGCCAGGATGACCAGATAGAGCGGAGTCATGGTTTTCCCTGAGTACCCTCAGCCGGTATTGCAGGGGAACAAACAGTTTGTCCCCAGGGACGTTCCCGGGAGCTGCACCCTGATCAGCCGCGATATCAGAAGCTAAATCAGAATCCGTGGCAGAGACGATTATACCAGGGGGTAAAATACAAGCGGGATCCTTCTCGGAAGGAGGATTGGCCATGAAACTACGTGACAGAGCATCAGCCTTAATATTCTTGGACCCAGCCCTATAGGTAACCAAGAAATTAAATCTGGTAAAGAATAGTGCCCCCCGAGCTTGTCTAGGATTAAGCCTCCGGGCCGATTCTAGGAAAACCAGATTCTTGTGATCCGTAAGGACCGTTACCTGGTGTCTGGCCCCCTCCAGGAAGTGCCGCCACTCCTCAAAAGCCCATTTAATGGCTAGAAGTTCGCGGTTGCCAATATCATAGTTACTTTCCGTGGGCGAAAACTTCCTAGAGAAGTAAGCACAGGGGCGGAGATGGGTGAGGGAGCTGGTACCCTGGGACAAGACGGCCCCCACTCCCACCTCGGAAGCGTCAACCTCCACAATAAATGGCTCCTCTTGGTTGGGCTGAATCAGCACGGGGGCCGAGATAAAGCACTTCTTGAGAGTCTCAAAGGCCTGGACGGCCTCAGGGGGCCAATGGAGGACATCAGCACCCTTGCGGGTAAGGTCCGTAAGAGGCTTAGCGACGACCGAGAAGTTGGCAATAAATCTCCTGTAATAGTTGGCGAACCCTAAAAAACACTGTAACGCCTTAAGGGAGGCAGGTTGGACCCATTCCGCCACAGCTTGAACCTTGGCAGGGTCCATGCGGAATTCATGAGGAGTGAGGATTTGCCCTAAAAATGGTATCTCCTGTACCCCAAAGACACATTTTTCAGTCTTAGCAAACAGATTATTCTCCCGAAGGACCTGGAGCACCTTCCTGACATGCTCCACGTGAGAGGACCAGTCCTTGGAAAACACCAGTATGTCATCAAGGTACACAACAAGAAAATTACCCAGGTACTCTCTCAGGATTTCATTAATAAAATTCTGGAAGACAGCAGGGGCGTTACACAACCCAAAGGGCATGACCAGGTATTCGAAATGACCCTCGGGTGTGTTGAACGCAGTTTTCCACTCATCCCCCTCTTTGATGCGGATAAGGTTATATGCCCCCCGTAGATCGAACTTAGAAAACCATTGGGCTCCCTGAACCTGATTAAAAAGATCCGGAATCAAAGGAAGTGGGTACTGGTTCCTTACAGTGACCTTATTCAGGTTACGATAATCAATGCACGGCCTAAGACCACCATCCTTCTTCCCCACGAAGAAGAAGCCAGCACCTACAGGAGAAGTCGAGGGGCGAATGAAACCCTTGGCCAGGCATTCCTGGATATACACCCTCATGGCTTCACGTTCAGGACATGAAAGATTAAATATCCTACCTTTAGGAAGCTTGGCACCAGGCACCAAATCGATAGCGCAATCGTAATCTCTATGGGGGGGCAACACCTCGGAGGCCTCCTTAGAAAACACATCGGCGAAGTCCTGAACGAACTCAGGAAGCGTGTTTACCTCCTCCCGGGGAGAAATAGAGTTAACAGAAAGACATGACATGAGACATTCATTACCCCATTTGGTGAGATCCCCAGTATTCCAATCAAACGTGGGATTATGCAACTGCAACCAGGGAAGGCCTAAAACCAGATCAGACGATAATCCCTGCATTACCAGTACAGAGCACTGCTCCAAATGCATGGAGCCAACCAGGAGTTCAAAAACAGGAGTATGCTGAGTAAAATAACCATTAGCAAGGGGAGTAGAGTCGATTCCTACTACAGGGATAGGATAAGGTAAATCAATACAAGGCATCTTTAGAGACATAGCAAATTCCACAGACATGATATTAGCAGATGAGCCAGAATCCACGAAAGCACTGCCCGTGGCAGACCGGCCAGCAAACGAGACCTGAAAGGGAAGCAAAATTTTATTGCGTTTCACATTAACGGGAAATACCTGTGCGCCCAAGTGACCTCCCCGATGATCACTTAGGCGCGGAAGTTTTCCGGCTCCTTATTCTTGCGCCTGGGACAGGTGTTCAGTAGATGCTTGTCGTCCCCACAGTAGAAGCAGAGACCGTTCATTCTGCGAAACTCCCTACGTTGTCGAGGGGACATGGAGGCCCCGAGTTGCATAGGTACCTCCGAGTCCTCCGTGGAGGGGCGAGGAGGCGGGACCTCGGGGGGGATCGCAGAAAAGTCAGAGGGGAGCACACTGAAGCGTTCTAGCTGACGTTCCCTGAGACGTCGGTCAAGTCGTACTGCTAGGGCCATAACCTGGTCAAGAGAGTCAGACGAGGGGTAGCTAACCAGCAGATCCTTCAGGGCGTCAGATAATCCTAACCTAAACTGGCACCTTAGGGCCGGATCGTTCCACTGAGAAGCTACGCACCACTTCCTAAAATCAGAACAGTATTCCTCAACCGGTCTCCTACCCTGACGTAAGGTCACCAACTGACTCTCGGCTAAAGCAGTCCTGTCAGTCTCGTCGTAAATGAGTCCGAGGGCAGAGAAAAAACGATCAACAGAGGAAAGTTCAGGGGCGTCAGGAGCCAAGGAGAAGGCCCACTCTTGGGGCCCTTCCTGGAGTCGGGATATGATGATACCCACCCGCTGGTTCTCGGAACCTGAGGAGTGGGGCTTAAGGCGGAAATATAGTCTGCAACTCTCCCGGAAGGAGAGAAACGTCTTACGGTCCCCTGAAAACCGGTCAGGTAACTTGAGGTCGGGTTCTAGAGGTGAGGTGGTGCGCCCAACCCTTTGGGCCAGGGCCTGGACCTGTAGGGAGAGGCCCTGCATCTGCTGGGTCAGGGTCTCAAGGGGGTCCATGATAGCGACAGCGTAGGAGAAATGGTAGACTAGGTAAGGGCTTGTTATTCTGTGATGGCAGGAAGGAGGTGAAGGGAAAGTGAGCCCTAATCTACCCACCGCCCTGTCCCTGCCTACTTGCAACGACCCGCCCTAGGCGACGAGGTACAACTGGGCGGCGGTCCCTACGCTGTCTAAGTGCACAGGAAAACAAACAGGGAACACGCAAGGGAAGGGGCAGTAGCCACGGAACGCCACGAGGAAACGGAGCGGCGAACGAACAGTCAGGACCAGGACGAAGTGAGTAACCCGAGCGGGCACGGAGACAGAAGCAAGCCAGGGGCAAAGCAAAGCAAGCAAGTCAAGTCAAGGAGAACTGCAGCAAGGCAGAAGCACGGCAGAAGCAGGCTGGAGCAAGCAGCAGTGGGGCCAGGAATCCAAAAGAATAACAAGCAATGAGGAAGAGAAAACTGCAGGTATAAATGGACAGGGGGCGGAGCTAACTCTGACTGACCAGGCCGCGATAGGCTCTCCCACTCCTGAGCCTGCCACCCTGATTGGTGGGAGCCGGTGTCAGTCTAAGAGGTCTGGCCTCAGGTGTCGACTGATTAACCCTGGGAGTCTCCACAGACGTAGTGCCTGGCAGATCCTTTACATATGTTAGCACCGCTGTAAACAGTTTTGCTGTTTAGAGGAGCTATAAAACTGACCTTCCTTTGAGCTAGTTGAGAATCTGGAGCATTACATTTGTGGGTTCGATTAAACTCTCCAAATGGCTAGAAAAAGAGAGCTTTCATGTGAAACGCGACAGTATATTCTTGTTCTTAGAAATTAAGGCTATTCCATGCGAGAAATTGCCAAGAAACTGAAGATTTCCTACAACGGTGTGTACTACTCCCTTCAGAGGACAGCACAAACAGGCTCTAACCAGAGTAGAAAGAGAAGTGGGAGGCCCCGCTGCACAACTGAGCAACAAGACAAGTACATTAGAGTCTCTAGTTTGAGAAATAGACGCCTCACAGGTCCTCAACTGGCAGCTTCATTAAATAGTACCCGCAAAACGCCAGTGTCAACGTCTACAGTGAAGAGGCGACTCCGGGATGCTGGCCTTCAGGGCAGAGTGGCAAAGAAAAAGCCATATCTGAGACTGGCTAATAAAAGGAAAAGATTAATATGGGCAAAAGCACAGAAATTGGACAGAGGAAGATTGGAAAAAAGTGTTATGGACAGACGAATCCAAGTTTGAGGTGTTTGGATCACACAGAAGAACATTTGTGAGACGCAGAACAACTGAAAAGATGCTGGAAGAGTGCCTGACGCCATCTGTCAAGCATGGTGGAGGTAATGTGATGGTCCGGGGTTGCTTTGGTGCTGGTAAAGTGGGAGATTTGTACAAGGTAAAAGGGATTTTTAATAAGGAAGGCTATCACTCCATTTTGCAACGCCATGCCATACCCTGTGGACAGCGCTTGATTGGAGCCAATTTCATCCTACAACAGGACAATGACCCAAAGCGCACCTCCAAATGATGCAAGAACTATTTAGGGAAGAAGCAGGCAGCTGGTATTCTATCTGTAATGGAGTGGCCAGCGCAGTCACCAGATCTCAACCCCATAGAGCTGTTGTGGGAGCAGCTTGACAGTATGGTACGCAAGAAGTGCCCATCAAGCCAATCCAACTTGTGGGAGGGCCTTCTGGAAGCATGGGGTGAAATTTCTCCCGATTACCTCAGCAAATTAACAGCTAGAATGCCAAAGGTCTGCAATGCTGGAATTGCTGCAAATGGAGCATTCCAAGACCAAAGCAAAGTCTGAAGGAGAAAATTATTATTTCAAATAAAAATCATTATTTCTAACCTTGTCAATGTCTTGACTATATTTTCTAGTCATTTTGCAACTCATTTGATAAATATAAGTGTGAGTTTTCATGGAAAACACAAAATTGTCTGGGTGACCCCAAACTTTTGAACGGTAGTGTATAGTCCCCCACATACAGCCCTACGCCCCTGTAGATAGTTCTGCACATATAGCCCCCCACATATAGCCCTACCCCCTGTAGATAGTGCTGCATATATAGCCCTCCACATATGGCCCTACCCTCCTCTAGATAGTGCTGCACATATAGCCCCTGACACTTTTAGCAAAAAAAAACTTTACATATTCTCCTAAAGTTGTTCCCGTGCCGTCTCCTTGCAAATCAGGTCTACTGGGGCTGAACGACGTGGTGCTGAGTGGCAGGGCAAGTCATTCTGCCCGGCCAATCAGCGTCTTTCAACGTTGCGTCGTCTGCCTTGCCCTGTCATTCAATGACGACATTGCGCCGCTTACGTCAGTGAAAGGCGCTGAATAGCAGGACACGGAACATGTCCCGCCATTCAGCGCTTATGAATGTAATTGTATCTGAGTCCTATAGACGCAGGTACAATTATAGTGCAGGAGGGGGTGGTGGCGGCAGCTGGTTTCAATGGCGCCACCGCCCCCTCAGAGAGGCTCATCTCGCCTCATGGATGGTGCGGCCCTGCAGGTATGACTCAGTAATCGGGGTGATGGGATTATATAAATTACTGTCGTATTCTTCACAATGCCTTTTAATGTATAGCTGAGCAGTCAGGTAAGGACAAGATGATTTACATGTCTCCACCCACTATTCCTAAGATATCATTTAAATGTGTCCATACACTTATAATAGCTGTCAACCAACAGCTATTCCTTCCGACTCCCCATATACACAGTGGAGTCCCATTATTATGACCACCTCCTACTTTCGACGTCGGCAGTGTGTATCCCATGAAGGAAGTGATGTGTGGTGGACTTGGTGGGTATATAAGGTGTGGGATAGTCTGTCTGATCACATATCCCTCGTTATTGTCGTGGGTAACAGGGGCGATTTATCAGAGTTGTAAAAAGGGCTGATTATTGGCTTCCGGGCCCAGGGTGTTGGTATTTCTCACACAGCGCAGTGTGTGACCTGTTCGCGTGCTGCAGCGGTGACAGTGTATCGTGAGTGGACAAATTACACCATTGGGAATAACCGACGTGGAAACTGCGGAGCACGGCGTACCATTGGTGTGGGAGGTGAACGTCGGCAAAGAAGGTGCGCGAGAGCCAAACGACACGCTACAGTGGAGCAGCTCACCATGAAAATCAACCAGGGGCTACCAGACGTGTCTAAAACAACAGTTCAGTGAACCCGACTGTGTATGGGGCTCCGAACCCGACGGACGGTCACTGCTCCTATGTAACAAAGGTGCATTGGAAAAAAAGGCTTCAATTTGCCAGCAGTATCAGAATTGGGCCACCGATGATTGGTAAAGGGTCGTCTTCTCCGATGAGTCACGTTTTCTGCTACATAGAACGGATGGACGTTGCTGTCAGGCGAGAAACATCAGAGAACAAACACCCAGCAACCATTGCTGGAAGAACACAAGCCGGTGGTGTCAGCGTTGTTGGCGTAACTACCGCCGTAGCAGCCATAGCAGCTGCTATGGGGCCCACGGCATGAGGTGGCCCGTGTCGGTGGCGCCGCTAGCAGTCAATGAGTCCTTAGGAAGCAGATACCATTGAATCCTATGTCAGAGCAGGGAGGTATCTCCCTGCTCTGCCATTTAGTAGGCTACAGGTCACGTTTGGCCTGCAGCCTGGCATGATGACGTCACTGAATCACGCTGGCCTACGCAAGGATCCCGTCGGCATTGAGGATGCTGTGGAGCAGCTCCGTTCGTCGCGGTAACGGTGCCTAGGTGAGTATACGTTTTCTTTATTTATTTGGGAGCGCTATCGAAAAGGGGGGCTGTATCGGAACTATCTACAAGGGGGAGGTGGAGACGCAATCTACAAGGGGGGCTGTGTGCTACTATCTACAAGGGGGAGTTGGAGCCACTATCTACAGGGGCGGCTGTATGGCACTATCTACAAGGGGGAGGTGGAGGGCACTTCTACAAGAGGGAGGTGGGGGGCACTATCTACAAGGGGGCACTATCTACAGGGGGGCTGTATGACACTATCTACAAGGGGGAGGTGTATGGCACTATCTACAAGGGGGAGGTGTATGGCACTATCTGTGCCAAATCTATTAAGGATTAGAGGTAGACGATAACCGACTTCTGAAACTTCAAATGTGAAGCTCCGCCTTGTTTTGCCACAAAAACTGCTTAGAAAATCATCTTTATATGCAAATTTCTGGGACCCGTTTGCGGGATTGTCCCGCAGAAGATGGGGCTGAAGGGAGTTATAAGATAGCAATCTTTTCTCTTTTTGACCTTGAGGGTTGATTATTTTTTTTGGAAAGGGGATATATAAATATACACCTTTTAGCTTTGTTTGTTTTTTTATTGATTATTTATGGGGGTTTTTAATTACATTTTTTTGTAGGTGGTTACATTTAATGAGAATAATAATACACATACATGCTTGCGACTTTTTCTACTGCTCCAGACCTCTCATCTGATGGTGACGCCAGAGAAATTAGAGTTGAAGTCTACTTTAATTAACAGGGGCGGGTCCGTGACAACCTCTTAGTTTTACAATCTTATAAGGCCAGGATCACACACACACACAGTTTTGATGCAGCTTTTAGTGCAGTTTTTGGCTCAGGTTTTTTTTTAGCCTAACACAGGGGTGGACACAAAAAGAGATGCATCAGTCTTTTCTTTATACCTTTTCATTGTTTTTGGATCCACTTTTAGCTTTAGATAAAAAATAAAAAAAAACTGAGCCAAAAACTGCACTGAAAACTGCATCAAAACTGTGTGTGATCCTGGCCTAAGACTGAATTCACAGATTGCGTATTTGTTGCAGATTTTGATCCAGAGCTAGAAGTTGTTTAAAAAGAAATGGGAAATATAATAGAAGATCTTTTACTTCTCCTTCCTTCTGGATCCACTTCTGGCTTTGGCTCAAAAACCTGCACTAAAATCTGCAACAAATACGCAATGTGTGAATCCAGCCTAACAATACAACATTCATTTTTACAAAATGATTGCAATTTTTAAGTATCACACTTTGTAAAGTTACAACAAACCCTTTAAACTCTCCCCCATTATATATATATATAATCATTGCATCTCTTTACCTTACGGGGCCAGTAAATTAACCTCAGACATTGTTGTCCCTCCATTGTTGACGTCTGGCGCCAGATCTATTTGGCGCCCCCCAATGAGCACATGGCACCTCACATAGGTACACAGGCTGCATTTGAGTCAATCCACAACAGATGCAGCAGACTTTAGAGCAGACGCAGACACGTTTGCCATGTGAGGGACCTTTGAGAGCTGAACCTAGAACTTAAAGAAGTGTTTCTGAACCAGAACAGCAGCTCCAGGACATGGCGTGTAACTGGGAGCAGATGTCTGCCGGCTGCGGCTAATGATTCCCATCTGGAGCTTTCCCGCTTATTACCAGTTATGTATAAACACCGGAGTTTCCTGTTGCCTCCGTCTTATGAATAAATTGCAGGATTAAGTTCCAATTTCCCCCATTTTCCCCAGAATGCAATTTGTTTTTATTTACCCTGTGATTTTCTACTGGTTTGTAATCTGGACCCAAGTAAAGAGCATTTCCATGTAAATGATATTGATCTGGGGATGAGACAGTCCTGGTGCCCGCATGATAGTGGCAGCCACAGTGCCTGCATAACAGTGCAAGCGATAGAACCCCCGTAACGGTGACAGCTCAGTGCCCGCATAATATTGACAGCTTTAGTGCTCCCATACCAGTGACGGCCTCAGGGCCCCCATAATACTGACAGCCATAGGGCCCCCATAAGGGCAGATTCACACGAGCGTTGCGTTTTTGCGCGCGCAAACAACGCGGCGTTTTGCGCGCGCAAAAACCATTTGACAGCTGCGTGTGTCATCCGTGTATGATGCGCGGCTGCGTGATTTTCGCGCAGCCGCCATCATAGAGATGAGGCTAGTCGACGGCCGTCACTGTCCAAGGTGCTGAAAGAGCTAAATCTTTCATCACCCTCGAGAGTGAATGCCGAACACAATATCGCAAAACCTGTAGAAAAAAAAGAAAAAGTTCGTACTTACCGAGAACTTCCCGGCCGTTGCCTTGGTGACGCGTCCTTGGTGACGCGCCTCTCTTGACATCGGGCCCCACCTCCCTGGATGACGTGCCAGTCCATGTGACCGCTGCAGCCTGTGCTTGGCCTGTGATTGGCTGCAGCTGTCACTTGGACTTAATTGTCATCCCGGGAGGTCAGACTGGAGGAAGAAGCCGGGAGTTCTCGGTAAGTCAGAACTTCGTTTTTTTTTCTACAGGTTCATGTATATTGGGATCGGAAGTCACGGTCCATGGTGCTGAAACAGTTTAACTCTTTCAGCACCATGGACAGTGACTATCTCCTGACATCGCGTACCGATAATTTTTTTGCCGGGTTCGGACAAAACGAGTTTGGCCGAACCCGGTGAAGTTCGGTTCGCTTGTCCGGCTTCGCTCATCGCAAAGACACTCCGTTTGGATGTTCGGAAACAGAAAAGCACGTGGTGCTTTTCAGTTTTCATTCATCCTTTTCACTGCTGTTGCGCGAATCACGCTCGTCCCACGGAAGTGCTTCCGTATGGTGCGCGTGATTTTCACGCACCCATTGACTTCAATGGGTGCGTGATGCGCGAAATACGCAGAGTTATTGAACCTGTCGCGCTTTTTGCGCAGCAGACAAACGCTGCGCAAAAAGCACGGACTGTCTGTACTGCCCCATAGACTTGTATTGGTCCATGCGTGCCGCGTGAAAACCACGCGGCCCGCACGGACCGAATACACGCTCGTGTGAATCCCCCCTAACAGCGACAACCTCAGTGCCCCCATATCAGTGACCGCCTCAGTGTCTCTAACAGTGAAAGCCTCAGTGCTCCATAACAGCGTTAGCCACAGTGCCCCCATAACAGTGAAAGTCTCAGCGCCTTATAACATTCCAGTGACATCCTCAGGGCCCCGATAATACTGACAGCCACTGAGCCCCCATAATAGCGACATCTCCAGCATCCTATCAGTGACCGCAGTGACAGCCTCAGTGCTCCATAACAGTGACAGCCACAGTGCCCCATAACAGCGACAGCCTCAAGGCCCCCATAATACTGACAGCCATAAAGCCCCCATAACAACGAGATCCTCAGCGTCCTCATATCAGTGACAGCCTCAGTGCCCCTTTACTGCGTTAGTCACAGTGCCCCCATAACAGTGAGTCTCAGTGCCTTATAATATTCCAACCAAAGTGCCCCCATAACAGTGACAGTCTCAGTGCCCCTATAATACTAACAGCCCAAGTGCTCCCATACCAGTGACCACCTCTCAGCCTATTTGAGGGTATGTTCACACGCAGATTCGGGCGTTTTACGCCTGCAAACATCTGCCCGTTGCTTTCAATGGGATTTTCGGTGTTCTGTTCCCACGAGGTGTAATTTTACATGAAAACACGCCCGCGAAAAAGAAGTGCATGTCACTTCTTGGGACGTTTTTGGAGCCGTTTTTCATTGACTCCATTGAAAAACAGCTCCAATAACGTCCGTAAAATACGCCGCGAAAAACGCGAAGAGTTACAAAAACGTCTGAAAATCAGGAGCTGTTTTCGCCTGGAAACAGCTCCGTAATTTCAGATGTATTTTGCTAAGCCGTGTGAACATAGCCTTACAGTGATAGTTTTAAAGGCGATGTCCAGGCACGGGGCGGTTTTTCATACTGATGACCTATCCACAGGAAAGGTCATCAGTATATGATCGGTGGGGGTCCGACATCCGGACCCCGCACCAATCAGATGTTCCGGCTGCCTCTGGGCACTGTAAATTTTGCAGTGGTCGGTGCCGGAAGCAGAAGGCTCTGGTCTCAGTATAGCGGCCGCGCTGCAACACGGAAGCTCTGCTCCTATTCAAGTGAATAGACCAGGAAAATCTGTCTATACTTCTACTCAATCTAAATAATTCTTTATAGGCAGATATGTTTCAGTGATACAGAGCTCCAAATCCCCAGCTTCCCCTCACACAGCCATAACATTTCATGAAAAAATCCGGTCTGCCTGCAGCAACCACTAGGGGGAGTTCTCTACATAGGGATTTATGCAGCTCTGATTGCATTAAATATTTAATTTCTATGCTGTGAGCTCCCCCTAGTGGCAGCAGAAAGAATTGTATTAACTCTACTAATGAACTGTTAAGAAGGTGGTTTCCATGTAATATGACCCCCCCCCCCCCCCCTTTACGTGCACTCCTGTCGACCTATAAAAGTTAAAGTGTCTAAGAACATGGGATATTTTACATTTTGCCCCATTCTTCACATATTTGCATTGTATCACTTGTCCTGGCCCTGCTAAATATATATATTAGGGAATTGGGAAATCAGCTGGATGTGACACGTGAGTACTGGATACATTGGAGCCTCTAGAAAAGACTATATTATGAAATTACATTATCGGAAATTCTCTAATATAAATTTATTGGTAACGTTGGACATGGACGATAAACCAGCAGCGTCGGACTGCCCCACCAGAGGACCAATGGGGCAAGCAACGATGCAATGGTTACATCATCTGGGCTGGGAGAAGGCTCAGCCTACCAGTGCCCCCGGGATTCTCTGGCGAGCGCCGCTGACTATGGTGAAGCATAGAGCCATTGGCTCCCTGCCCCGCCACTTATTATTGTAAGCCACAGGCTGTCTAAGACCTGTATCCTACTATATGATGGGAGGACACAGAGGACGTCAGGGTCCCAGTGCAGGTGTCACAATGACGTCACTGCACTGGCCCGCGGACAGCAGGAAGAGTATCCAGCCGCTTGATGTGGAAACAGAGATAGGTGAGGTTTTTTTTTTCATTTGTGGAAACTGTTAATAGGGGGAACCTAACTAAAGGGGACTACTGGACAACTGATAACCTATCCACCGGATAGGTCATCAGTACATGATCTGTGGGGGTCCGACACCCGAACCCCGCACGGTTCAGCCGCTTCGGCTGCCTCCGAGCACCTGACGTACATGCCGGAAGCAGTTGGCTCCGGGCACTGAATAGCGGACGAGCTGCCGTACTGTTCAAGTGAATAGGAGCAGGGCTGCTATGCTCAGTGGCGTAACTACCTCTGTAGCATCCATAGCGGCTGCTTCAGGGCCCGCGGCATGAGAGGGCTCATACCGCCAGCCGTCACGGCCCCCCCATGCCCGGAGGCCCCGCTAGCAGCCGCTATGGCTGCTACAGAGGTAGCGACGCCACACTATGACAGAGCAGGGAGGTACCATAAGGGTTCACAAAGGGGGGACCTAACTACTATATGGGGGCACAAAGGGGACAGCTATTATATGGGAATGTGGCAAGTGAGTCCTCGGAGCACCCTGATCACAAGTGAGGTGGACGACAGGTGAGCAGAAACGGTGTAGAAAAAGGGTGAGCTTGCTTCACCCCTTTGTTCGCATCACATTACTCCAATCCTTGACCAGCTTTAGAGGGGGTGGCCAGAAAGAGAGAAAGAACGGAAGGAGGGGTGTTCAGGGACAGAAGCGCGAGGAAAGTGAGAAGGGAGAAGAAGCGAGTGAGGACAAGACGTTCGCGCAGGAAAACAGAAAAATAAATGATTGGCGCTGGATCTAAACAATAATTGGCTGATACTGGTCGAAAACTCGTATTGCCGACAGCTATTCCTCCCGAGTAAACCGCCCAGGGTGCAGATTTTTTTAACGGGAAGGGGGAACAAAGGCCCAGCTGCCGTGATACGGAAACAGCGTAGCTTAGCGAGCTTTGCTGTTTTCGTAACTCCCGACCATCTTTACCAGGAAGTAGCCGGGAAGAAGCAGGAGCCGAGAAAGCCAGAACGGGATTTAGGGGGCCCCGTTCTAGAGATAGGTGCAGGTCGTAGAGGTGGGAAAACCCCTTTAACTGACTTCTGAACTCCACTACAAACATTTTCTACAGACGGGGCAGCAAATTCTACCGCTTAGTTCTTTTTATTTGCAGTCAGTCCCCTTCACGACGCTCAGCACACACATCATAAAAGCACCGGTAGGCTCAGGGGGCGGAGCAAGAAGAACCCTAACACTGATTGGCTGAGAGGCTCAGCCAGCCAGTATTAGGCATAATTTCAGCAGCGCCGCTATGCCGGATCAATAACCGGTCTGAAGATGGCGATGCTGCTTGCTAGGTGCGGCGCGCTCTATCTGGTGGTCTTGGTCACATAGTGAGCGCCGCTGTCAGATGTTGCACTGCATCCGACAATGACGCTGGTTACTAGGTGACGAAGACCACCAGACAGAGCGAGCCTCACCAGGCCCCTCCCCTCCTATTACCTTTTCCTAGTCCTTGCCTCTCCGTGGAACTACTGTCCCGTACTGTAATCATGTTTTCAGTACGGGACAGTAGTTCCACGGAGAGGCAGGGACTCCTAGCGTCGTACATAACTATGATGCTAGGAGCCCGGCTCCCTGCTGTGTGTTCGGTCCGGGACTTGCGGCCAAAATACGTTCCGTCCTTTATGTTCATATGCAGTTAGCTCCCTCTAGTGGTGGCTGCAGGCAGCCAGAATTATATTATTGATCAAGTCAGAGCACGGAGAATGGACAAAAAAGAGAGATAGCGTAGCAAACATAGCAGCACAAAGTATTTCAGGAGAGGCATCTGCTGACCTTGTGGAACACAGTGAACTGTCCACTCATGTGATGAGGTTAGTGAGGACAAGTCTGCATTAAACAGGTGCAGTGTCATGTTGTGAGAAGCGTGAGACAAGGTGGGAACGATGCAGACCGAGAGTAGAAGATGCAGGATCCCCAGCAGCACAGAGCATTTCAGAACGGTTCCTAATCCTGTAGGAGGCAATGACCTGTCCACTCATGTTAATGAAAATAGGGCTGTGTCATAAAATTAGTAGGGGAATAGGAGGTGCAGATACTGAGACAGAGGAGTAAGGCCGCAGTATCACAGAGTATTTCAGGAGATGAGTGTGCTGATCCTGTGGGAGGTAGGGACCAGTATAAATCCTGTAATGTTAAAAGGACAGGACTGCACGTGACATTGTCATGATGTGAAGAGGGGAGACGTGAGATGCCACAGACTGTAGGAGCGCAGCCCCCAGCAGCACAGAGTATTTCAGTAGATGAATACCTTGAATCTGTGGAAGACAGTGATATATACTTCTAGTATAGTTGAATTCGAGGCGATACACAGTACAATTAATGTTTTAGTGACAAAATAATCATTTACATATACACATAAATGCATCAGAACATTCAGCAATGAAGTTGTATGGACAAGTTATAAAAAAAATTCAATTTCCCGCCGTCCCTCCAATATCTCAGCACTCCGGGACTGCTTCAATATTACAATCATGTGGCCGAGCGCAACATTGTCATCCAATAAAAAAATATGAACCCAAATCTTTTGATTTTTCAAGACAAGTCAGGAAAGAGTAGAAGCCGATTTGACCGGCGTTGGGGCGATGATGTCATCAGTCGTCCTGAATGCCGCATTTCACGTTTGCTGGGACAGCGATGTCTAGGGAGGAAAGACACAAAGCAGATGACTTACATGGCAAAATATCCAGAGGGAATTTTAAGAATTCTGGTCATATATGGTGCCCGTTTTGTAGCAGCGTTTAGTATTAGAAATTTGTCGAATTTATTGCGATGTTATGAAAATTGTTTAAATTAATGCGATTTTATATAATTCCTTAATATATTTGATATGAACTACAAAGAGGGTCTGCTTGCCTGTAAATGTAATAATTAATAGTGACATCTTGAGGTCATACTGTGTACTGCAGATAGTGTAGGAGCGACATAGCGACATCTTGTGGTCACGGTGTATATCGCATTTGTTATAGTATATGCTACCAACGGCATAAAAAAAACCAAATATGGTAAAAAGGATATCAATATCAATGATTATTCCCCTGCCGCTCCAGGGCCTCATGCACATGGCTGTATTATAGCTCTGTGTTGTACGGAGCCATAGAAGTTCACCTTACAGCTTCTCCGTGTGCCTTCGATTTCGTGACATGCTACATTGCATCGGTATTAAAGAGGCATTCTCCACTAGAAGCATTGATTCAGGCGGAGAATATCTCTGACATATCACATGTAATGGATTATTATATGCGTAATCTCAGCAGCTCCGTAGTACGAAGTGAAAGGGGACTAAGTGTGACACTATCAAGCCTGGCCATAGACTCTCCCTGGTTCAATCAGTCAGCTTGGATTGGGCCAGGTATACCAGTTTATTGTTATAGGGAGATTGGGATAAGCGGCTACCAAACACATCTGATAACGCTTATCTCTTGGGGGATTCATTTGCATATGTTGGAGGACAGTCATGCTGCCCAATACACATTTGATTCTGTATAGTCATCTTTAGAGCGGTTTACTAACAGGGATTCGTGCCAGGGTTTAGCCAGATTATGGAGGAGGTGTTTTAAGGCGCCTCGTGGTCAGGTATCGGGTGTGATTGGAGAGTGGGCAGAGACAGTCTGTCAGGTGCGAGGAAAGTCACGCACAGGACTGACGGAGTGGCAGAGAACCCGAGGAGGTTTGTGAAGAGGATTTGGTCATGACCAGCGTTCGTCACTGAAAAAGCAAAATTTGTGTGTCCTGCTAAATGGTTTCAGGTCGGACCGCCACCGGCACCTTGACCCTAACCGGACTGTATAACTTGGGTCTGCCTAGGTGAGTGCTCCATGACCAGAGGAGACCTTGTGTGTGTGTCCTGCAAGTGGTTTCGGAGCACTTCCGGGATAATCCGGTATGATGGTTAGGTAAAGGGTTAGTAAAGCCTGCCAGCCAGTGTGACAAAGGACCATAAACTGTGACCACCAAGCTAAGTGCCCTTTATGGACTGTATCCGCCAAGCTAAGTGCCCTTCAAGGACTGTAACTGCCAATCTAAGTGCCCTTTATAGACTGTAACAGTCAAGCTAAGTGCCCTTCAGAGACTGTAACTGCCAAGCTAAGTGCCCTTCAGAGACTGTAACCGCCAAGCTAAGTGCCCTTCAGAGACTGTAACTGCCAAGCTAAGTGCCCTTTAGAGACTGTAACTGCCAAGCTAAGTGCCCTTCAGAGACTGTAACTGCCAAGCTAAGTGCCCTTCAGAGACTGTAACCGCCAAGCTAAGTTCCCTTCAGAGACTGTAACCGCCAAGCTAAGTGCCCTTCAAAGACTGTAACTGCCAATCTAAGTGCCCTTTATAGACTGTAAGGGTATGTTCACACGATAGCAGGCATTTACGGCTGAAATGACAGCCTGTTTTCAGAAGAAAACAGCTGCGTCGTTTCAGCCGTAAATGCTCCTCCTCGTAATATACGAGGCGTCTTTGACGCTCGTTTATCTTGAGCTGCTCTTGATTGAGTTCAATGAAGAACAGCTCAAATTACGTTGCAAAGAAGTGCCCTGCACTTCTTTGCCGAGGCAGTCAATTTACGCGTCGTCGTTTGACAGCTGTCAAACGATGACGCGTAAATTACAGGTCGTCTGCACAGTACGTCGGCAAACCCATTCAAATGAATGGGCAGATGTTTGCCGACGTATTGGAGCCGTATTTTCAGACGTAAAACGAGGCATAATACGCCTCGTTTACGTCTGAAAATAGGTCGTGTGAACCCAGCCTAACAGTCAAGCTAAGTGCCCTTCAGAGACTGAGACTGTAACCGCCAAGCTAAGTGCCCTTCATGGAATGTATCCGCCAAGCTAAGTGCCCTTCAGAGACTGTAACTGCCAAGCTAAGTGCCCTTCAAAGACTGTAACTGCCAAGCTGAGTGCCCTTCAAAGACTGTAACTGCCAAGCTGAGTGCCCTTCAAAGACTGTAACTGCCAAGCTGAGTGCCCTTCATGGACTGTATCCGCCAAACTAAGTGCCCTTCAAAGACTGTAACTGCCAAGCTAAGTGCCCTTCAAAGACTGTAACTGCCAAGCTAAGTGCCCTTCAGAGACTGTAACCGCCAAGCTAAGTGACCTTCAGAGACTGTAACCGCCAAGCTAAGTGCCCTTCATGGACTGTATCCGCCAAGCTAAGTGCCCTTCATGGACTGTAACCGCCAAGCTAAGTGCCACAGTTGTAACAATTACTCATTGTGCCCAAGCTGGAGAAAGGCTTGTTTCATTGAAATGTACGGTGTCTGCCTCCATTATTGAGCCATCCTCAGGTGGGGTCCTGGTTCAGGAGCAAGGGCCACACTCTCAGAAAATGGACCCTCTAACAATCCCTTTTACCGCTCTTTTATTACGTTCTTCTAATAAAGCATCACACCCCTGATCTCTTGCAGTGGATACATGTCCTCACCTATCTGTTTAGGCCTCGGCAGGTTAAGATTATTCATGATCTTCACAAACTCTCCTTCACTCTTGGTCAGTCGAGGGTTCAGATTCTTCTCCTCCTTAACAGTTGTCACAGTCTGACCTGTAGCCGGAGAGAAGGAAATCAGACAGAGACTAAGGAGGGATTTCATTCTAAGAGACTGCATTGAAATCAGTGTAAAACCTCGCAGGTGCTGCTGAAAGAAGAGCAGGGAGGAGACAGCAGGGGCAATGCAGCTCTAAGAAGCCTGGGTGACTCTGTGACTAAATTATAGCTCCATAGTTACTAAAATGGCTGCTGTAACTTACCTATTTGACAAACCCAACTAAAAAATGGGGGGAGGATAAATTCCAGACTTCGAAAGAAACCAAAAGCACAGTGAACCGCTCCTTATAGTTTCTGCTGGTAAAATGCTGTACTTATTTCCATTAGGAAGGAATCTAATTACAACCGGACCTTATGTCATATGACATACGTTGGCATTCAGACACAAGCAAGTATAAATTGGTGATCAGACAGGTAGAGCAGCCGCATATCTTGGAGGAGAGAACAGCTATTGGCTGAAATAGAATCGGACTCCTCCGAATATTATTTCTCACCCCTCCCCCACCCCAAAATCTGTTGCCGATTGGTTGTCTGATGGCGACTATAGACATAAGTCGGAGAGGCTCAAACGTTACTTGTGACATCAAACGGGTCGGGGTGTTTTGGAGATAACAGATTTGTGGGGGTCGCAGGACTCACCGGTGTAGTCATGAGCCGGGTACAGGTAGCAGCTCTCCGGCAGGGTGAAGATCTTGCTGTGGACGGAATGATACAGGGTATTGGAGCACCCTGCAAGTAGATCACATTTTATTTAAGGAACCAGGATATAATAAGCAGCCCACAAATAGAGGAACGCTGGCGGACGGGCGGTCAGGTCGTACCCTGCTGGAAGTCTGTGCGCCCGCAGCCTCTGATGAGCAGGGCATCGCCGGTGAAGGCCATGCTTTTATCATTGAGCACGTAGGTAAGACAGCCATCCGTGTGCCCGGGAGTGGACCGCGCCTCTAGGGACTGCAGAGGAAACGCAACGGAAAGTCATCATTATATTATATCTACAGAGAGAAATTAAGAAATTGCATAAATATTCACCCCCTAATTCTTAAAGGGTAAGGAAAAAGCCGCCACATTTTAGAGCAGCATAAATAAAATATGACATTTGTAAACACTTTGCTTGCTTTGTACCGATTTTGAATTCCGTAATGTTTTCTTCTCCATTCACAGGCAAAGCCAAAATTCTGCACAGTTAGTGTCATCGGAGTGCAGTGCATTGTGGGAGCTGAGATAACCAGGACGCAGATCTAGTAAAGCGGAGGTGGCATAACGGTCAGCTTCTAAGCAGCAACTGGAAGCATTTTTAGCTTTGTTTTTGCTTTCACTTTGGATGTGAGTGGAGAAGATATTAATATTATAATGTGTTCAAAAGTGGAGTTGCCCTTTAAGAGGGCAATTTCACCCTTTAAAAAAAGAAGCATTGATTGTACGGGAGGCTTCGGATGTCACTACTGCTGGGTAAATATGAGGGAACAAACCCAGATACTGATGATGTCACTACTGCTGGGTAAATATGAGGGAACAAACCCAGATACTGATGATGTCACTACTGCTGGGTAAATATGAGGGAACAAACCCAGATACTGATGATGTCACTACTGCTGGGTAAATATGAGGGAACAAACCCAGATACTGATGATGTCACTACTGCTGGGTAAATGTGAGGGAACAAACCCAGATACTGATGATGTCACTACTGCTGGGTAAATATGAGGGAACAAACCCAGATACTGATGATGTCACTACTGCTGGGTAAATAGGAGGGAACAAACCCAGATACTGATGATGTCACTACTGCCGGGTAAATATGAGGGAACAAACCCAGATACTGATGATGTCACTACTGCTGGGTAAATATGAGGGAACAAACCCAGATACTGATGATGTCACTACTGCTGGGTAAATATGAGGGAACAAACCCAGATACTGATGATGTCACTACTGCTGGGTAAATAGGAGGGAACAAACCCAGATACTGATGATGTCACTACTGCCGGGTAAATATGAGGGAACAAACTCAGATACTGATGATGTCACTACTGCTGGGTAAATAGGAGGGAACAAACCCAGATACTGATGATGTCACTACTGCTGGGTAAATATGAGGGAACAAACCCAGATACTGATGATGTCACTACTGCTGGGTAAATAGGAGGGAACAAACCCAGATACTGATGATGTCACTACTGCTGGGTAAATATGAGGGAACAAACCCAGATACTGATGATGTCACTACTGCTGGGTAAATATGAGGGAACAAACCCAGATACTAATGATGTCACTACTGCTGGGTAAATATGAGGGAACAAACCCAGATACTGATGATGTCACTACTGCTGGGTAAATATGAGGGAACAAACACAGATACTGATGATGTCACTACTGCCGGGTAAATATGAGGGAACAAACCCAGATACTGATGATGTCACTACTGCTGGGTAAATATGAGGGAACAAACCCAGATACTGATGATGTCACTACTGCTGGGTAAATAGGAGGGAACAAACCCAGATACTGATGATGTCACTACTGCTGGGTAAATAGGAGGGAACAAACCCAGATACTGATGATGTCACTACTGCTGGGTAAATATGAGGGAACAAACCCAGATACTGATGATGTCACTGAAGAATCCAGGCCAATGTCCTGACCCATATTATACCCCGTGACTTCTGCCCTGGGTCCAATACTTGATGTTCCACACTTACATATTTGCCAAAATTGATGTGATCTCCCTCCTGTATGTGGACGTCTGCCAGGGCTCCGCTGTCCTTGGAGATAACGCTCTTACACCCCGGAAGGAGCTTCTTCAAAACGCCTGTCCCAGTAATGTGATCTGCATGGCAGTGAGTATTGGCTAGCGGGTGAAAAAAAAACGAACAATGGGTTAATAAGATGTTAGAATAGGTAACCACATAGGGGGCAGTATTATAGTAGTTTTCAGCCTCTGAGAATCATCCCATTCACTGACAGCAAACAGATATCTTGAAAATGGTGAGAAATTGAAAACACAAAGGCCCAGAGGACTGGCGCGTAAATTTGGCGCATCCGGTCCTGTGCGCCACAAACTGAAATCTACATCAGCTACGAACTGGAGTCGATTTCGCTATAATTTACGCCAATTTCTGGCAAACATTACAGTAAATTTATAGGCTGTGTTTGGACTCGCCCGACCCACTAAGCCCCACCTACTTTTTATAAGTGGCGAGAATAGGGTAAAAAAAAAAAACAGCCTTTTGGCGCAAAACGGAAGACTTTTTTTTACGTCACTAAAGCGGCGTAAACCTCTTGATGAATTCCCCTCAAAGTATGTTAAAAATTTGCGGAACTTCTCATTATAAAATGATTTTGGCCTTGTTCACATCTGCACTTGTTTTTTCGTTACTCTGTTTAGTCATAAAAACAAAATAACAGAGACATCGGACTTTCATAGGATTTCCATCATGGTTTCCGTAATTTTCCTGAACAAAATAGCGCCGCACGCTGCTCATCTATAGGAGGTGTTCTCTACGGTTTACGGATGTATGTATTGTACCCCTTCCCCCGTACCTGCATAGACCATATTGAGGCCCAGATCTTTGACCAGCTTTGCGTCGCGGTTCGCCGTTTCCAGCACGGGGTCGATCAGAACGGCTTCTTTGCTTTCCGCATCTGCAAGAAGGTAAGTGTACGTACAGCTGACGGGCTCGAACAACTGTGAGGGAACAAGAACAGACGTTTAGTTACTATACCGAAATCACCATAGCAACCGGAGCGGCTCCACTGCTATAGGGGACCCTGCCCTATGGAAAACGATCATAATAGGACTGAATATCCATAAATGATTCAGGACAATCAGGAAACTACGAGGAAACTTTCGGGAAGGGGCATCAGGGAGATTGTGAAATGCGGAGAATAAAGCGGCGCACAGAACAGAATTTGCGCCCTTATGTCCCGCTCATTTATATAGGACGCGTAAATAGTGAACATGACCCCCTCCCTAATATCCCGAAATGAATACAGATCCCAGATCAGACCTCCAAACTAATGCAGACCCCTAAAATACAGATCCCTGACCCCCAAATACAGACAGAAAATACCCCTTAATACAAACCCCAAATAATATGGATCCTAAACCCCCTTAAGACCCCCAGACCCCTCATAATACAGATCTCAGACCAGACCCCCTTAATACAGATCCTTCCTTTAATACATATCTTAGCCCAGACCCCCTTAAAAAAGACGACAGGACAGACCCTTCTTAATACAGACCCCAGACCAGACCCCAAATAATACAGATCCCTGACCCCCTTAATACAGACGTTAGACCAGACCCCCTAATAGAGAAACCAGACCGGACCCCAATTAATTCAGATCTCAGACCCCTCCCTTTGACATATCTCTGACCAGACCCTCTTAAAAAAAAGACCCCAGGACAGATCCCCTTAATACAGACCCCCATACCAGATGTACACATACTCACCTCTCCCCATTCCTGCAGTCCTCCTCACTCCCAGGTGGCGCTGCAGACAACGCCATAACTCCGGCGTCAGGTTGCGGCCTGCCGCGCCAGCACCCAGACGTGATGAAGACCGCAGGAGCGGGGGGAGAGGTGAGTATAACGTAGAGAAGGCGCCGCAGTACCGTCTCTACCTGGAGTCCAGGGGGGGGGTTCCCCTTTTATCCCTGAGTCTCCCAGACATTGCGGGACACCTGACAGGTATGTTTTTACCTTGTTTGCCAACATATAGAGTCAATATAAAAAAAAAATATTCAGCTGGCAAATTTCTCGTACAATAGCCATGAGGTGGCATAAAAAAAGAGAAGTGTCTAATACATGCTGGGAGTTGTAGTGATGAACAGCGGGAGAGACACCGGCTGCAATAGACTATATATATAGTAAAGTGGGCGACTCCAGGTCTTCGGGGGTCCACTCCGGGATTTCCCAGTGCCCGGGGCTGAATGCAAGACAGGAACTTACAGAATGAATGTATGTAATGTCCGCCGTCTGCCTTCCTGGTCTTCCCGCCGCCGCCGCCGCCACACACTTCATGTTTTTACCCTCAACACCCCAGCAGGTCACTCCCTCCATTATAGGATTATTACAGGCTCGTCGCTGATCATAAAACTTTATATATGTCCCATCCCTGGGTGAGAGGTAGAGAGACGGCCGCACCTCAGGTCCTCTAAAATGTCATAGTACGGCTCACATAGTGGGGGTGTCATCCAGCTTTCCCAGACCCCTGAATGGTAATTTGCCCTGCAGGAACTGGAGACCTAATGCGGTAGATTAGGCATTCAGGATTCTGGGAAAGCTGGGTGATAATCCAGAAACAGAAGGGAATTTAGATCGTGAGCTCCCCTGGAGACGCCGGGGGGAATTTACTATCAGGTTTACGCCACTTTAGCGACGTAAAATAAAGTGGCAAAATTTGGTGCGAAAAACGTGCAACTTTTTTTAAATTTTACGCCGCGCCCAATCACTTTTTACAAAGAACAGGGCTAACCGGGGCCGACGAATTGACAAGTATTATGGCGCAATTCTACGCCAGCTCATATCTGGCGAAAAAGTGACTTTCTGGCGCCCGGACATGCTCCTAATTTATTAAGAGGCGCGCGAATTTCGCTTCAAAGTTCTCGAGATGAAGGTTGGCGTCTGAAACGCCAGTCTTGATGGTGATGACGACCTGTGCGGCGCTGCGGATTATGCCGGCGCCATATAAGTAACATAAATACGTTTTCTAGAATAATGACGCACTCGGCAACGCAGGGGTTAAGGCGGTCAGCGGGTTTGAGGCCGGACTGCAAATGCGGCAAGGGTTAATGGAGCCAATATGTTGGCGCTGTATAAATAAAAGATAATAATATTATTGTAAATAGAGACAGCACAGAGAGGGTTAACACACACCCCTCCAGTGCTGGAGATTATTTACCTGTCTGAAGATAAGTCCCCTCGCCGCTGCCATGGCACCATACCCCCGGATCCCTCCGATCAGCACTTTGCCAAACGATGTCAACATTTCCTGCCGTCAGCGGTGTCGTTACACTGTGTCACTACTATATCTGTCAGTGGGGTTTAGCCTGCAGGGAGACACGCCCACCAGTGCTCCACCAATCACAGGCTGGCAACTGGAGTGGGCGTGGTTAGCTGTTAACTCCTTCATGGTCACAGCTGTGTGGTGTGGTCACGTACTGCTAAGAAATGAAAGCTGAGCTCTGATTGGTTGCTATAGGCAACAAGGACATTTTTGATAAATGAAGCCCTAGGGATCTATTTACAGGTTGCAATTGGGTGCGATTAGAGCCGCATCCAAAAATCGCATGTGTTTTTACAGCAACTTGATGCCTTTTTCAATACTGCGGCAGTAAAGAACGTATCCGAATAAAAAAAACGCACCAAATCGCAGTAAAAACGCATGCGGTTTTCTAAGGTTATTTTTCTAAGCGGTTCCAACCGCAATTCAAATGCAACATGTGAATAGACCCTAAGGCTCCATGCACACGACCGTATATTTCATCCGGAATTACGGACCCGTTTATTTCTATTGGCCACGGACACCTTTCCGTATTTTTACGGATGGGTGTCCGTGCTGAAAAATGATAGAACCTGCCCTATACTTGTCCGTAATTACGGCACGGACTCTCCGATAGAAGCCTATGGGCACTTCTGTAAATACGGAATTATTACATTACATTATTGATGTATGACTGATACAAGGTTGGCGCAGTTTCGCCAAAATGGTGCGTTTTGCTTTGATTTTTTTACGGCAATTGCAGAAATAAATCGCAAATTGACCGCACCGTCAAATCAAATTAAACGACTTTTTCTCTCTTCGTATTGATAATTTCCTCTTGTGTTCCATATTGGGTGTAAGCGGCTGTGATCCTCCGCCGGTGCGCAGAAACTGGATGCCGCTTGTGTACGTCCGATCTGCATGTCATACATGAGCGCCATTTTTCTGCCGAGTCATATGGTCTAAAACTCACGCAATTGTAGCAAACGCTCTGCTGTGAGAAGCGTTAGGTCTGTGCAGGTTCTCAGCCTCTAGATCTTAACAGGAATTTCACTGACAACAAGCAGAGATCTTGAAAATCAATTGTTTTAACAATCGTTTGTCCCCATAAATGATGATCGTTGCTCCATGTGAGTGGAGTAAACGAGCGCCGATCGACGTGCTGTATCGTTGATCAGCGCTCGTTTTTCTGGCTAGTATCGGGCCGCCTAAAACCACCTTTTGTAATTAGTTCCTTGCGTACTTACTTTCTCCCCCTGACACGGTAAAGAACATTAGAGGCTTATAATGGACGTCACATTAACCTGTAAAGAGTTGTTTCAGATAACAACAGGCACCCCCACCCCGGGTTCTCCCCTCCCATTAAAATAATTGATGATGCAACCAACCTGGTTCTTTATAGCGGTTGTGAGTTTCGCCTGATACAAAGCTCCAAATCCCCTGCTCCTCTTTACAGAGACATACAGTCAGATGATACAATTCTGTC
The DNA here is from genome assembly GCF_050947455.1 of Rhinoderma darwinii. Classification (NCBI taxonomy): domain Eukaryota; kingdom Metazoa; phylum Chordata; class Amphibia; order Anura; family Rhinodermatidae; genus Rhinoderma; species Rhinoderma darwinii. The sequence continues at coordinate 95,273,643 of NC_134696.1, read as the reverse complement.
TGCCTGCAGTCACCACTAGGGGGAGCTTACTGCATACTGTCTTATCATTGAGTTTAATGTATAACCTGTATGCAGTCATCTCCGGAGCTCCAATTTCTTGATTGTGAACGAAAACTTTACAATCAGTGAATCTTTGAGGATTTGATTGACTCTTTATGATTTGGACACCCCCCCCCCCCATGCATGTGTCCTATTAGGGTATATATGGCTGTAATAGAGGGCTGGTGGGAAACCTCCCAGCACCCCCTCTGGCAGACTGCTCGTTCCTTTTTATTGGATCCCATGGAATGAAAACTTGGTGACAATTGCTTATTTCAGGGGTCCTGGCAGCAGGCTCTAAATTGGGGGGATTTGTTACAAGGGAAGGGATGGTACGGGGCTAAAAGACAAAAATGTAGAATCGCGAGATGGCTCCGCAGTGATAGAGATTATAATATTAAATGTGATTATTTGGTGGGATTTTTGGTCGCAGGGACCTGGAATGGCGGGGTCCACTACTTATCACCACCAGATCATGTATCTACACACGCGGGATGAGCCGATCACGATGACTTGCAAAGTGACATCAATTATTCCAAGAAAATGGAAATAATCAGATTACAAGTCAGTTAACCCATCCAAGACCGTAGAAGAGAAGAATTATCTACATGTTTGTCAGTGACATTAACCAGAGGTGCAAAGGTGTCCCCGGGACCGAGCGTTCTTTCCTGTAATCCTGTAAGGAGCATTTCCACTACAAAAAAAAATAGAAAAATCCAGTAAATATAAATCCGTCGTCTTCTTTCATCACGTGACGTTATATCTATATCCAGGGGTGACAACCAAAATGGCCATTTCATCTACTACAGGAGAGGGCAGAGGGGTAACATGCAGCTCATGGGCAAAATCTGTAACAGGCCCCCAACTACCATGTGTCATTTATAATACTGGTGCCTTCTTATGTGGCAGAGACCCAGTGGGCACCGAGATAGATAGATAGATAGATAGATAGATAGATAGATAGATAGATAGATAGATAGATAGATAGATAGATAGATAGATAGATAGATAGATAGATAGATAGATAGATAGATAGATAGATAGATGATAGATATGAGATAGATAGATAGATAGATAGATAGATAGATAGATAGATAGATAGATAGATAGATAGATAGATAGATAGATAGATAGATAGATAGATAGATAGATAGATAGATAGATAGATAGATAGATAGATAGATATGAGATAGATAGATATGAGATAGATAGATATGAGATAGATAGATATGAGATAGATAGATAGATAGATAGATAGATAGATAGATAGATAGATAGATAGATAGATAGATAGATAGATAGATAGATAGATAGATAGATAGATAGATAGATAGATAGATAGATAGATAGATAGATATGAGGGAGATAGATAGATAGATAGATAGATAGATAGATAGATAGATAGATAGATAGATAGATAGATAGATAGATAGATAGATAGATAGATAGATAGATAGATAGATAGATAGATAGATGATAGATAGATAGATAGATAGATAGATAGATAGATAGATAGATAGATAGATAGATAGATAGATAGATAGATAGATGATAGATAGATAGATAGATAGATAGATAGATAGATAGATAGATAGATAGATAGATAGATAGATAGATAGATAGATAGATAGATAGATAGATATGAGATAGATAGATAGATATGAGATAGATAGATAGATAGATAGATAGATAGATAGATAGATAGATAGATAGATAGATAGATAGATAGATAGATAGATAGATAGATAGATAGATAGATAGAATTGCACCCTATTGTTCCCTGTTATCCGCCATATTATGCCGGCAATGACTAACGTGAAGTCCAGAAAAATCTTTGCCCCCATGATCACTACTTTTTCACCCATATCCGCCTCTTATAACACTACTGCTTCTTTATAAGATGACAGACTTTACGGTTAGTGGCCCTTTAATAACAAGTATAAACTTTGCCATGTTTTTTTCTAAAAATACATTTCAAATCATAATCGTTTCTAGGACGGAGGCCCCAGTGAAGAATTGGGAGTTGGTTGTGTGATGAGACACGTACACGGTGCACACGTCTCTCCTTACTACATTTACAAGTGTCAACAATTCTTTTTGTTTAACCCCTTCTCTTCCCCCATAGAAAGGACGGATTACAAATGTGCAAAATCCAAAGTTACATCTTGTGGAATTCCTTAAAAATTAATCCCCACCTTTATCATCATGTCATATTTCGGTCCAACATGCTGTGGGGTTGTCCATGATTAGAAAAATATGGCAGCTTTTTTCCAAAAACAGCACCACACCTGTTCACAGGTTGTTCCTGGTATGACAGGTCAGCCCCTTTTACTTCAAATAAGCTGAGCTGCAATACCAGACACAACCCATGGACAGGGCTGGCGCTGTTTTGGCAGAAAGCAGCCATGTTTTTCTAAACCTGTATAATCCCTATAAATTCTCCATAGACAGCAAAAATGTAAAAAAAAAAAAAATAACTGGCTACCACTAGGGGGAGCAGAGGAGCTTACTACACTTATTAATGAGTTAAAGGGGATTTCCGGTTCCTTAGGCTAGGCCATCAACATTGGATGGTGGGGGGCCGACTCTTGGCACCCCCACCAATCAGTTGTTTGAAGGGGCAGTAGCCTTCATTGTTTACAGCTCTGTACTTTTAGTAGCTGTCGTGTCTGGTATTACAGCTCAGTCACATTTACTTGAATGTGAGGAGGCTTTATCGACTTGTAATCCCACAAAGCCACTACTAAAAGTACAAAACTGAACCTGGAAAACAATGAAAGGAACACCGGAGCGATGCGGACCCTTTAAACAGCAGATTGGGAGGGGTGCCGAGAGTCCGATCCCCACTGATCTATTTTGATGGCCTGTTCCTAAGGATGAGACCCCTTTGATAACTAAACAGTATTCAGAGAGCTCCCCCTAGTGGCGGCTGCAGGCAGATAGAAGTTTATCATTTCACTCAACGGGGGGGAATTTCATAAGACTGGCGTTTCGTACGCCAGTCTTAATAGGAAGAAAGTTGGAGAAGGATGTGTCATATTTATTAAGAAGTAAACAAACGCCTCTTAGTAAATGCTGCATGTTTCGGCCAGACGTTCATCACAATTGTAGCACAACAATATTTTTTTTAAATTGAATTCTCTGATGGTGAAGAAGGGGGGGGGACTGATGGGGGGGGACAAGGTTCGGGCCCGGCTTAGGCCTCTACCTTGCTACGGCCTACAGAGTGAAATCTACGCCAGCTCTATATCCACTATAATTTACGCCAGTGCCTTAAATAATAACAAATTTGTCGGGCCACTGTGACCCCCAGCCCATTTTAAGAAGACTCTCCCCCTTGCCACAAAAGAGGCGAGGGCGGAGTAAAAAGGCCGAAGTTCGCAAGACTGTTGGGCTCTATTGCGACTTTTCTATGCCAAAAAACTGGCGTAGAAAGATTGATAAAATCCCTCGATGCTTTTGGAGAAGATTTGGAGCTTTGTATCAGAAAAACAAAGCTTTATTAGCAAAAAGGGAAAGTTCACACAGGGCGGATCTGCTGCGAAAGGTACACAGCGTATCCGCCCCGTTGCCCCGCAGGGAATTCCAGCTGAAAAACCACACCAAATTGTGGTGCCGTTTTTCGGCCGGAATGTCCGCTGTGGAAATCCTGCATAGAAAAAAAAATCCTGATATTTACCATGGTGACGTTCTGACGCCCTTGGATGACGTTTTATCCCATGTGACCGCTGCAGCAAATCACAGGCTGCAGCGGTCACATGGGATGAAACGTCATCCCAGGAGGCCGGCCTGGACAAAGAGGAGCGGAATTCATGGTAGGTATAAGATTTATTTTGTTTTCCTGAGTTACGATTTTTGGGGCGGAATTGCAGTTTTTCTGCCGCAAAAATCGCAACATCTGCTACCTCCACATTGAATTCAATGGGGCAAAACCCCAAATCCGTTCCATTTCTGTATCATAGCCGCACTCCATATCTCCTTGTTGTTCCACAGCTACAGATAATGACATGTCTGACAAGATTTCGTGCTCCGGGTTCGGGGGTCAGACGTCTCTTCTTTCTGTCGATGTAACATGATTCAGCAGGTTTTCCTTCTGGTGAGGACGTGACTCGCCGACTCATTCACTGCTACACCCAGAGCGGTATTTACTGTCCGCCTCCGAGAGGAACGTCTCCTTTATTTGACAATGGCAATTGTCCATGATATGAAATAATTACAGAGAAATTCTTTTAATCCGGCATCTGATAATCCAGCAGCGATCAGTTCCCATTGTTTTCGTTACTGTATTACATAATTATTACTCAATTCACGATCTTTAAAAAAATGTATTAGTAATTCCACCTATAAGGGCATGTGCACACACAAAATCAGAAACGTCTAAAAATACGGAGCTGATTTTCAGACGTTTTTTAAGTCACACGCGTTTTTCGCTGCGTTTTTTGCAGCCGTTTTTGGAGCTGTTTTTCTATAGAGTCAATGAAAAACGGCTCAAGAAGTGACATGGACTTCTTTTTCGCGGGCGTCTTTTTACGCGCCGTTTTTTGAAAATGAGCCGTAAAAAACTGCCCCGTCGGAACAGACCGCCATATTTCCCATTGAAATCAATGGGCAGAGGTTTGTAGGTGTATTCGAGGCATAAACGCCCCGAAATACGCCTGAAAACACTCCATGTGCACATACCCTCAGGGATAGACCCTAGTGGCCACTGGTTGGCTCCAAAGTCACCTCCAAATGGGGTCTTCTGCTGGACTTTTGACACTCATTATCGTGTCAGAGCCCGTGCCCACCGGAGGATCCGCTTTCAGGGTGGTGGGCCAGTCCGATTCTGGCGAAACATTTCAATATGAGGTTTTATGTGTCCCTGAACCTGAGTCTCGCCTTTCATGGAGCTCCAGGGCATTGCTCCTATGGACTATATATAGTATAATGGGCTGTATATTACAGAGCGTCATTGTAGTCGATCTCCCCTCCTCCCTCATACCAGAAATATTCTCATTTCATGGGCCTACATTATTGCTACTGTAGTTCGGAGAACTGGGGGCTGGGGGGGGGGGGATGCACACACAATAACACAAGAGCATTGAAACCTATGGGATTTATTATATAAGAATCTGTAGATATAATAGTTGATGGATCGTCTTCTTATCATGGAATCTCACGGTCATTCTGAGGAGAGATAAACAGTTATATAGGTTTTAATATAAGATCGTCATGTGATACATGTCCTCAAAATCTGTAACAGCCCCCCCCCCTACCGTGCGCCATTTATAATACCGGTGTCTTCTTATAGGGCTGAGCGGCCTTTGGGCACCTTAGACGCAAGGGCCCGGGTCTAACTGCTACCTTTGCACCCCCTATAGCTACACCCTGTATGTCCTGCTCACGCATTTCATATACCGATGTTTTTCAATCAACTCATTTTTGAATATTTCTAAAAACATCTGCCATCTACCGGCACAGAGGGAATTTTTTTTGGCCTTAAAGAGGACTGGTCTTTGTATCCGGTATACAGAGCAGTTGTATAGTTCGCTGGATCCTGTACCTGTCAGCGGGACTGACGGGTTCAGTGTCAGCGGCTCCTGCCAGACTTTCACACATTAACTTATAGATGTGATAGATTACAGGGACATGCAAGGAGCCGCTGACACTGAACCCGTCAGTCCCACGGGACTCAAAATAAATCTTGACTGTGATTTAGGCCTCCCACACACAAGCGTGTTCGGCCCACGATATACAGTCCGTATGTCGGCCGCATTTCCCGTACCGAACACACTGCAGGGAGCCGGGCTCCTAGCATCATAGTTATCTCCGGGAATCCCTGCCTCTCCGCGGAACTACTGTCCCGTACTGAAAACATGATTACGGTATGGGATAGTTTTCCCACAGCGAGGCAGGGACTCCTAGCGTCATAGATACAGTGAAGGAAATAAGTATTTGATCCCTTGCTGATTTTGTAAGTTTGCCCACTGTCAAAGACATGAACAGTCTAGAATTTTTAGGCTAGGTTAATTTTACCAGTGAGAGATAGATTATATTAAAAAAGAAAAAAGAAAATCACATTGTCACAATGATATATATTTATTTGCATTGTGCACAGAGAAATAAGTATGTGACCCCCTACCAACCATTAAGAGTTCAGCCTCCCCCAGACCAGTTACACGCTCCAAATCAACTTGGTGCCTGCATTATAGACAGCTCTTACATGGTCACCTGTATAAAAGACTCCTGTCCACAGACTCAATTAATCAGTCTGACTCTAACCTCTACAACATGGGCAAGACCAAAGAGCTTTCTAAGGATGTCAGGGACAAGATCATAGACCTGCACAAGGCTGGAATGGGCTACAAAACCATAAGTAAGACGCTGGGTGAGAAGGAGACAACTGTTGGTGCAATAGTAAGAAAATGGAAGACATACAAAATGACTGTCAATCGACATCGATCTGGGGCTCCATGCAAAATCTCACCTCGTGGGGTATCCTTGATCCTGAGGAAGGTGAGAGCTCAGCCGAAAACTACACGGGGGGAACTTGTTAATGATCTCAAGGCAGCTGGGACCACAGTCACCAAGAAAACCATTGGTAACACATTACGCCGTAATGGATTAAAATCCTGCAGTGCCCGCAAGGTCCCCCTGCTCAAGAAGGCACATGTACAGGCCCGTCTGAAGTTTGCAAATGAACATCTGGATGATTCTGAGAGTGATTGGGAGAAGGTGCTGTGGTCAGATGAGACTAAAATTGAGCTCTTTGGCATTAACTCAACTCATCGTGTTTGGAGGAAGAGAAATGCTGCCTATGACCCAAAGAACACCGTCCCCACTGTCAAGCATGGAGGGGGAAACATTATGTTTTGGGGGTGTTTCTCTGATAAGGGCACAGGACTACTTCACCGCATCAATGGGAGAATGGATGGAGCCATGTACCGTCAAATCCTGAGTGACAACCTCCTTCCCTCCACCAGGACATTAAAAATGGCTCGTGGCTGGGTCTTCCTGCACGACAATGACCCGAAACATACAGCCAAGGCAACAAAGGAGTGGCTCAAAAAGAAGCACATTAAGGTCATTGAGTGGCCTAGCCAGTCTCCAGACCTTAATCCCATCAAAAACTTAGGGAGGGAGCTGAAGATCCGAGTTGCCAAGCGACAGCCTCGAAATCTTAATGATTTACAGATGATCTGCAAAGAGGAGTGGGCCAAAATTCCATCTAACATGTGTGCAAACCTCATCATCAACTACAAAAATCGTCTGACTGCTGTGCTTGCCAACAAGGGTTTTGCCACCAAGTATTAAGTCTTGTTTGCCAAAGGGATCAAATACTTATTTCTCTGTGCACAATGCAAATAAATATATATAATTTTGACTATGTGATTTTCTGTTGTTTTTTTTAATATAATCTATCTCTCACTGGTAAAATTAACCTAGGCTAAAAATTCTACACTGTTCATGTCTTTGACAGTGGGCAAACTTACAAAATCAGCAAGGGATCAAATACTTATTTCCTTCACTGTAACTAAGACGCTAGGAGCCCGGCTCCCTGCAGTGTGTTCGGTCCGGGAAATGCGGCCATGAACAAATCTCATCCACACGCTGCGTAAATGCTTCCCCATAGAATTCAAAGGGGAGGTAAAACCTGCAACAAATAGCAGACGTTGAAAGGTTTTTTTGCAGCGGAAAGTAGCGATTCAGCCGCAAAAAATGCAATTCTTAAGCCCTGTTCACACTGCAGATTTTTTCTGTCTGCAAACTATTCAGTGTAAACAGGGCCTTATACTTACCTTATACTTACCCAGAATTCTGCGTTTCTTTATCCAGGTCAGCCTTCTAGGTTGACGTTTTATTCCATGTGACCGCTGCAGCCAATCACATGTTGTAGCGGTCACATGGGATGAAACATCATCCCAGGGCTTTGGAACGTCATGACGTTAGGGGGAAGTGTCGCCATCCATTTTTCTTGTTTTCTGTGCAGTTTTCCGCAGCGGACATTCTGGCCGAAAAACTGCACCACAATTTGGGATGTCAGTTTAATGTTTCCCCTGGCGGTTTACAAAGTATATACCGGTGCATGGAAAGTTACATAATTGCACAAACATTGTATCAATACAAAAGATTTGATTGTTAAAGAGAAACCATAAATGTTCAGACGGGTAAATCACAGTCAAGATTTATTTTGAACTTCTTCCAAAGAACATCAATTAGGCAACAACTCGCTAAGGCTTCGTTCACATCTGCGTCAGGGCTCAATTCTGACGTTCCGTTGGAGCTTTCCATCAGAACGGAGCCCAGACTGACACAAACGGAAACCAGAGGTTTCCGTTTCCATCACCATTGATTTCAATGGTGACGGATCCGGTGAAAACGGTTTCAGTTGTCTTCGTTGTGCGAGGGTTCCGTCGTTTTGACTAAATCAATAGCGTAATCGACGCTATGACATGTCAGAAGTTTTCTGAAAGTTTACTTACCCTTTAAGTCATAAAAGCCAGGCTGATTTATTAACTGGGGACATCCAGCTTACTGATCCCTGAGTCTAAAAATATTCCCTTTTTTCTACCTCTATAAGTTCATTTTTATTTTCTACACCAATCTTTTCCAATTCCCTTTTTCCTTTTTGGTCTAATATAATTTAGTTGGTGGTGTACACCTGGTGTAAGAGCTAATATAACAATTACACTTGTGTTGTACCGTTCCTCTCTTATTCCTCCTAGAAATGTATGAATAAATTGACAACTGGGTGTTACCAGTTGGGGGTGTGTCCCTACATAGACAGACACTGTCCAATCAGTGCTGACATAGTGAGACTGTGTAGGGACACGCCCCTTTGATAGGGGAATGGTAACATCCAGTTATTCTTCAATTTCTAGGAGGGATAACAGAGGAACTGCACAACACAAGAGTTCTAAGAAAAGATGCTTCAGAATTGTTATATCATGGGGAATACAAGTATTTACTAAAATAGACATGTCACGAGAGGGGACAGGTCCTCTTTAAAGAGGTTGTTCAATTCATGTGTGATTGCTGGGGGGTCCAAGCCCAGGGACCCCCAACAGTCGAGAGAAGAAAGTGATACTGGCCGTTCTTCCCAATGCCGCACCATCGCCGACCATTGAATTGCAACACAGTTCTATTCCTAGGCCTCACCTGGTCACCTGGGAATAGCAATGCATAGGGAAGAAGTCCTAGGGGTTGCAGTTCTTTGTTCTCAGGACTGGTGTGGTCCCAATTGTCAAACCCTGACCAGTCAGACATTGATGATATATCTGATCCATATGCCATCAATCATAATTACTGGGAAAAGTCCTTTAAGTGTTTATTACCCAAGCGGGCATCCATTCATGTCAATGGGCATCAACGAGCCTTCAGATTCAGGAAGCCATATTTGATACTGCTCTCTACTCTGGCTAATAGGGGAGGGTCTTGCCTGAAGGACCTCATTCTATTACCTCAAAAGCAGCTTTCTATAGTAGGTGACTCCAGATGGATGCTACATGACTATTGTATGTGGACACCATAACATCCAGGTATGAATACTTTTGCAACAATTATTTTTATTGCTCCGATCGATCCAAAATAAGAAATGAAGCATACAGTTCCTATGCAGGCCTATGTGTCTCCATGGTTACAGACTATATCAAGTGAATGGTCTGCTGCCATGTTTTACTCTCCTTCATCTGCCCCCTCTTCTGCTGTCTGAATAAAGGACAGAGGGAGTGGGATCACACATAGTTGCAGGATCAGGATTCCTTTGTTCTAGATCCATTGGAGAAATAACCCAAAAAAATTTGGGTTTGTGTTATTTTAGAACAGTTGGTTTCTACGAGTGCCATAGACAGGGACACCGTGTTTACACTGCCGTATATATAGAACTATACGCAGCATGTAAGTCCTGGATCCCAGTAAGTGCTCTGACCAGTTATATCACCCGTAGGGCATAGCTCTCGTTACATTATATCCTACCTGAAGGCGATGATATACCCAGTCCAGAAGTGTGGTAAGATTGGTGTAGACTCCTGGCCGATTGGGTCTTCCACAACCTTCTCCCCAGCTGACAATGCCAACCTGCCACCAAAAGCCGCCCTCCTGGCAGACAAGAGGACCACCACTGTCCCCCTGTGTAGGAGAAGAACAGCAACATCGAAGGTGAACAATTGTAGAAATCAGGTAAATTATATTAGCTCGGGATTAAAGTGTGTAATAAAATGTTAAATGTATTGCTGTTATAGGGGGCGCTCTGGACTACACAGCCAGACTGATGTTATAGGGGGCGCTCTGGACTACACAATAGACTGCTGTTATAGGGGACGCTCCAGACTACACAACCAAACTACTGTAATAGGGGGCGCTCCGGACTACACAGCCAGACTGATGTTATAGGGGGCGCTCTGGACTACACAATAGACTGCTGTTATAGGGGACGCTCCAGACTACACAACCAAACTACTGTAATAGGGGGCGCTCCGGACTACACAATAGACTGCTGTTATAGAGGACGCTCCAGATTACACAATCAGACTACTGTAATAGGGGGTGCTCCAGACTACACAACCAGACTACTGTAATAGGGGGAGGTCCAGACTACACAGCCAGACTACTCTTATAGGGGGCGCTCCAGACTACACAGCCAGACTGCTGTTATTGGGGGTGCTCCAGACTACACAACAGACTGCTGTTAAAGGGTGAGCTGCGGACTACACATCAAGATTGCTGTTATGGGTGGCGCTCCCGACTACACAACCAGACTACTGTTATAGGGGGAGGTCCAGACTACACAACCAGACTACTGTTATAGGGGGCACTCCAGACTACACAGCCAGACTACTCTTATAAAAGGCGGTCCAGACTACACAACAGACTGCTGTTAAAGGGGGAGCTGCAGACTACACAACCAGATTGCTGTTATAGGTTGCACTCCAGACTACACAACCAGACTGCTGTTATAGGGGGAGGTCCAGGCTACACAACAGACTACAGTTATAGGGGGAGGTCCAGACTACACAACAGACTGCTGTTATAGGGGGAGGTCCAGACTACACAACAGACTGCTGTTATAGGGGGAGGTCCAGACTACACAACAGACTGCTGTTAAAGGGGGGGAGATATAGACAACACAACCGGACTGCTAGGGGGCGCTCTAGACTAGAAAACCAGACTGCTGTTATAGGGGGCGCTCTAGACTATACAGCCAGACTGCTGTTATAGGGAGTGCTCCAGACTATGCAGCTAGACTGGTGTTATTGGGGTGTTCCAGATTACTCAGCCATACTGCTGTTATAGGGGGCGCTTTAGACTACACAACTAGATTGCTGTTATAGGGGGCGCAGTAGACTTCACAACTTGACAGCTGTTATAGGGGGCGCTCCAGACTACACAACTGGACTGATGTTATAGGGGGCACTCCAGACTACACAACTGGACTGATGTTATAGGGGCGCTCCAGACTACACAACTGGACTGATGTTATAGGGGGCGCTCCAGACTACGCAGATTGCATCCCACTCTTCTGCTGTCTGTTCTGCATGTGTAAGCGTCACAGTAATTCTGGCAGTACTATCTTTCTGGCATAATATTTATTTACCAGAATCTCACATTACTATAAATCCCATCCATACAGGAGAGGGCATAGATGTTTTTTTTACAGTATAAAGTGTTTCACAAACAAGCGGAGCCTGACACATAACACCCCAGTATCTCAGATCCTATAAAAACATGTTCAATTACTACTAATGATATTACAACTTAGATTAATCACCTTTTCTCTGCAAAGTTTATGGCTTTAATATTGACAAGTCTCAAAGGCTATCAGCTCGTCTGTAAGAAAACATGTCACTGCTAGGATGAAAGACGTGAAATATATGTATACAAGGGTCAGTAACAGGGCCGGCTGCAGCTGTAAATGGGCCCTTTAGCACAGTCAGAGGGTTCATGTCTGCCCCAAACTCGGTTTTAGAAGCTTAGAGCATTTTAACCTAGATGGCCAAGGACCCCACAAGCCCACTGGGCCCTGGTATATACCCAGATATGCCTGGTACGAACGCCAGTCCTGTTCTGGTCATATCTTATCCACATGTAACACAGATTTTGCATTGAAAAGGATGAAATCCACAGAGAAAATCTGGACGGAATCCACAACATACAGTATCGGGCGTGCTGTAGATTTGAAAGCCCCGAGCATGCCCTCGGATCCATGCAGAATTTTTTTACGTACATGGCCTAAAGCTGCCCATACGCCTTAGATGGCTGCCACCTGAATGTTTTTTGGTCCGACACCTATTCCTGCCGACTCCACCATCTACATATACACGCATGCTCAAAGAGGTGCAAAGAGGTTGCCAGACCGTTCTGGCAACGGCTAATCTTCCGTCGAAAAATAAAGGATCGGGCATGCAGAATACCAACATATCCAATCCTTCAAATTTTTTTTTTACCTTAATTTTTGTCCCTATGACGATTAAATAAATGAAATAAAAATAATTAATTTATAAATTAATAAAAAAGAAATAATATAAAAAAAGTATAAAAAAAAGTATAAAAAAAAAAGTAAACCTCGGCGTACAATGAAGAAGTAACTATCAGGACATACGACAAGGCAGCAGGGGGATGGGATGAGGAGCAGGAATCAATATATTGCCTGTCTGCAGTGATAAGCAGATTAATGTGTTATTTATTCCCAATTTTGATTATTAAATGCTGAAATTTCCATGGATGAAAGTTCAATCGATTTTCCGTTTTATTCCCATTAGTGCAGTTATCATTTCTGCTTGGCTGTGTACACTAAACGACCGTCCCGCTCCTGATATTATTTGGTCTATGCAGAAAAGTGATAGAAATCAAACATTAGATAAACGTTAATTTCCGTGTCTAATAAATGTTGGGTTCATCTGTGATTGGATTTTAAAAATAACCACAGAGATGTGTTGTGTCTTGAGTTGAAATGCTGTGGTGCTGTAAGCTTTTATGATACACGCCTAAGCTGCTGCAGAACCTCTTTTTGAAGGGTAAGGGGGAAAATCATGATTGATAGATTTATATGAAATGTCCTCACGTTTTTCAAGAAGAAGGTCTCCAGCAGCGGAGGTGTGTATCATGATGTTCTGCAGCAGCTGCGGTGTGTATTATAAGGTTCTGTAGCAGCTGAGGTGTGTGTGTGTGTGTGTGTGTGTGTATATGTGTGTGTGTGTGTGTGTGTGTGTGTATATGTGTGTGTATATGTGTGTGTGTGTGTGTGTGTATATATATGTGTGTGTGTGTGTGTGTGTGTGTATGCGTGTGTGTGTGTGTGTGTGTGTGTGTGTATGCGTGTGTGTGTGTGTATATGTGTGTGTATGTGTATGTATGTACAGATGTGTGTGTGTGTGTGTGTGTGTGTGTATATATATATATATGTGTGTGTGTGTGTGTGTGTGTGTGTATATATATATATATATGTGTGTGTGTGTGTGTGTGTGTGTGTGTGTGTGTGTGTGTGTGTGTGTATATATATATATATATATATATATATATATATATATGTGAGGTCTAATAATTAGAATGTGATGTTTATACAAATATTATTAGAATATAAAATACATATACCTGACATGAGTCAACTTTTCCATCCAGGTAACCGGCACATAACATTTGAGGACTTATCAGGCCCGGGTAATGTGAGGACTGATTACAAAGATGGTTGCTGATCAGATGTACCTTGGCTTCTCGGAGAACTGGAGACAATTGCCCTGGGAATAGAACACAAAAATAGACGTAGTGACGTATTTTACCTTTTTATTTAAAAAAAACTAAACACATAAAATAAAAACATCTAAAACAATGGAATCCGTTAACTACTGCAGGGCCAGAGAAATCTTGGAGATATGGAACTTCAAAATAAACTAAATAAGCATAAATCGTCCCTTGGTCCTTGATGCCGGATTATCAGATTTTTAAGGCATGCAAATATTATTTAACACATTATGAGGTGTAAATATTATTTACATTTTTAAATTGGATGGTCAGACATCAGTTGCACAGAGTCACCCTGGTACCTCACCTCCCTCACTCACGTGTCCCCAACCACTGATCCAACAGTTGCCCCTTGCTTGGAATTGCTGATGGGTTCTGGGTAGACATACAGGCCGTAGGGTCTCTGCAGGAAAGAGAAGTCTAAGAGAAGTGACTGCAGGCGACAAGAAATGTATAATTATACTCACCGATGCATAAAAGAACATTAAACAGAAAATACACATAAATCCTCTTAATACCCTCATTTCCTTTTATCAATCCCTCTCTCATATTGCAATCAGAACTGTAAGAAATATATAAACACTTCTTCTATAAGTCTCACAGAAGATTATTCATTTCCCCCGTTCGTTCTCAGAAAACCTCAAATTCAACCTGTTTCTGTAAGGCAACTGGCTGCAGCAGGAGCCCTGCCCCAAGGCTCCATCTGCAATAAAAGACCAGCCATGCTAAATCTAACCACTTAGCAAATCCCTGTTCCCCTAGGACATCTGCTGGACAAAAATGGAAAGAATTAGATGAAAATATTTCTGTGTGGGAGATGGGGGAATTGACAGAAAGTAAAAATTGGGAGGGACCTGAAGATCTACCTGTGTTCTGCATACATTTTGAGGATCGGTCACCTATCCTGGCAGTTCTCCTAATTTGGGTGCATGACAGATCTGAAGGACAAGTAGAACTGTACTATGAACCGCAGTGAGGCCTTGTCTCACCAGAAAAGCCCATGGGCTGGCTAGTTTTAAGAAGAGCAACGTCGAAGTCATTGGTTTCAGGGTTGTACAGCCCATTGTAGTAGATGCTCCGGACAGAGTGGGAGGAGGATGGGTTGAGGGAGACGGAGCCGGCATGGACCTTCCACCTGGCCACGGTAAGGAAGTTGGACCTGTGAGATAAGACATAGAAACATACATGTTCTACCACACAATACTCAATATAGATGAACATACAACTCTACAACTCACAGGACAAAGCAGTGGGCCGCGCTCATCACCCATTGGGACGAAATGATGGACCCTCCACAAACATGCCGTCCATCCCAACGCAGGCTGACTTGCCATGGCCAACGTCCCCAGGCTGATGGAGATCCACCAACTATACGCTGACTCTCAGCAGAAGAACGACCACAGTCTACATCAGTAAGAGAGTAAATGGGTAGTAAGAGGGCAACTCCTAAACACAAGCAAGCCGATCAATACGTCACGATTTTGAGGGCCAATACAATGTTTGGGCAAAGATTTAAAGGAAGACCCCAGACATAACTTATATACTGTGTTATGAGTAATGCGGAGATTGAGGGGGCGGAGCATGACAAATATTCATTTTGGGATGTTGTTTGAGACTCTGTGTCATGCTGTGCCCCCTCAGACCTTGCACTAGGCATAACACAGTAAATACGTTTATTTAAAGGAATACCCCACCTTCGGGTATAAATAGCTGGCACAGATCTGACAGTGACTAGAGCACTGAATACCGATACTGCGCTCTATAGTCAATGCACTATTAACTCTATATTCTCACCTAGTGGTCAGTAATTATACTGCAAGAATTGAGTTTTTGCCACAGATTTATCAATAAGGGCCTGTTCACATCACCGTTCGCTTTCCGTTCCGGGTTTCCGTCGGAGGTTTCCGTCGGGTGAACCCCGCAACGGAAAGTGAAACCACAGCTTCCGTTTCATTCACCATTGATATCAATGGTGACGGAAACATCGCTAATGGTTTCCGTTCGTCACGATTCCGGAAGGTTTCCGTTTTTCTGACGGAATCAATAGCGCAGTCGACTCCGCTATTGATTCCGTCGGAAAACCTGACGGAATGGTGACGAACGGAAACCATTAGCGATGTTTCCGTCAGTATTGATATCAATGGTGACTGAAACGGAAGCTGTGGTTTCACTTTCACTTTCCGTTGCGGGGTTCACCCGACGGAAACCCCGGAACGGAAAGCGAACAGTGATGTGAACAGGCCCTAATCCACAAATGGCAGATTTTTTGTATTTTGGTGTCGATTTCACACCGAAAATCTGCAACAGATTTAAATTGCGATATTAGTGAATTAGGTTTTTTAGAAAACCCCATTCACGTGTTTTTTCAGATGTGATGACGTTTTCCGCCACGGCTTTGTGGCAGATTTTGCAGCAACTTCGCAGTAAATTCGCTGCAAATCCATTGAAAAAGCGGAAACATCCTAACTCTGAACTACAGTAGTGACAACCACTAAACAGTGATCTGCAGGAGGGCCGTGATTGCTCCTGTCAATCAAGTTAGTGGGGGTTATTCTGATGTCCTGATGTGGGAGATTTCACTTAAAGGGTCTCTCTTCTCACCTGTGCACTGTAGCGATACGCCCTCTTCATTCGGACAGTTCTCTCTGTAGAGAAAATATATATAAGTATAATTATAATATAATAGTAGTATAGCGCTAATAAGTCGTCAAATTAATTTAGTCAGATGTCCCGCCCCTTCAGAGGCAGGGCTATGTTCTAGCCCCACCCCTAAACGGTGAGATTTCCTATTAGACCACGCCCCCACATTATGTAGAAGATAGGGCACTTATAATGTGGTGACAGAGCCTCTTTAAGTGCTCCGCCCGGCAGGCCTAAATATATGTAGCCTTCACCCGTTTCAAAGGTATTCCAAGTCTGTGGGTACTGTATCTCTTTAAGACCAACTTCACAATTAATGTGACCGGTTTAGAAAGTTTGATTGTGTAATTAGATATCTCATTTTTTGGATATGTACGGTATGATGCATTACTCGGAAGCGTTCTATAAAACGGCGCAGTCTCCATCGTTCTGCGTTTTAAAATACCTTTTTCACTCCAACTATTGAATGACTCTGGGTAACCGCGCCACTTGACCTAATATAAGGTTTCACCTCTGACACGCTTTTTTCTTAAAACTTTTTCAATTCTGTCGTGGTTTTCCGGTATTTTTTGTATTTCTTCGGCGTAAAAAGAACCTTCGATCGGTTCCCCAGAGGCGTCCTTTACCTTGTACAGTGAATATTTCATCCGTGAACGTCTGTTCATAGCCTTTGCTGAATAGATCCTTCAATTTCGAAATCCTGACCCGGTCGCCGTCTTTAAACAACGGTTTAACTTTTTTAGCTTTGTTCTCCGTAAATATTCTTCCAAATGTCTAGCGAATTTGCGTTTGTGACATCCACCGGTCGACAGCGTATTGTACTGTGTGGTTATAACTGAACATTGTAGAACATCTATATAACGGAAAGTGTTGTGCGCTGTAAAATAACGCCACATTTTAGATTTTAGTGTAAGGTTAAAACGCGTTACTACGGTCGCGTTAACGTTGTTGTTGGTTAGAAAATGGTGTATATTGTTAATCCGTAGTACTTTTTATTTTTACCTTTGTATTCAAAAACTCTTCGTCTCTATCGGTTTGCAATTTTTGGGGCATACGTCTATCGAGTAAAATGGTCTGAAAGGCGCCTGCGACACTTGAGCCGGTTTTCACTTGATGAACGGTTGCCCGGGCATATTTTGGAAATAGTGGTGGCGGATCCGATGCCAATGGTTTCAGTTTGTCTCGACTACGCTATTCATCCCGTCAAAACGACGGAACCCCTGCACAACGGAGACAAACTGGAACTATTGGCACCAGATCCGTCACCAATGAAATCAACGGCGATGGAAACGGAAACCTCTGGTTTGAGTTTGCGTCAGTCAAAGCTCCATTCTGACGGAAAGCTACGTCGGAACGGAACCCTGACGCAAATGTGAACAGAGCCTAAGCCGTGTTTTTTCGCCTCTTGCTATAAACCCTCGAAAACCACCGACATGCTGAGCATTATAATAAATTTTTGTCGTAATTCATCGTGATTCGTATTGAGTACCTTTGCCATGATAATTTTATCTTCAGCAGCTGTCACAGATTTGCTTACTTGAAACGATATCTGGTGATTATGTTCACACGCAGTGTTGTCAGACATAATTCGGGCATTTTACGCCTCGAGTTACGCCTGAAAAAATGGCTCCATTACGCCGGCAAACATCTGCCCGTTGCTTTCAATGGGTTTTACGATATTCTGTTCCCACGAGCCTTTATTCTACGCTTCGCTGTCAAAATACGGCGCGTAAAATGACGGCTCGTCAAAAGAAGTGCAGGACACTTCTTGGGAAGTTTTTGGAGGCGTTTTTCATTGACTCTATGGAAAACAGCTCCAAAAACGGCCGTGAAAAACGCAGTGGAAATCGCGAGTGGCTTAAAAAACGTCTGAAAATCAGGAGCTGTTTTCCCTTGAAAACAGCTCCATATTTTCAGACGTTTTTGAGTTTGTGTGTGAACATGCCCTTAGAATGTGTTATCTATAACAGATGCTGATGGGGCTTTAAACGTCAATATCCTGATGTGGTGGTTTTAGAATTTGTGCCGATGTAGTATCGCGCGATCTGTAAACAGATGTCTGCTGGTTTTTGAAAAAAAAATTTTTTTAAAGTTTCATTATTTGCCCGACATATTTTCATAACTTTACCTTTTCATCTGTAGTATGCCCTTGTTTTTATAAAATAAACTAATGTCTGTTGAAATATACGTCTGCCTTTTATTTGATTTTGACGTTACCTTTAATAGTTGGCCACGTCAAATGTACATTGCTCCACAATGTTTTTAAGCCTGAACTAAGGCTCCATCTCAATCATCCCCTTAATGCACTTCTTGGTGTACGCACCAATGGCATCCTTGTAAGGGCAGATTCAGACGAACGTTGCGTTTTTGCGCGCGCAAACAACGTGGCGTTTTGCGCACGCAAAAACCACTTGACAGCTACGTGTGTCATCCGTGTATGATGCGCGGCTGCGTGATTTTTGCGCAGCCGCCATCATAGAGATGAGGCTAGTCGACGCCCGTCACTGTCCAAGGTGCTGAAAGAGCTAACTGATCGGCAGTAACTCTTTCAGCACCCTCGACAGTGAATGCCGAACACAATATCGAGAAACCTGTTAAAAAAAAAGAAAAAGTTCGTACTTACCGAGAACTTCCCTCCCAGCCGTTGCCTTGGTGACGCGTCCTTGGTGACGCGCCACTCTTGACATCGGGCCCCACCTCCCTGGATGACGCGGCAGTCCATGTGACCGCTGCAGCCTGTGCTTGGCCTGTGATTGGCTTGAGCTGTCACTTGGACTGAATTGTCATCCCGGGAGGTCAGACTGGAGGAAGAAGCCGGGAGTTATCGGTAAGTCAGAACTTCGTTTTTTTTTACAGGTTCATGTATATTGGGATCGGAAGTCACTGTCCATGGTGCTGAACCAGTTTAACTCTTTCAGCACCCTGGACAGTGACTATCTCCTGACGTCGCGTACCGGAAATTTTTTTGCCGGGTTCGGCCAAAACGAGTTCGGCCGAACCCGGTGAAGTTCGGTTCGGTTGTCCGGGTTCGCTCATCTCAAAGACACTCCGTTTGGATGTTTGGAAACAGAAAAGCACGTGGTGCTTTTCTGTTTACATTCATCCTTTTGACAGCTGGTGCGCTGTTTCAGTCGGTTCGCACGGAAGTGCTTCCGTGCGACCTGCGTGGTTTTCACGCACCCATTGACTTCAATGGGTGCGTGATGCGCGAAATACGCGGAGATATTGAGCATGTCGCGCTTTTTGCGCAGCTGACAAACGCTGCGCAAAAAGCACGGACTGTCTGTACTGCCCCATAGACTTGTATTGGTCTGTGCGTGGCGCGTGAAAACCACGCGGCCCGCACGGACCGAATACACGTTCGTGTGAATCCCCCCTTAAGGCGAGCACCAATCAGAATCATCCTACGTGTGCGTCATATGATGCAATACCGGAAGGGGCAGGAAAAGAATACCGTAACCAGAAGGGGCTGTACGGAGGATCCGGAAGAGGCGGGACAATCTTTGAGCCGGATGTGACCAGGGCGTAACTGAGGCGTGGTCTAATACCAAAGATCAAAGGTTGGGGGCGCATAGCCCCGCTCCTAAAGGGGCGGGGTACCTGACAAAATTAGTTTGACGACTAATATAGCTCTACACTACTTATAATAAATTTAGACCAAAAATCGAAAAAAAAAAGGTCTACAAAAATTGTCTCCATGAATTCACTGGCCATTTACGTTGTAGCAGTACAATTTTTGGAAATGGAGCGCCCCCCAGTGTCAGGTTATTGAATGTATTACTTACACAGGATTTAGGAATCCATCTAGGTTGCTGGTAGATCCGCTGGTTTTATTCATCACAGCAAAGGACTCCAGGCAGGCGGGCTCTGTGGCACTGAGTGGCAGCGGAGAGGATAATACTGTGTGGCTGGTGAGGGGAATAGAGGAAGAGGTTTTATGACATGTGACTGGGAGCTTCAAGTTAGGGGCCACGTATGCTAACAGACATATATGGCGGCATGTCAAAGGCATAAAGACAAAGTCTCCCATGACTCTTCCATAAACATGCACGCTCAGATTGGCACAGCATGTGTGTTTATATAAATATGGAGATAAGCAGCTGCCAGATACCGCTTATCTTCCAGGGAAACAAAGGAACGACCATATTGAAATCCAACATGCCTACTCCTTCTTGCCCCAACATTAGACGCCGGGGGACTGTCAGGCTTCCCCCATACACACTGGACTGTTGGCGGGTCCGCCTGACATTTACAAAGGGGTATTCCCAAAATCATAAATGATTATTATTTCTGATCGTGAAAACAAGGGTCCTGAACCGCCAAATCCTCGTTACTGCGTCCCATCCTCAGAAAGGAGGAGTGGAGTGGCAGTCGCGCTGTACTCGGCTGTTTCCATCATTCCCGTAGACTTTGAATAGAGCGGCAGCGCACGTGCTCGACCGCCGCTCTGTTCAATGTTCACCTCACTGCAGTTGAGCAGTGAGGAGGATCTGAGAAATCGGGACCCCCATTCTCACGATCGGTGGGGGTCGCAGCGATCAAAAAATGATCACCTATAATATCCCTATAAGAGAGACAGCTTCACCCTAGTCCGCTGCCTCGTACCTCTACCCTTTGTCCCAATCCTGTATGGGGGCTTGACATGACATCCTCCACGACTCCTTGGAAAAATGAAGGTATCAGAGCAGTCATGGCGACTGTCTCGTCACATGACAGTGGAGTAGATATAGGATGCGGAAAGTTATGAGTATGGCGAAGGATAATAAATCAGGCAGAAGAAGACTGCAGGGGGTCAAGGGGCAGAGCCCCCCATTATTACCTATTGAACCCCAGTTCTCTGCACACTGTCCAGCCATGAGAGGTCTCCCAGCCCTGGTGACACACAGTATAATATCTGCCAGTGTTCACACTGTATAACTGGAGCAGTGAGCGGCCTGTCAGCAGCAGCACTGGATTCTTGTATTCTAAAAAAAATACAAGCAAATAACACAATATGTAATAATCAGAAATCCACTACACTAAAAACATAGATCAAGATTTTCAAGTTTAACTATAACGTTGGTTACATACACTAGTCACAACCAAAGCTGCATCAAAAATTATGCTATTTTCCTGTTGGCTCTCAAACCACAGTATCTTACATTCGTTAGATGCAGCCTGCTTATTCAGTGTATGTCCAGAGCCGTCTCTGCTGTGGTGCATTGTGGGAGATATAACTCTTACACCAGGCAACATACAACCCGTAGGATGTAGAAAACACTATAACTCCCCCCATGCACTCAACCAGCATGTTATACATATTCCGCTAATAATAGATGGCATAGTGCTCATGGACTCCAAGTTGCAGCTAGAAGAAATGCTATATGCAGCTTTAGATGCGAATGGAGAAGTGAATACAATGTAACACATTATTTGTGAATCATCAAACCACGTAGATTGAACATGCATTAAGGTATTTAAGGTACCACCCGCTATCATCACACCCTTTCTCACCACTGGCCAGGGTCCGATTGCTTGGCTGTCTGCTAGGTGGGCAGAGGTTGGCACCATCTGCATGAGAACAGTTTAACGAGGGAGCGCAGGCCTCCAAATAGTCAGGACAGGCTCGTTGTACCGCAGGATGGTAGAAATACTGCACTGAGAGAAATGCCAGCACAACCAGTTAGAAAGTGAAAACAAAATTTTAGTAAAAAAATATAAGAACAAGCTCCGATATCCGATACAGAAAGGATTTACTACTGGTTCATTCATACTCTTATCATTCTGCTGCATTCCTGTTAGCTCTCAGGCTGCAGGATTTCACATCTCCCTGCAGCTCGCTATAAACAGAGCTATTATGTGGTGCATTGTGGGTATGAATGATTATAATCAGGTAATGGTATGGCAGCCACAGAATTGTGGATGCAGCTTTGGATGTGAACAGAGGAAAGAACTCCATTCACAGAATATAAGCTGCAATAAACCGCTCCAATATTCTGCTGTTTGAAAAGGAGTTACAAGGAAATTGAGTTCTCTGACACCTTATCGATATTGTTAGGGGGGTCCCTCAATGAGAACTTGTAGCGGGGAGGGGTGGAAGTGCTGGAGACCTGTATATAGTAGTATAACTAATTTTACTTACAGATAAGAAGGACAGACAAGGACGCCGCTACAATGGACAGGATGATGGAGACGTGGACGAGGATTCTGGACACATGATGCAGGGGGCACAGGGGCGATTTCTCCTCTGAACTGCACAAAGTTTCGGATCCAGGAACATCTACTACAAGAAACAATCACATGTTATTCCATTTACTGCCACCAGGGCGGCATCACCACCAGGCCAACAAGGGCAGCTGCTAGAACCCATTGGGCATTCTGGGCCCATTGGGTTTCATGACAATGTCAAACTGAGAGTGGGGTCAAGTGGGTCGCACAAGGGCCCACATATACCTAGAGGTGGCCCTCAATGTCACATTTCCTCAAACCCCCCAAAAATTAAGGATATCTTTTTGTAACGCCCCATCTGTCTCCTCACTTTGGTTCTGCAGGTCATTCACTGTTGAGATGATCACAGAAGCCTCATCCACTGGCTGAACTGTATTGGCCTCCACCGAGGCTTCTTCTCCGAATGAACTTGAGGGGGTCACATCCTGACAAAGTAAAAATAAAAAGATCAAGTCAACATATGTCCCATGGAAACTACAATTGGGAAATGAGATATGGTGATTTAACTGGACAGTCTGGTAAGGGGAAATCCATCACTGACCTCAGGCTTCTCACAAACAAAATAAAAGATTTAAGGGATTTACCACAAGCAACTTTTTTTTTTTTTTTTTGACAGACAAAATTAGCATAAAATATAAAAGGGAAAATATATTATTCATACATACAAATTCATCTATAATAGACACCCGAGCTTGAAATCCATTTGGAAACGTATTCTTTAGCTTTACTTTTCTAGTGTAGACTCCCCCGGAAATTGTGCTGAACACTTTATGGCTCAAAGGGGATCTGTCGTGGAGACATCTGCTAGATTTTGTAATTTAAAATTATCCAATGGATGCTGCTGCAGTCATTCAAATGCCCAAGAAGTTCCAGTATACTGTGTACAGACATTACATTACTTATCCTGTACTGATCCTGAGTTACATCCTGTATTATACTCCAGAGCTGCACTCACTATTCTGCTGGAGTCACCGTGTACATACATTACATTACTGATCCTGAGTTACATCCTGTATTATACTCCAGAGCTGCACTCACTATTCTGCTGGTGGAGTCACTGTGTACAGACATTACATTACTTATCCTGTACTGATCCTGAGTTACATCCTGTATAAGGGTATGTTCACACGGCCTATTTACGGACGTAATTCGGGCGTTTTTGCCCCGAATTACGTCTGAAAATAGCGCCTCAATAGCGCTGACAAACATCTGCCCATTGAAAGCAATGGGCAGACGTTTGTCTGTTCACACGAGGCGTATATTTACGCGCCGCTGTCAAATGATGGCGCGTAAATAGACGCCCGCGTAGAAGAAGTGACCTGTCACTTCTTTGGCCGTAATTGGAGCCGCTATTCATTGACTCCAATGAATAGCAGCGCTAATTACGGCCGTAATTGACGCGGCGTTCAAGCGCCTGCACATGCCGGTACAGCTGAAATTACGGGGATGTTTTCAGGCTGAAACATCCCCGTAATTTCAGCCGTTACGGACCCCCGCCGTGTGAACATACCCTTATACTCCAGAGCTGCACTCACTATTCTGCTGGTGGAGTCACTGTGTACAGACATTACATTACTTATCCTGTACTGATCCTGAGTTACATCCTGTATTATACTCCAGAGCTGCACTCACTATTCTGCTGGTGGAGTCACTGTGTACAGACATTACATTACTTATCCTGTACTGATCCTGAGTTACATCCTGTATTATACTCCAGAGCTGCACTCACTATTGTGCTGGTGGAGTCACTGTGTACATACATTACATTACTTATCCTGTACTGATCCTGAGTTACATCCTGTATTATACTCCAGAGCTGCACTCACTATTCTGCTGGTGGAGTCACTGTGTACAGACATTACATTACTTATCCTATACTGATCCTGAGTTACATCCTATATTATACTCCAGAGCTGCCCTCACTATTCTGCTGGTGGAGTCACTGTGTACAGACATTACATTACTTATCCTGTACTGATCCTGAGTTACATCCTGTATTATACTCCAGAGCTGCACTCACTATTCTGCTGGTGGAGTCACTGTGTACATACATTACATTACTTATCCTGTACTGATCCTGAGTTACATCCTGTATTATACTCCAGAGCTGCACTCACTATTCTGCTGGTGGAGTCACTGTGTACATATATTACATTACTTATCCTGTACTAATCCTGAGTTATATCCTGTATTATACTCCAGAGCTGTACTCACTATTCTGCTGGTGGAGTCACTGTGTACAGACATTACATTACTTATCCTGAACTGATCCTGAGTTACATCCTGTATTATACTCCAGAGCTGCACTCACTATTCTGCTGGTGGAGTCACTGTGTACATACATTACATTACTTATCCTGTACTAATCCTGAGTTATATCCTGTATTATACTCCAGAGCTGTACTCACTATTCTGCTGGTGGAGTCACTGTGTACAGACATTACATTACTTATCCTGTACTGATCCTGAGTTACATCCTGTATTATACTCCAGAGCTGCACTCACTATTCTGCTGGTGAAGTCACTGTGTACAGACATTACATTACTTATCCTGTACTGATCCTGAGTTACATCCTGTATTATACTCCAGAGCTGCACTCACTATTCTGCTGGTGGAGTCACTGTGTACAGACATTACATTACTTATCCTGTACTGATCCTGAGTAACATCCTGTATTATACTCCAGAGCTGCACTCACTATTCTGCTAGTGGAGTCACTGTGTACAGACATTACATTACTTATCCTGTACTGATCCTGAGTTACATCCTGTATTATACTCCAGAGCTGCACTCACTATTCTGCTGGTGGAGTCACTGTGTACAGACATTACATTACTTATCCTGTACTAATCCTGAGTTACATCCTGTATTATACTCCAGAGCTGCACTCACTATTCTGCTGGTGGAGTCATTGTGTACATACATTACATTACTTATCCTGTACTGATCCTGAGTTACATCCTGTATTATACTCCAGAGCTGCCCTCACTATTCTGCTGGTGGAGTCACTGTGTACAGACATTACATTACTTATCCTGTACTGATCCTGAGTTACATCCTGTATTATACTCCAGAGCTGCACTCACTATTCTGCTGGTGGAGTCACTGTGTACATACATTACATTACTTATCCTGTACTGATCCTGAGTTACATCCTGTATTATACTCCAGAGCTGCACTCACTATTCTGCTGGTGGAGTCACTGTGTACATACATTACATTACTTATCCTGTACTGATCCTGAGTTACATCCTGTATTATACTCCAGAGCTGCACTCACTATTCTGCTGGTGGAGTCACTGTGTACATATATTACATTACTTATCCTGTACTAATCCTGAGTTATATCCTGTATTATACTCCAGAGCTGTACTCACTATTCTGCTGGTGGAGTCACTGTGTACAGACATTACATTACTTATCCTGAACTGATCCTGAGTTACATCCTGTATTATACTCCAGAGCTGCACTCACTATTCTGCTGGTGGAGTCACTGTGTACATACATTACATTACTTATCCTGTACTAATCCTGAGTTATATCCTGTATTATACTCCAGAGCTGTACTCACTATTCTGCTGGTGGAGTCACTGTGTACAGACATTACATTACTTATCCTGTACTGATCCTGAGTTACATCCTGTATTATACTCCAGAGCTGCACTCACTATTCTGCTGGTGAAGTCACTGTGTACAGACATTACATTACTTATCCTGTACTGATCCTGAGTTACATCCTGTATTATACTCCAGAGCTGCACTCACTATTCTGCTGGTGGAGTCACTGTGTACAGACATTACATTACTTATCCTGTACTGATCCTGAGTAACATCCTGTATTATACTCCAGAGCTGCACTCACTATTCTGCTAGTGGAGTCACTGTGTACAGACATTACATTACTTATCCTGTACTGATCCTGAGTTACATCCTGTATTATACTCCAGAGCTGCACTCACTATTCTGCTGGTGGAGTCACTGTGTACAGACATTACATTACTTATCCTGTACTAATCCTGAGTTACATCCTGTATTATACTCCAGAGCTGCACTCACTATTCTGCTGGTGGAGTCATTGTGTACATACATTACATTACTTATCCTGTACTGATCCTGAGTTACATCCTGTATTATACTCCAGAGCTGCCCTCACTATTCTGCTGGTGGAGTCACTGTGTACAGACATTACATTACTTATCCTGTACTGATCCTGAGTTACATCCTGTATTATACTCCAGAGCTGCACTCACTATTCTGCTGGTGGAGTCACTGTGTACATACATTACATTACTTATCCTGTACTGATCCTGAGTTACATCCTGTATTATACTCCAGAGCTGCACTCACTATTCTGCTGGTGAAGTCACTGTGTACAGACATTACATTACTTATCCTGTACTGATCCTGAGTTACATCCTGTATTATACTCCAGAGCTGCACTCACTATTCTGCTGGTGGAGTCATTGTGTACATACATTACATTACTTATCCTGTACTGATCCTGAGTTACATCCTGTATTATACTCCAGAGCTGCACTCACTATTCTGCTGGTGGAGTCACTGTGTACATATATTACATTACTTATCCTGTACTAATCCTGAGTTATATCCTGTATTATACTCCAGAGCTGTACTCACTATTCTGCTGGTGGAGTCACTGTGTACAGACATTACATTACTTATCCTGTACTGATCCTGAGTTACATCCTGTATTATACTCCAGAGCTGCACTCACTATTCTGCTGGTGGAGTCACTGTGTACATACATTACATTACTTATCCTGTACTAATCCTGAGTTATATCCTGTATTATACTCCAGAGCTGTACTCACTATTCTGCTGGTGGAGTCACTGTGTACAGACATTACATTACTTATCCTGTACTGATCCTGAGTTACATCCTGTATTATACTCCAGAGCTGCACTCACTATTCTGCTGGTGAAGTCACTGTGTACAGACATTACATTACTTATCCTGTACTGATCCTGAGTTACATCCTGTATTATACTCCAGAGCTGCACTCACTATTCTGCTGGTGGAGTCATTGTGTACATACATTACATTACTTATCCTGTACTGATCCTGAGTTACATCCTGTATTATACTCCAGAGCTGCACTCACTATTCTGCTGGTGGAGTCACTGTGTACATACATTATATTATTTATCCTAAAACAGCGCTGCACCAACCTTCAATCTCAGGATCAGTGGGGGTTTCGGCAGTTGGACCCCAAACAATCACAGAGTAATGGCTTATATTAGCAATTTGCCACCACTTTTTGTGATGGAATAACCCTTTAAACTAGCCACAATCTGTCACCACTGATGACAGCGATCGATCATCATTATCTACGAGATCTTACCCTTACGCTGTGTTCACATGTTGCGGTTTTGGTGCTACTTTTACAGAACCACCTATATGCTCGGGATTTGCAAAACCGCTGCATTTTTGCTAAGGTTTTGTGAAATATTCCAACAAAACCGCAACGTGAAAAGTCTGACGCCTTTATCTAACTTCATAAAAACTAGAGCTTGGGATGTGCCCAATGTCATCATTTTCAATAGAGCCGCCGGGTTTCTTGTGCGAGCGTTTTTTTTCCATCTCAACCTTTCTTCAGAATATTTTGTACAATTACTTCACCTGCGTTCTGTTGTCTTGTAGGAAAATATCAAATAGGGAGATTCTTTTTGATACCTAGAAAATATGACAACAATAATAATAAGAATGAAGGTTGCAGCACAGAATACCATTTTGTGACACAGAATGACTATTGTTAGACACAGAATATAATTTTGTGATCAGAAAACTTTAGGCCCCATGCACACACGACTGTAAAAAATCTCCATAATTGCGGACCGTGATATGGTCCGCAATTACGTACCCATTCAGTTCTATTGGCCACGGACGCCTTTCCGTATCACTACGGATAGGTGTCCGTGATGTAGAACTGTGCCGGGAATTATGGAGCATGTCCTATTTTTCGTATTTTATGGGCCGTGCTCCCATACTTCGTATGGGAGAACGGGCCGAAAATGCGTCTGCGGCGGGCCATGATTACGGGCACGGCCGTGTGCATGAGGCCTTATTGTGTAACTTCAAATATTGTCAGGCATAGTATCGTATTTATTTATTTATTTATTTAGCAATTTTCAAAGAATTGGGTAAGGCCCTGTTCACACTGAGTTTTTTTGTGGGCAGAAAATATCTGCCTCAGAATTCCCTCAGGAATTTTGATGCAGATTTTGAACTTCCTGCACGTATTTTTCCTTCTTTTTCGCCCACGGCCATTAAAGCTAATGGAAGGACCACGGGCCAAAAACGCTCATAAATGAGCGCTGCTGTTTTTTTCTGCCTCCCATTGATTTCAATGGGAGGTCAGAGGCGGAAACCACGGCACGAGAGTGGAAAGGAGGAGAGAAAAAATGGAAAGGGAAGAAAAGAGAAAAAAAAATATTCACATTTTTTGACACATAATATGACTATGTAAGAAAGAATAGTATTTTGTAAAAAATAATTTCGTTTAGTGGCATGCGTTTTACTCAATGTGTGTCAGACATGTCGGAATATGACATTGTTGCAGGTCTCCGGTCCATACACTCTATGTCTACGTCTCTTTTCTGCAGCTCTCTTTTTGAGTAGTCGACCCTCTTTGGCACCCGAGAGATTTCCTTTATGTCAAAATACCTGGCACAACCTTTAGGGCATTGTATTGGGTATTCAGGCGCTCTAAAAAGACCCCTGTGCCCTTCAATACCATACTGGCACAGTCCCGGGAAATAGCGCTGTCAAAGTGACGGAAACCGCAACGGAATCTTACGAACCCAATGGTAAGTCAATGCGGTCCGTCCAACGCCGGGGGGATCCATTGTGCAACAGAACCGGCCATGCACCGTTGTTTGCGTTATAAACGCAAAGTCTTAGGTCAGTTTTGGTTTTCAGCCTCTGAATGTAAACAAGAATGTTCCATTCCCTGACAGCAAGCAGAGATCTTGCTAAAACTGAGTAAATTGAACACAAAGTATATTAGAAAGTTGCCAAATGTTTCATTGTACATTGGTTAACTGGAAAATCCCTTGAATGGGATTCTTGACACCCACCCTGAGGATCACTACATTATGTCACATATCTCGAGGTGGGAGAAGCTCCAGGTATATTTACATTCATTAGCAGCTCGTCGGTAGAGTCGCCCTTTAAGTGATAAGACTTACCTTTGTCATGATGAGTGGCCATTCCACTGTCACTTGCTCTGTTACTGTGCCGGGCTCCGTTTCATTAAAGGGCCACGGTCTGTACGCCCTCTAGTATTGATGTAACCGGCTTCTTGCAGCCACATCGCTCACATGCCAAAAATTTGCAGGAGTCGAAATAGTTGATGTGTTGGGGAATTCGTAGTTACCTAAAGAAAGTCGCCTTAGTTACCGTAAATGACAGCATAACACAAAGCGGCGAGATCTTCCCTGTGTACGCTGGCCACATCCTGAGAAGACGAGCCATGGGTTGTATCGGGTGTCCTCTATGGGTGTTGTGTTACAGCCGGGGCCATGATATACAGCTGTCTGTGTGATACATTGATACTATTGTAGTGTGGCTGGAGAAGAGGTCTAATGGAAATTAACAGGAGTGCAAATCAGCGGGTACGATGACATCGCACCTGGAATGACATCATCGTGTTTGTCACATGTCATCAGATCTAGAGATGGTCTTCGGTAAAGAAGATTTCCTGGTGTAAAATGTCAAATTTTGATGGAAACGGAAAGGACAGTGATACATAGAGATCATTTATACATGGGTGCGATCAGCATCAATAGGACGGGCATGGGCAGCATCAACAGGACAGGCCCCTTTAAATAAGGCATCTACAAGATGAGCTAGCGGGTGCTTTCCCTATGTAAAGTCGTCCCACACAGACTATTATTTAAAGGGTTTTTCCACAAAAAGGACATTTATCACCTGTCCACAGGATAGGGGATAAATGTGTGACCACGACCTCTAGCACGGGGATCCCGAGCCCCCTATTCCTTCTCATTGCACAGCTGCTCGGCTTTTTCCATCAGCCCCATTGACTTTGAAGGGAGCGACTCCGCGCATGCTCGACCGCTGCTCCATACAATTTCCTTCTCCCCGCGGTGGTGCGGTGTTTTGTAGGAGAACCCATTTAACCCCTTGAAATCTAATATTCTAAACGTCACTGCTCACTTTTAAACCTTCTCAGTGTATCTGTTGCATGTACCCAGCGGGCCACCCCCTTCTCCTACAACCTCCCCAGACTATTGTCTCCTGGTTTCCTTTCTATCTCTCTGACCTCACTTCCTGTCTCAGTCAGGTTTCCCCCGTATTTAGTACTGAGCCCCCCGTCAGATCTCTCTATATAATCCGGGTTGGGTACGCTATTAGTAGGTTTGGTTTCCAGTTCCATCTTAATGCTTCACATCACCCCGGAGAATTTGACTCAAATTTGTCAAATCTCCCGAAATATCCGGCAGACTCCCGAAAAAAGGGGGCGATATCCCAAACTCCCAGAAGAGCCAGCAAATCTCATGTGGGCCCCACATGCTCACCTCTACCCTGCTCCTGGGTGCTGCCGCAGACAACGTCCTGGCACCGAGCGGCATCAGGACGTTGTGTGCCCCGGTGCAGGAATGGAGGGAAGTGTGTAGCTGAATATCTGGTCTTAGGTCTGTAAAAGGGGTAGTTCGGGATCTGGTCTGGGGTCTATAAATAGGTGAGGTTTGTAAACGGGGGTTTGCGGTCTGTAAGTAGAAGGGGCTCTGGTCTGGCTCCAAACAGCTGGAGCGCCAAAAATTGGGAACCACTGCCCTAGAACATATCATGTAACAGGGACTTTTGTAAAGAGAATAATTTAATATTTGGTTTGCACTAGAGAAATTGCTCTTAATGCGATTCCCTAACATGTGAGCATTGGTTCATCCACGTCCAACCTACACTTGGAAATTCATTCTGAACATAATTGTGCCCCAGGTTTCACAGACGTTGCAGCTAATAAAAAAAAATGTTGCAATTCAGGTTTGGTGTTTTCTCTGTTTATTGTTTAACGATATAAAATGAACCCATAAAGTGAACAGGAGGGATCCATAACATGCTATAAATTCACCGGCGCGGAGGACTCGACGCTCTCTCGTAACAAAGGGGCCGGGTGATCTCTCGCTGCTTCTCAAATAACCTTGACTTATTTATATAGACTGGATTTTCGCGTTGTGCTCACCTTTGTTATGGCTTACTCTTCAGCGTTCGCAGCTGGGATGTGTTCACACTGAGGTGTCTGCTGTAACCATTATCCACTGTCCCATTTCTCATTCAGTCTGGGCAATTTCTAATTAAAATGTATTTCCATTCACATCCCTGTGTGATGAGAGAATTTGTGCCATTAAATAAGAAAAATTTCCCGTGAATGCTTTTTCCGGGCCCAAATTCCTGTGATATCTGGCTTTTTTTCTCATTAACGTCTGTTTGGGGGAAGGGCAGTGACAACCCCTATAGACTCCACTAATTTGTGGCCACGTTGGTTGTCACATTCAAGCTCAGGCACACGGTCGTATTATGGATGTCTAATATGGCACCCATAGAAATCTACGTGCTGATTTGTACCTCCGTGTGCCTCCCTCTATGACATCCATATGGGCAGCCCCCATTTTATAATTGTTATCAATTCTGCAAATTTCTAAATTTCTTTGTCTATCAATTCCACCGATGCCATTGCCAAGATCTCTGATCCGAAATGTTTGCCTACTGAAAAGTATGTCCAGTATCTGCCCTCAATACTTGGTCGGGGGTTCCGACTCTGCATGAATTACTGCATCAATGCGGCGTGGCATGGGAGCGATCAGCCTGTGGCACTGCTGAGGTGTTAGCAATGCGGCGTGGCATGGAGGCGATCAGCCTGTGGCACTGCTGAGGTGTTATCAATGCGGCGTGGCATGGAGGCGATCAGCCTGTGGCACTGCTGAGGTGTTAGCAATGCGGCGTGGCATGGAGGCGATCAGCCTGTGGCACTGCTGAAGTGTTATCAATGCGGCTTGGCGTGGAGGCGATCAGCCTGTGGCACTGCTGAGGTGTTATCAATGCGGCTTGGCGTGGAGGCGATCGGCCTTTGGCACTGCTGAGGTGTTATCAATGCGGCGTTGCATGGAGGCGATCAGCCTGTGGCACTGCTGAGGTGTTACCAATGCGGCGTGGCATGGAGGCGATCAGCCTGTGGCACTGCGAAGGTGTTATCAATGCGGCGTGGCATGGAGGCGATCAGCCTGTGGCACTCCTGAGGTGTTATCAATGTGACGTGGCATGGAGGCGATCAGCCTGTGGCACTCCTGAGGTGTTATCAATGTGGCGTGGCATGGAGGCGATCAGCCTGTGGCACTGAGGTGTTATCAATGCGGCTTGGCGTGGAGGCGATCAGCCTGTGGCACTCCTGAGGTGTTATCAATTCGGCGTGGCATGGAGGTGATCAGCCTGTGGCACTGCTGAGGTGTTATCAATGCGGCTTGGCGTGGAGGCGATCAGCCTGTGGCACTGCTGAGGTGTTATCAATGCGGCTTGGCGTGGAGGCGATCAGCCTGTGGCACTGCTGAGGTGTTATCAATGCGGCGTGGTGTGGAGGCGATCAGCCTGTGGCACTGCTGAGGTGTTATCAATGCGGCGTTGCATGGAGGCGATCAGCCTGTGGCACTGCTGAGGTGTTACCAATGTGGCATGGCATGGAGGCGATCAGCCTGTGGCACTGCTGAGGTGTTATCAATGCGGCTTGGCGTGGAGGCAATCAGCCTGTGGCACTGCTGAGGTGTTATCAATGCGGCGTTGCATGGAGGCGATCAGCCTGTGGCACTGCTGAGGTGTTACCAATGCGGCATGGCATGGAGGCGATCAGCCTGTGGCACTGCGGAGGTGTTATCAATGCAGCGTGGCATGGAGGCGATCAGCCTGTGGCACTCCTGAGGTGTTATCAATGCGACGTGGCATGGAGGCGATCAGCCTGTAGCACTCCTGAGGTGTTATCAATGTGGCGTGGCATGGAGGCGATCAGCCTGTGGCACTCCTGAGGTGTTATCAATGCGGCTTGGCGTGGAGGCGATCAGCCTGTGGCACTGCTGAGGTGTTATCAATGCGGCGTGGCATGGAGGCGATCAGCCTGTGGCACTCCTGAGGTGTTATCAATGCGGCGTGGCATGGGGCGATCAGCCTGTGGCACTCCTGAGGTGTTATCAATGCGCCGTGGCTTGGAGGCGATCAGCCTGTGGCACTGCTGAGGTGTTATCAATGCGGCGTGGCATGGAGGCGATCAGCCTGTGGCACTCCTGAGGTGTTATCAATGCGGCGTGGCATGGGGCGATCAGCCTGTGGCACTCCTGAGGTGTTATCAATGCGCCGTGGCTTGGAGGCGATCAGCCTGTGGCACTGCGGAGGTGTTATCAATGCGGCGTTGCATGGAGGCGATCAGCCTGTGGCACTGCTGAGGTGTTATCAATGCGGCGTGCTGTGGAGGCGATCAGCCTGTGGCACTGCTGAGGTGTTATCAATGCGGCGTGGCATGGGGGCGATCAGCCTGTGGCACTGCTGAGGTGTTATCAATGCGGTGTGGCATGGAGGCGATCAGCCTGTGGCACTGCTGAGGTGTTATCAATGCGGCTTGGTGTGGAGGCGATCAGCCTGTGGCACTGCTGAGGTGTTATCAATGCGGCATTGCATGGAGGCGATCAGCCTGTGGCACTGCTGAGGTGTTATCAATGTGGCGTGGCATGTAGGCGATCAGCCTGTGGCACTGCGGAGGTGTTATCAATGCGGCGTGGCATGGGGGCGATCAGCCTGTGGCACTGCTGAGGTGTTATCAATGCGGCGTGGCATGGGGCGATCAGCCTGTGGCACTCCTAAGGTGTTATCAATGCGCCGTGGCATGGAGGCGATCAGCCTGTGGCACTCCTGAGGTGTTATCAATGCGGCGTGGCATGGAGGTGATCAGCCTGTGGCACTCCTAAGGTGTTATCAATGCGCCGTGGCATGGAGGCGATCAGCCTGTGGCACTCCTGAGGTGTTATCAATGCGGTGTGGCATGGAGGCGATCAGCCTGTGGCACTGCTGAGGTGTTATCAATGCGGCGTTGCATGGAGGCGATCAGCCTGTGGCACTCCTGAGGTGTTATCAATGCGACGTGGTATGGACGCGATCAGCCTGTGGCACTCCTGAGGTGTTATCAATGCGGCGTGGCATGGGGCGATCAGCCTGTGGCACTCCTGAGGTGTTATCAATGCGGTGTGGCATGGAGGCGATCAGCCTGTGGCACTGCTGAGGTGTTATCAATGCGGCGTGGCATGGAGGCGATTAGCCTGTGGCACTCCTGAGGTGTTATCAATGCGGCGTGGCATGGAGGCGATCAGCCTGTGGCACTCCTGAGGTGTTATCAATGCGGCGTGGCACGGGGGTGCCGTGTCCATAAAACAATTACAATTTAATATATTTAACCAACATGATGACCTCGTATCTTGGCCACCACATCTCCCATAAAAATAGAATAAAAACTGATCAAAAAGTCTCATATACCCCAAAATTGTACCAACGAAAACTACAGCTCTGCCTGCAAAAAAAAACAGCTTACACCACTGAATCGACACGAAAATAAAAAAAAGTTATGGCGACAATTCGTCAGAATGTGGCGAGACACAACTATTTTTATTTTTAACAATTTGTTTTTTCTCTGAGAAAAGTAGTAAGACATAGAAAAAACAATATAAATTTGGTATCGCTGCAATCGTAAGGACCCGAACATGTCGTTTTTACCGCATGGCGAATGCCATAAAAACGAAACCCAAAAAACCATGGTAGAATAACTGTTTTGTTCCCATTCCAGCCCACAAAGTTTCTCAGTACATTATGTAGTACAATAAATTGTGTCGTGAAAAACTACAATTCGTCCCGCAAAAAACAAGCCCTTACATGGCCGTATCAATGGAAAAATAAAAAAACGATAAAGGAAAAACCCTCGAAAAATGGCAGCGGCGGGAAGGCGTTAATTATAATTGTCTTGTCCAAAGCAGCAGAACACAACTGGCGAACCGCGGTCCAAACCCGTGATGAAATGGCCAATTTCTGTTGCTTTTCATATTTGTCTGCCATTTATTCATCACATTCATTCACGCCGATAATGACAACATTTTTCCCCACCATATTGAATTTTCTTGCCTGGTTGTGTGCTATAACCCGGAGTTTATGGTATGACGTGACGGCAATTAGACATTCTAAAAAAAAATTCTCTCCACGACTGGATCTGCCTCAGATCTTTGTTCGCGGTTGTAAACGTGTGTCGTAATAACGGCCGAAAGTTCAGTCAGCCATTTCCCATTTTATTGAAAACAAATCTAATCTGAGGCCCCGTGGACACTTTCGTGCAGTATTTACGGTCAGTAAATTCTGCACGGACGGGCCGCGGAGTGTTATCCGCATTTCGGACCGTGCTCACAGTATGGCCTAATTCAGACGAACACGGGGAAACTCGGACGTGAAAAAGAGTGCGGGTCCCGTTTTCACGTATCCCCATGGACTTGAGTCTATTGAGGGATCCGTGAAAACGGAAGAAAATAGGACATGTTCTATTTTTCAACGGACCCTTCACACGGTTCATTGAAACAACAGCCGTGTGAACGGCCCCATTGAAATACAAGCGTCCGTGTGTCGGACGTTGTTTTAACGGCCGTCACACGGACGTACACTAGGGTCATCTGAATTCGGCCTAATACTATACGTATACGAGCATGGTCCGTAAATGCGAAAAATAGGACACGTTCTATTTTTTGCGGCTCATGTCTACCGCCCGAACACACCCGTAAATATACGGGAAGGTGTCCATGGCTGATATAAAATGAATGTGTAAGTATTTTATTTGCAATTACGGACGCGTGCATGGGGCCTTTTTTTTGCCTCTGACACCATTTTTTACATTTTACTTCTAGTTTTCTATGTGCTGAATTTCCCCTCATACTATGTCATGGAAGACAGAGAAACGCCTTTGTAGCTGGATTGGACCTCTCCGGCCGCCGTAGACATTGTACGGCAGTTCCGTCTCCTTCCCCCCCTAGCTGCCCCCCTCCGTACATCAGTGTCTCTCCTCCTCCCCCCTGCACAAAGCATCCTGTGTCTACTCCCCCCAATGTCCATTGCCCTCCTGCCGCCCAGCTGACCCCCGCACACCCCTCTCCCTGCACCCAGGTGAGTATGAGCCGGGCCTGCACTCCTCCTCCTTCTTCTTCTCCTGGGCGACTCTCGCTCCGTTTAACCCCTTGGCTGCCGGGGAGGGTGCTATGCAGAACCACTGGCAATCACAGGGTTAAAAGTGCTGCATGCAGAGGACTCCCCCCGGCTGCAGCGCCGCTCCAGTGCTGGGAGTTTATGGCAGCGCAGATCCTGGGAGGTCCTGTCATTAATTCATTAATTGCATGCTTAATTAGCAAGTTTGCGGCGGGGTACGTAGTTAACTTGAGGATCGGGCAGGGACGGCGGCACGGTCGGATGCGAAAATGTCATAAAGTTGCATCGAAATGTCTCCCTTTGCTGCGCGGCGTTCGCGGTAGCGTTGATTTATTGCACTTTTAATGGGGGGCGATGACGCGCGATCACGGTCGGTTCTAGCGATGAGGCTGCAAGTAGCGCACTTTTAATGGGGGGCGATGACGCGGGATATTGCGCCGTCCTAGTCGGTTCTAATGATGGCGCCGCAAAATATAATATTCGGCTCCGTTCGCACCAGCGCCACATGTCCGTTTCCTCCGTTTTTAAAGGGAAATGTAACAACGTCCGGTTTCCTGACGGAACGGAGGACGTGATCCTGTAAGGTTTTCTGTGTTTTTTTTTTTTTTTTACGCAAAACGAGGCTTGTTTTACACGACTGTAATCCGGCTGCAACCCTGGGACGCTAAAATGGCGCATCGACCCCCATAAGGTTAGGACCATGTGGCGACTTTGGTCTCCCGTTGAAAGATGGCGGTGCGTACATCACAGCAATGTAAGTGAATGTGGCTGCGTTGCGAGCCACCAGTTGCTGCCACCGTTGCAAAAAAATCCAAACTTGATGCGTCTTTTGTGACTGTCATGTTGCGGCAACTTGTGCGTCGCAGTGCGGCCGCCTTCACTTACATTATTGCGATGGACGCTCGATCAAAGTCGCCAGGTAGCCCCAGCCTAACAGAAAAACACGAGAACCTGAGGGTACGGTGCCACTTAGCATCTGCCGCAAGCCCGGCTCACTTGCAAGGGCCAATGGGCACACGTATATGCCGGCACAATTGCGTGGGCATTGGCCACCGCATGCTTGATCCGGCCTCCGCTATCTAGGACCGTACCCTAAGGCGTCCTGCACATGACCATGTCTGTTTTGTGAACCGCAAAACACGGATCTTGGGGCTCAGGCACGCGACCGAAGTGGTGTGCACTGCCCGTGATTTGCGGCTCGGACGGCCGCGGAGTGTCACCCGCGGGCCGCCCGCAAATCACGGGCCGTGCAGATTCATTTCAATGAGTCTGGACTGCAAAATGCGGCCGTAATAAGACATGTACGTTCTTTTTGCCGTCCAGGCTCCCGGGCAATGCACGGACCTTGGAAGCCACGGCCATGTGAATGGGCCCATAGAAATGAATGGGACTGCAGACTTGCGGGTGAATTGCGGCCGCAAAAACACGTGCATGAGGCCTTAGTGGCTTCCGCGTGCTGTCCGTTTTTTTTTTTTTTTTGCCTACCCATACGCTAGAATGGGTGAGACGGACCGCAAACACCAACAAGAATAGGACCTGATCTATCATTTGCGGAATGGACGCACGGATCCGCAAAAAAAACGGTTAGGACATTGAAAAAAACAATGGTCGTGTGCCCTTAGAATGAGATGAGGATGGGGCGGACGGCAATGATGCAGGTAACTCGGGGGTCATTAGACCCACATTCCTGCCGGAATTTGCGGCCGTAACACCGGCCCGTGTTCCGCTTCGGTGAGACCGGCCTAATACTAAAATGTCATATTCCTAAATTTTTCTTGTAGTGATAAATATATATAAGACTAAAAAAAAGTGTGGGATTTGGGACGTGTCTATCAGAGGGTACATCAAGGAAAGGGGTCCGGAGTTGGGACTCCACCAATATTGTAATGGAATTGAGTCCTGGCATAGCCTTTAAAGGGTTTCCAACGTATGCCGACCCCCCCCCCCCCCCCTCAGAGCAGGGAATCACTGGTGAGAGGGGCTCCTGCTCTGGAGAACTTGGTGGATTAGACAGTCGCCGGATTCAGTAGGCGCCGGGTAATAATCCGTATTGATTATAGTGGCTGGAGCTAGTACCATACCAATGCATTGAGGGGTATTATAAGCGGAGCTCAATGTCAGGTGGCAGCTGCACAGGTGAACATCAGGATGCAACTTTTGCTATGGCACAGAAATAGTTACGTAGTCCTACCTTCAGGTAGTGGGGCGGATTTATTAATAATAGTCTAAAGATAGAGATGTAAGGGCTTATTCACACGAGCGTTGAATACGTCCGCTAAAAGAAGAGCCGTCACACGGACGCATGTATTTTAATGGGGTCGTTCACACGTGTGAAGGGTCCGTTGAACGATAGAATATGTCCTATTTTCTTCCGTTTTCACGGATCCCTTCATAGATTCAAGTCTATGGGGATCCGTGAAAACGGGTCCCACACGAGTAAAACTCGGACGAGGAAAACGACTGTTTTTCATGTCCGAGTTTCCCCACGTTCGTGTGAATAAGGCCTTCGGCTGAAGATGCGCCACGTTTTTTTAGCGATGCTGTTTAGATTTGGCGGGTGTTAGGCTCCCTTCCCTTTCGGGTGGTATGGTATACTTTAGACCAGTACTCTGCACCACAAAACTGGCGCAAGCGAGTGATAAGTCTGGCGCGTTTCACAACTTGACAAATTCACAGCTGTATTCTATGGGCTCTTGCACGTGACCAAGTGCCACTCGGGCCGTCTTTCACGGCATCCGAGTGGCACCCGATAGTTTTCACGGACCCATTCACTTCAGTGAGTGAATTGAGTCCGTGAAAACGGACCCGACTCTCCGATCTGTGGAAAGATTAGAACATGTCCGATCTTTCCACGGATTACGGATGGGACTCGGGCGACACACACAGTCGTGTTTAAGAATACGACCCGGCGCGGCGAGCATGGCGCAAATCAAGATCCTTTTTGGCGCACGCATTAATACATTTAGCTAACGATATATGCGGCAAGAAAATAGACGCACGAAACACCGGAACCGAGGCGCAAAAGCAATAAT
The DNA here is from genome assembly GCF_050947455.1 of Rhinoderma darwinii. Classification (NCBI taxonomy): domain Eukaryota; kingdom Metazoa; phylum Chordata; class Amphibia; order Anura; family Rhinodermatidae; genus Rhinoderma; species Rhinoderma darwinii. The sequence goes on along the minus strand of NC_134696.1, from coordinate 95,233,757 downwards.
AAATCTGCCCCGGTGTCTCTTGTTCACTTTTATGGGGCTGTGTTGACATTTTTTACACATCGACTGGTCAGGAATGGCGCTGTTATAGCCCAAGGCGGTCTGGGCGTTTGTTTTCTGGATTTATATTAATTTGATGCGTCAATACATGTCATTTTACTAAGTTTTTTTTTCCTTCGAGCAGCAATTTGAGGAAATGTTCTTATAAGGGCGGTTTCACTCAGGTTTTTGGGAAAAACACGGATGTTTTGTGGCGTTTTCTTCTTGCTTGTTTGTTTTTTTGGTCAAAAATGCTGTCAGTGAAATATATATATGCACTACACGCAATGATTTTGTTTGTGGCGTTTTTTTGGCATTTTCGTGCGTTTTTCGTGTCAATGGCGCTTGGTGCACTAGGAGTGGCTTTTTTTTGGGGGTGTTTTAACCTATAGGCTTCTCTATAGGACTTGAAGAAGCCTGAAAACAACGTGTGTTACAAATGCAATAGAAAAAAATACCACAAAAAAACGCAATGAAAAATGCTGCAAATTGATGTTTTTGTTTTTTTTACAAGTGCGTGAGAAGGACGCCTAACAGCGTCTGGGAAAAACCGCATTGCAGTACCACACGTAAAAATCCGAATGACATCTCTTCCATTGTTTTGTATGCCGTGATGCATCCCTATTAAAATCAATAGGAGAAAAACAGCGCCATAATGCCTGAAAAACACATGAACGGTTTTATCCGCATTGTACGAATGGGATCTCTCGAAATCCTTTTTACTAGCCCGCTGCGTAAATTTCCACGACGGCCAAACTGGAAAAAAAAAATCAGTCATGTGTGAATAACTATATACTAGACTAAAACGCGTTTTTATTATTTTTTTTATGTGGGGGCTGTAAATGTTCTTATAGAAAATGGATGGAAAAAGGTGTACGGCCATGTTTCTTTTAATATTCCGTCGGTGTCAGTGAAAAATCGCCTCAAAATGGCCGCAACTAGAAAAAAATAACATGCTCTAAAATTAGCTAAATAAGCCACTATATAAAAAAAGCTGTGGGTGAGTGGAAAATCATATTTTCCCATTCGCTTACACCAACCATCTGGCCGCTGCAGCTTGTAGCAATAAAAAACACAATAAAAAAGAAAAACGCGTGGGGGAAGGAACATCGTATAAAAAGCCTGTGTAGGGACGGCTTCACAGGCAGCGTTTTTAGGAAAAACTGCACATTTTTTGTGGCGTTTTATGCTGGTTTTTTGCAGCAAAAAACACTGCGGCCTGTTGTCAATAGGGAAATATAAAATGCACTACAAAAATTGCGATTTATTTTTGCCCACTTCCGTTTTTTTTTTGTCAGAGTGCTATCCGGTTTTTTAACTGATAGCACCCTGACACATTTATTTCAATGGAGCCATGCGCACTTATGTTGTTTTAACGGAACCGTGCGGCCGTTCCCTCAAAAATAGGGCAGGTCCTATTCATGTCCGTTTTTGACGGAACAGTCTCGGCCTTTGCATTGATTTGGTCCGTGAAACAACGGACTGCACACGGAAGTCGTCCGTGATTCACGGAACTCATTAGCGGCCGTTCAACGGCACACGGAAGCGTGCATGAGTCTTTAGGTTGTTTTTGTGTGTCTGTTGCGTTTTTTTTTGTTTTTTTTCATTTTATTTAGTGCCGGTTTTTCCCATTAACCTCCTTAGGCTGGGTTCACACACCCTATTTACAGACGTAATTCGGGCGTTTTAGCCTCGAATTACATCCGAAAATACGGCTCCAAAGCGTCGGCAAACATCTGCCCATTCGTTTGAATGGGCTTTACGATGTACTGTGCCGACGGTCATTTTTTTTACGCGCCGCTGTCAAAGAAGTGCCTGTCACTTCTTGAGACGTAATTGGAGCCGTTTTCCATGGACTCCATGGAAAAACAGCTCCAATTACGTCCGTAATGGACGCTGCGAAAAACGCCTGCAAATGCCATTACGGCTGAAATTCAGGAGCTGTTTTCTCCTGAAAACAGCTCCGTAATTTCAGCCGTAACGGAGGCTGCCGTGTGAACATACCCTTAGGATATGTTCACACGCAAGCTCAAAAACGTCTGAAAATACAGAGCTGTTTTCAAGGAAAAACAGCTCCTGATTTTCAGACGTCGTTTAAGCCACTCGCGATTTTCGCAGCGTTTTTTTGCGGCCGTTTTCAATAGGGTTAATGAAAAACGGCCCAAGAAGTGACCTGCACTTCTTTTTCGGAACAGAACGCCGTATTGCACATTGAAATCAATGGGCAGATGTTTGGAGGCGTTCTGCTTCCGATTTTTCGGCCGTTCGGGCTTTTACGGCCATGTGAACATACCCTTAGGGTTATTTTCCTCTTCAAAAACCGCATGTTTCAATGTAAATGACTGTTTTTGCCATATTTTGTTGACGGTTTTTCTGACTAAATTAGGTGTTGCGAAGAGGAATTTTTGCATCACATGATCTTTTAATCACATGATTTGCAATGTGAAAAACGGCACCTAAAAAACGCAGGTAGTAAAACACACTAGTTGCCCAAAAATAACACCAGCAAAAACGGCATAAAAAAAAAAAACGCATGTACAATTTGCCCCCCAAAAAAATTTTCTAGGCTTTTTTGGGGCTGTTTTTCAAACCTCTGTTTTCGCCGATTTCAATACGTCAGCGGCAAAAATTCCCCAAAAATGTTTTGTGTGAACGTGGCCGTATACTGTTCCAAAGTGAGATCTGCAGCGCGTCCTCTACATATGCTGCCCGTAATGTCTAGTTTGCGAACTTCCTGCTCGCACTTTATTTGTTTTTCTAGCATTAAAACCATTGTTTTCTTATAGTCACGTGCCCCGCGTTGCCATGGCAGCCTTAGACGGGACTGAGCTCTCGCAGGGAATCCATTTTGACCTCTGGGACCTTTTAATTTTTTATTTTCAGAGCTACTCCGACAAAGTCTTCCATTTTGCAAGGAAATCTGCCAACAAAAGATGGAAAGAGCAACAGTTATGACTTCAGGGCCTAGGGGGTTAAAATGAGAGCGCAGTATTTTTGGCAGTGGAGCGGTTAATGGCTGTGGGGCGTTCTATGTGGTATTGTGTGGAAGCATTATTTTTATATTGCGGCTGTAAATTTTCCTCTCACGGCCTCAGCCTTTAGCTCCGCAGGACGAGCTGCCGCCACTCGCCTGGTTATTTTTGTGCTGCTAATAACATTTATTTCGGTCGCGTCCTTTCTTTTTTTCTTCTTGTTCTTTTACCTTTTTAAGATATATATTTTACATCAAACAACGATGTCTGCCGGGCCGGGATAATACGGAAATGTTATTTAAACCATGGTCGCTCCCTTTGAATTATAAGGCCCTGTTCACACGGCGTTTTTAAAACACGTCAAACGCATGATTTAAGCCTCCCATTGACATCAATGGAAAAAGTGCATTGTTGGTGCATACGACGCGTTTCTTTTTACGCAAGCGTTTTTAAAAGCGCGTTTAGTTAATAAAAGAAGCGCCAGGGCGACTCGGTGCCGCGTAACACGTGCCAAAACACGCCTAATTCCCATAGTCAATGGGAGTCCTAATTACGCGCCGATAGCACGCAAAAAACGAATAAATTTGAAAAAGCACTTTACAAAAACGCTAGCGTTTTTGACACGTTTACGCTCAGGTTTTTTTTGGCGTCGTGTGAACAAGGCCTTGGAAAACGATGTCGTGTATGGTACATAAAACAATGAACTGAAGAGGTTTTCGTGGCGGAGGTCGCAATAACTGGCATTTTCACGCTTTATAATGAGTCTCGTGTATTTCTAAGCATGAAACTGAATGGCGTACGTGAAGAAGGAAAAGCACGCCTCAGCGCTGTGTGCACACACTGCCTGTGCAGGAGAGCCAATGAGAGAGCTCCTTATTTGCAGCCAGCTGTGAGTAAGGAGCTCTTCCATTTTCAAGAAGCTGATTGGTCAGTTTTGGCGGGAAGCACAGCCTCTGCTGTGAGACTGGTTTGTGAACGCTGTGGTGTGGTCCAGGAAATATTTGCCTCAGGCCCCATGCACACGACCGTAAAAAAAACCTCTGTTTTTGCAGACCGCAATTGCGGTCCGCAAAAATGGACCCACCCACTTTCATTGAACGCGGACACCTTTCCGTAGCGCTACGGGTGGGTGTCCGTGCCGTAGAAATGTTCCGAAAATTATGGAACATGTCCGTTCTTTTGCATTTTGCGGGCCGTGCTCCCATACTTTGTACGGAAGCACGGCCCGAAAATGCGGGTGGCAGTCGGCGGCCGGCTGTGATTGCGGGTCTCATGCACACGACCGTATCCGCAAATACTGACCGTAAATACGGTTCTGTATTGCTTTATAGTCAGCAACGTACACACTTCTGCTGAATGGTATCCGCAAATACGGTCCATAGTGCATCCGTATATACGGATCTGCAAAAAGAGGCCTGGTTGATGCAAAATCCCCTTTGTGTTGCTTAGCAACACTTCTATATTTGCGGATGGCTATCCGTATTTGCGGACGCACCTCCATAGCCATCCGCAATTTTGGCTTCCCCTATAGACTTCTATGGAGGAGTCCGTGCCACAATTGCGGACTAAGGCCCCATGCACACGACCGTGCCCGCAATCACGGCCCGCGATTGCGGGCACGGCCGGCCGCCGACTGACAGCCGCATTTTCGGGCCGTGCTCCCATACAAAGTATGGGAGCACGGCCCGCAAAATGCGAAAGAACGGACATGTTCCATAATTCCCGGAACATTTCCACGGCACTGACACCCTTCCGTATTGCTACGGAAAGGTGTCAGTGTTCAATGAAAGTGAATGGCTCAGTTTTTGCGGACCGCAATTGCGGTCCGCAAAAACTGAGGTTTTTTACGGTCGTGTGCATGGGGCCTGAGTAAATACTGCAGTTTTTACGCAACGGAAAGTGGATGAGATAAAACAAATCTTATCCACACGCTGTGTAAATACGGAGCGTAAAAGAACGCTCAGAAATTGACTTGCGGTGCAGAATTTTATTCCGCAGCATGTCAATTGTATTTGCCTAAATGCTGCTTATTTGTTGCTGGTTTTCCGCATTGAGTTCAATGGGAGGTAAAACCCGCAACAAATAGAAGTTGTTGCGTTTTTTTTGCAGCGGGTTTGCAGCGATCCTGCCGCAAAAAACCGCAACTCAGAAAAAAATAATCTCATACTTACCCAGAAGTCTGTGTTCTTCCCTACAGCGCGGCCTCCTGGGATGACGTTTCAACCCATCCAATCACAGGCTGTAGCGGCGGTCACATGGGATGAAACATCATCCCAGGGGGCCGGCCTGGATGACGTCAGAGGGCCGGCCTCCAGGGATGACGCTACACCCATGTGACCGCCGCTGCAGCGGTCTCCTGGGATGAAACGTCATCCCAGAAGGCCGGCCTGCTAGCATGCCGGCTATGTTATGTTGTTTTCCGCAGCAGACATCCCGGGTAGAAAAACTGCACCTCAGTTTGGCGCACTTTTTCAATCGTAATTCCTTGCGGCGCACAGAGTGGATACACAGCGTATCCACCCTGTGTGAAGTCGGCCTTAGGGTAAGTCCAAACGGAGCGGCGTTATTGCGGGTAAAAGGGGAACTTTACCAGCAAAATCGTTAGGCTATGAAGGGTGTATTCATTAAAGGCCGCACGATTTTGCAGGTAAAGTGCCCTTTTACCCGCAATAATGAGCGGGCACTAACAGGCTATTTGACAGCCGAGTCAGGGCCACTCTGTTTGGACTTACCCTTATTGTGTTGACCTCGTCCGTTCGCACGGTCTACTGATCTAGTCCCTGAGTGACAGATATTTTCACCGTCGCATTCCAAGAGCAATAACTTTTTTCCGTCAATATGGCCATGTGCGGGCTTGTTTTTTGTTCGACAAGGTGTAGTTTTCATTGGTACTATTTTGGGGTACATTGGACTTTTATTTTTCATGGGGGGGGGGTGGCGGTGAAAAAAAAAAAGGAATTTTGCAGTTTTTTTTTTTTTTTGTACGCTGTTTACGAGTCGTTACGAACACGGCGCTACCATAGATGTGTCATTTTTTTTTACACTTTTTTTTAAAAAGTGTTTATTCTATTCTTAGGGTCTGTTCACACGACCTATTTTCAGGCGTTTGCCATGATTTTATCTTCAGCAGCTGTCACAGATTTGCTTACTTGAAACGGTATCTGGTAATAATGTTCACACGCAGTGTTGTCAGACGTAATTCGGGCATTTTACGCCTCGAGTTACGCCTGAAAAAACGGCTCCATTACGCCGGCAAACATCCGCCCGTCGCTTGCAATGGGTTTTACGATGTTCTGTTCCCACGAGCCTGTCGCTGTCAAAATTCGGCGCGTAAAAAGACGGCTCGTCAAAAGAAGCGCAGGACACTTCTTGGGCCGTTTTTTGAGCCGTTTTTTTCATAGACTATTGAAAACAGCTCGAAAAACGCAAGTTTCTCAAAGAACGTCTGAAAATCGGAAGCTGTTTTCCCTTGAAAACAGCTCCGTATTTTCAGACGTATTTTGTTAATCGTGTGAACAGAGCCTTACTGTTCTTTACTTCACTTGTGACAGATATATCCGCTGCTTGTCGTTAAGGCTGGGTTCACACCTGTGTTCTGGTTTTCGTTGTTCTGCTCCGGTAGAGGAGCAGAACAACGACAGAAACAACTGGTGCCCGATGGAACCCATTGAATTTAATGGGTTCTGACGCGGTGTCCATTGTTTTACTGGAAACAATAGCGCAGCATGTATAGTTTCCTGATATTTTCGGCCAGATCTGTGATCCCTAATGGATCCTCCAACTCAGATGTGATCAGGCCCTATTTACGCATGGATTATCAGTTATAATAATGATCTCATATCCCTACATATTATCCAAATTACTGCAATTCCTCTATGGCTAAAAAACACATTTTTTACTCTGCTGCAAAATATTCAGTGCGACCTCTGGTTCATAGTACAATAAAGTTTTATTGTTTTGAAAAAAAAAAATGACCTGATGTTATAGTGTTACTCATAACAAGCAATCAGATACCTGCTTTCATTTTGTAACTTCTGGTACAAAAATGAAACCAGATCTCCGATTGGTTGCTATGAGCATCACTCTCCATAGAGTGCAGCTCTGGAGTATAGTACAGGCTGTAAGACAGGAGCGGTATAAAATGTCATGTATTTACAAAGTGACTTAACATCGCTGAAAGGAGAATATGCCATAATAGGAAAACCCCTTTAAAAATCCTTAATTGGCTATGTACACCTTTTTGAAGTTTTTTTTTTTATTTATTTATTTTTTATATAAAAATATCTATCAGTGTGTTTGAGGCAACTTTCAAATTAGTTTTTATTAAAAGTTATTTTTACTTTTTGAGATACAGCCGCTTTGTATCCTGTATACAGAGCAGCTGTATCTAGCGCTGAAACTGAACCCGTCTGTCCCGCTGACCTGACGGGTACAGGACTCCGCGAACGATACAGCTGCTCTATATACAGGATACAAAGCAGCTGTATCTCAAAAAGTAAATATAATTTTTAATGAAAACTAATTTGAAAGTTGCCTCAAACACACTGATAGATATTTTTTATAAAATAAAAATAATCATTTTCAAGGGTGTGCATGGCCTATAAACATGGCTTCTCGCACGCCAGGTGTATGAAAAATATTCCGGTCAGTTCTGGATTTGTAACTAGGTTTAATCCATCATTAGTTCTGTCAGTAATGTAACAAAATTGCATAAATCGAAACCTGAGAACCAAAAATTTTGGTCTGTAGAAAACGCCAGTTATAGGGATATTCTATAGAAAATGTTTAATTGCAAACACATGCTCTCAATCTTTGATCCCGCTACTCAAATGTGGCTTTAATTCAATCTGAAGTCTGTTTGTTTCCCTTTTAAATCTGTTCTGTATCCAAGAGATGTAATTTAAAATGAATGGAAGGAGACATGGCGATTACTAACATCAGTGTATATATATACATACATGTGAGAAGCCTTCATTCTTGATCTCCACTATAATATTAATGGCCTATCCATAGGTTAGGCCATTAATCTCTGATCGGCGTGGGTCTGAGTCCTGACCGCCAATCGGCTGCATGAAGGGGCTGTAGCGCAACCTCCCCTTCATTGTTAACCCAGACAAAGCACCGTAAATTTGCTTTTGTGTGTTCCTGGTACTAAAGGTCACTCGCAATTACTCAAATGGGACTGAGCTGCAGTACCAGGCACAGCCACAACCAATGTATGGCACTGTGAGTGATCACCGCTCCAAATATGCTGCATCCCTTCACACAGCCATAGAGTTAAAAAATAAAATCCCGGTGTCTCCTTCCGCCACTAGGTGGAGCTTAGTGACGACAGATTCATTGAGTTCAATGGGAACGGTCTTCATTGAGCTCCCCCTAGTGGCAACTGCTGACAAATGTTGCTGTTTAACGTTAGTCCTTGGGTTGTCCTCTTCTTCTTCAAGTTAATACTTTTATTCAGCCGTTTCTTGACAGTTTTGGTAGCAGGCAGTATGGCCACTATTGCCTTTTCCTGAGGGGTTATCGCCTAGATTTTGCCAGACTCCCGAATGCCAAAATCTGCCTAGCTCAGGAAAGTTTTAGTGCGGTCATGTATTTCTGCATATCAAAGTAGATTTGGCATTTGGGGGTCTAGAAAAGCTGTGTGACAACTCCTATGGAAGTTATAACGGTGAAAATATTAATTGTCACTCCGCTTATTTAAAACCCATTTATATATACCCTATTAGGGGAATTCGGAGTTAATAGAGGGGGGTCCTCTGTTCAGAATCCTCATTTCTTGAGTGGTTACATAGAGGGTCTCCTGCTCTGGGGGACATGTCCAGACAACACATTGACAGGATTGGGCACGGTGTAATGCTTAATTTCCACTGTGGTGGCGCTGCAGGGAAATTGAACACTTACTGCCCGATTTCCCCACAGATCACAGCTGATCACAGGGGATCCCAGCAGAGGGACACTTTAACGTTCTCTAACAAATAGGGATTGTCTGACAGAAGGCGAGGGCCTGTTTTTTGGGTTTGTTTTTTTTATATGTTTTTATTTAGAGATACATTTTTAATATGTGTTGTTTTTATTCGTCTCCAGATGTCCAAACCGGATGTTTTATCAATAATGGAAAATGCAGAAGAGCCCTTTGGTCAAGAGAACAATCAGGCCAGGGCAAGTCGAGTGGAAAGTAAGGCGAAAACTATTACGTTATGGAAGAAAACATTGCTAGAATAAGGCCGGACGCAATACTAAGAGTCCTAATTAAGATCTCATTGTTTAAAGTGTAACTAAACTTTTAAAAAACTTGACATAGTGACATGTCAGAAGTCTTGATCACGGTCCGCGATCACGGGCACGGCCGGCTGCGGACAGTCATCCGCATTTTCGGCCCGTGCTCCCGTACAAAGTATAGGAGCACGGTCCGTAAAAAGCAAAAGATAGGACATGTCTTATCTTTTTCGGAGGCTTTCTACGGCCCGGACAACTTCCCGTAAATGTACGGCAAGGTGTCCGTGGTCAATAGGAGTGAATTGGACGACTTCTATGGTCGTGAGCATGAGGCCTAAGCCAAAGGAAATAGAGAGATTTTTTTTTAGGGACTACTCACTGTACATTTTAGAGGCTGAGTACAGTCCTGCGATGCTTGAAGAGTACTTGATCAGATCTCTTTCCATGTTCTCTATAATATAAAAAGGATACTCTTGAAGAGTGCAGATAGCTCTCAGGCGCACAAGGGGGAATACGCGGCCAGGGTCAGATGGTTTGCCCTTTGAAACCTACAAGAGATTTGGGGTTATTCCTTTGCCCGCTTTGTTGAGAATTATAGACCATGCAAAAGGGAGCAGGCATGCTTCCGAGGCCATTCTAATACTAAAAAAAAAAGGAAAAGGATCCCCTGGACGTGGATCCGAACCGGCCATATTTACATATTGATCACCGACGCCTAACTTTTTGCCAAGGTTCTTGCCGATAGGTTAACTAAATTGGTCCCGGAGAACGGTTTCATACCTGGCAGGTCAGCTAAATGTATTCTAGGTAGTTTTTGGGCAATATGCAAATAAAACCCAGACGGACTGACGTTCTTTTTCTAGTTTTTTTTTTTTGGGAGTGAACGGGACAGTCTATATTCCTCCCCTTGCAAAATACTGAAATAGAAATTCTAAATCAATTAAGAAGTGCAAGGATCAGTATTTAAATACATTTCAAGCTTTGGAATGGAACAATTTGTAGGTAGAGTCACCGATGCGTTCCCATCGATAGATGCTGGAGATGATTGAATAGGATAATGGAACGAGTGGGTTCATTTGTTTTTTCCCCACTGTAGTATAGTATTAAGAGTAACTACACTTTTAAAAAGCTTTTGATATGTCATAGAGACATACCAGAAGTTTTGATGGGAGAGGGTCCGGGAGCGGAGACCCTCACCAATGCTGAAACAAAGGTGCAGAGGCTCCCTGCATCTTCAGCTGTGATCAGCGCTCCATGTCAGGCTGAGGCCGGGCTCAGATAGAACGAAGTAGTTGAGAAAACCGCAAACTTTTTGAATGAATTTCTTTTATTGTGCCCATCGTCATCGTACGAAAATATAGAAGCGACGTTTCGACCCGTAACAGTGGTTGCGTCTTTTTCTAGAAGCTTGAAAAAGATCCAAGTACTATAAAGGGTTGAAACTTTTTTTGTATGATGATGATGGGCACAATAAAAGAAAAAACCGCAAACCGCGCAATATAAGATTTTTAAGACAACCCGTTCAATGGAAAAGCGTAGTCTACTGCGTTATTCCATACCTAAGGAAAAGAAGTATACCGAAAAATAAGCCAAATGGAGACCAAAAAAAATGTCAGACACTTCTGTGACAATCTGGTTGTTAGGGATACACTGCCTAACAACCAAATTTTTTTCAAATAGGGTTGTCGGGAAACTTGTCCCTAGCAACCTGCCTAAGATGACTTGGATCTTCAGCTCACACTCTTTTGGCCTCCATTGGGCTAATGGAGCCCTATGGACATGTTTACATCAGGAGGTTTCCTGGCGTACACGCTGAACATAGTGATCAGATATTCTGGATTATCGGATGCTGAATTAAAGGAATTTAATCGTAGAAGTTTGTCTTGAAAACGTTGCTGGTCTTTATTGCTTTTTATTACACTTAGATTTTTATGATATTAGTTTTGTCTGCTGACGAACCATTTATCACTACAGTCTCGCTATATATTTTTTTGTTCACTGTATGTTTTTACAGTAAGTTTCTATTTTGCTTATTAATTCTTGGGGTTCTTAGTTTCAGAGTGCTGGACCAGTGGAACAACAGAAGAACCCAGATCATTTGCTCCTCTGGTTGGAAAGCTGCCGGAAGAACAGACAACTGCACAAAACTCCCAAAGCGCTCTCATCGTCAGTGAAATTGATAACACCGACAACAGTTGGCGAGAAAAAAATATCCATCCCATGATGCCGACTGAATCGGTGTGCCAGTCAGGCAGCGGCACAGTTGAATATAGTTTTCCAGCAGGGCAAAGCTCACCATCAACATTGCCTCTCCTGGAGAAGGGAAGACACAGAGAAGAAGACATCGTGGACCAAGGAGCTGGTGGTACCAAGATATCCGGTCCCGCTGAGGACACTTCAGCACAGCCAGCGTTACACGGGGTCACTCCAATGCCAACCAACTTTGGCAAACTCGAGAAAGATAATATAGTGATTTGTAGACCACACGGGTGGTCTAATGTTGGCCAACAATCTAAAACTATGGATACGAACAGAAGAAAAGATTCCAGCTCTACAGAACAGCCAAACCAGAGGTTCTGGGGTCTGTTTCAATGCTCATTCTGTAATTTTGTCTTTCAAGATCTCTCGGAACTTCTGCAGCATCAAGAATCACACAACCAAGATAAATTCCAAGGTATTGGGAATGAACAGGCACGTCCAGAACAGCAACCACAACCGCAGTCACCAGTCTTGGAATGGAGAAGATACCGCTGTATAGTGTGCGATAAGACCTTCTGCAAACAGTCTTCACTGGTAACACATCTGCGTATACACACCGGCGAAAAACCGTTCTCTTGTCACGTATGTAGGAGAAAATTTAACCAGCGTACCAGTCTGACGGTCCACCTACGAACTCATACTGGAGAAGCCCCGTTCCCTTGCAACAAGTGTAACCGGAGCTTCCGACAACAGTCTAACCTTACCCACCATATGAAGAGTCATCAAAGATCGGAGGAATTCGATGGAGTCGATTGGAGCGAAGAGAACACCGCCCCAGGTATTCCTTTCATGTATCTCATATCCGAAGGGGATGAATCCAGCAGCGAAGTTTGGGGCAGCAAAGTCCCGTTCGTTAAAGGTGACAAGGGAGAAGATCCGGGATCCTGTAAAAGACCCTATGTCTGTGGTCACTGTTTTAAGCGATTTACTCATCAGTCCAACCTCATGGTTCACCAGCGCATTCACACCGGCGATCGATCGTATCGTTGCCAAGAGTGCGGCAAGCATTTCACCAGAAGGACCAGCCTGATGGTTCACTTGAGAGGTCACACCGGAGAGATGCCGTACTCTTGCCTTCAGTGTGGGAAGAGCTTTCGCCAACAGTCCAATCTCCTCTACCACATGAAAAGCCATTCTTTGCCAGTTGAACCAAAAGCCAATGTGAGCACAGAAAATGAACAGGCCGTAAAGATGTCTGGGCAGCTGATTGGACCTTCTGGTCAATATGTTGAGCGAGATAGCCCACAGATGATAAATATTGGCGGAGGGCGAATTGAAGAAAGCCAGGTTAGGGCTTACCAATGTACCCAGTGCTCCAAATGGTTTCCTAGCTCCCATAGCCTCCAGTTGCATCAAAAGCTTCACTTAGAGCAGTCCAATGCCATTATGCATTGTAGAGAAATCCAGGTCTCCTACCCCATTAATAGAGGCCTTCCACATACATACCAGGAGAACATGCTGTCTCCTCGTCAGGAACATGACGGCTATCCTCCACAACATTTTAAGCTACCGGTACGATCTGAAGGTAACAACGTGTCTGGGATGCTGAATAGTCTTGAGTCAAACCTAATCCCTCAGCCGGGACAGAGCATTTCCTTTCAAAGAGTTGGAAGTCAATCAGGAGAAGGAGGACCTCCAAAGGGTCCTTTCCATGTTCTCGGAAGGGGAAGACCAAGAAAAATTACTTGGTTAGGACAAGGACCTGCAGGGAGCTCCATGGCAGGGAAAGCTATACATAAGTGTTGGAAATGTCCAAGGCACTTCAATAATAAGTCCAACTTAATCGTCCACTTGCGCATACACACGGGAGAGAAGCCTTTCCAGTGTTGGCTTTGCGAGAAGAGATTCAGACAGCAGTCAAACTTGATCCAACATCTCAAGAACCACGAGGACGTTCTTGGGGATGAACTCATCACTCGTCCACGGAAGCATGGAAATAAAGAACAACAAAATGGAAAAGGTCTTCAAACTATTGGAATGACTCAGTCCCCCAATACTGTCCAGGTTCGGTCAGGTTTTCTTCCCTTTGACGGAAACCAGATGCAACACAATAGGCAGATGTTTCAGGGACCTCAGACTATCCATCTTGGCGATCTTGCCTCCGGTAGCGAGTGCGTTACCGATCATTTAGACGTAAATGGCACCCAGTCGTCGTCGTCATCGGCTGAAGATGCGTACAAGTGCGGCAGCTGCTTTAAGACATTTAATCAGAAATCCAACCTCTTGGTCCATGAACGTATTCACTCAGGAGATAAGACCTATCGCTGCCTTGAGTGCGGCAAACAGTTCAGTCAGCGCACCAGTCTGATGGTGCACTTGAGGACTCATACCGGTGAGATGCCGTATTCTTGTTTGCAGTGTCGGAGACGTTTTCGACAGCAATCCAACTTACTTTATCATATAAAGACAAACACTGTTGAAGGGCAGCTGAACTGTACCGCGGAGAGCTTGCCAAACTCTCCGTTGCTTCCTAGATTAGACGCAGGGATTGAACCCAGCATGAGCTCCGATATGGAGGCTTCCCCCGGTCAAGCCCATTCTTGGGTCCACCTGGAAACCAATACTAAGACCGAAACTGCATCGGTTTCACCGCATGATGGACCCAAGGGAGAGTACCACTGTCCTGCCTGTGACAAAACATTTACTCACCAGTCCAACTTGTTAGTCCACCAACGAATCCACTCCGGTGAGCGGACATACCACTGCCACGAGTGCAACCGTCAGTTCAGTCAACGCACCAGTCTGATGATCCACTTACGCACTCATACCGGAGAGATGCCATACTCGTGCCAATGCTGTGGCAAACGTTTTCGCCAACAATCGAACCTGTTGTATCATTTGAAGAGTCACATAGGGCAGGGGATTATCGTCGATGCTAGTCAAAGTGCCGAGTACGCAACACCCCGAGCCAGGGGCCGTCCTCGTAAAACTGAGTCGGGCGACGAAGCGAAGGAAAAACGAATAATTCCCAGAGGCAAGCGTACGTACAAGTGTACTGAATGCCCAAGACGTTATAATCTCATGTCTAATCTGGTGGCACACCAGAAGTCTCATGACCTTCAGCCTCTGTACAGCTGCTTGGAGTGTGGAGATAGCTTCCTCCACCAAGGGTATCTCGCGGTTCACAAAAAGCAGCACTCCAAGGTCACCCCTCATCATCATGGTGTACAGTTCTGTTGGAGACCAAACCAAGAGTTGATGGACACCAGAAATACAGGTACGGAAGAGGAAAGGAATGCTGTATACACACCGCATGAAAAATAATCACTCGGAAGTCAAGTGATGAGTCCAGTTCAATGGAATTGGGTAGAATGTTGGTCACGATTAAGGTCTCCAGACGGCCTTATTTAAGTATGGAACTTGATATCTGTGCATTTCTGGTAGTACCTGAAATTTTGAGATTGGCGATTAGTCAACTGCTTCACGAGGTGGGCTTTACTTCTGATATATTATCACGATGGTAGACTGTTTTTGTAGAATTACAAATGCTTTATGGAAAAAAAAAATCCTAAGAAGACCTGACCTGGTAACAAAAAAAAATATTGGTGATACCGGTTCTCCAGAGAGTCCTCAGTGCTCCGCCACTGACAATCGTAACATTGAATTATTATAGGATGAATATATGGCGACACCATTGAACTTTCAAATACTAGACGTTAAAGGGGTTGTCCAGGATTCGAAAACCATGACTGCCTTCTCCCAAAAACAGCGCCACTCCTGTCCATGGGTTGTCTGGTATTGCAGTTGGCTACATTGAAGGGAATAGGGCTGAGCTGCAATACCCCCACACAACCTGTGGAGAGGGGGGGGCGCTGTTTTTTGGAAGAAATCGGCCGTGTTTTTCTCATTCTGGACAATAACCATAAGCCTTTCGAAATGACATGGGAAGCACTTATCTATATTTGACTAGATAACCACTGAGTGGAATATAACTCACTTAGACGCAGGTACTGTCTACATCCATGTGCACCAGAATCTACCATTTTGTGGGCTGTACCATTATTATTTTTTTTCATTTGGATTCTTGTGTGAGGCATGGAAAATTGGTTTGGCCCATACAATGGCTGCTACATGGATGGTTGGTACTTTTGACCAATTTACCTGCGTCCATCTTTGTGGCAGAATATATATTTGAGAGAAAATTACCCTTTTACGTGGTATTTATTTTTATATCGCTGTCTTGTTTTCTGGAATGAAAACATCTGGAAATGATATAGTAGGTGTTGCATTCCTTTAGTATCACAGGGATACGTCGGCAGCTATCTCTATAGCATTGCAGGTTGCCTATTATATAATCGTACTCTAAGTTATGTACGCGTGCCGTGTAAATACAAGCCTTTTTTTTTTATTTATGCATTTATTATATATGAGTTTTGAGTTTATGCATTTATATAGGAGCCAGTTTTTATGTTGCTTATTTCCTCTGTGTCCGACCTCGGATTCCTAACCACGGTCCAAACCATAATGCGCTGGTCTAAAAAATAAAATATAGAAGGCTCAGCCGCTGGCAAACGCATGCTCTGCCTATCCCAAATGAACAAGCCTTGTGAGATATGACCATGTTTGAAGACTTACGGCATCTTCTACTATAAAATTTATGTATCATTCCTGTCTTAAAGTGCACCTACCATTAATTTTTTTATTTTTCTTTAGGTAAGAATTCAGCAGTATACATTATTTGTAGCATTTTCCCACATTCTTCAAAAGGCTCTGGTGCTTTGTATATTTAGCACATAACATTTACGTAAAAAAAAAAAATGTGCCGGTTGTCACCACTAGGGGGCGATCTGTGTATAGCTGTGCATGGATCCTTTTGACTTGAATAGGGGCCACATTGATTGATTAAGCCACTAGTGGCAGCAAGCAGTTGAAAGTTATAACTGTGAGGGAAAAGACTTATCGGAGAACACCATTACAAAAATGAACGGTACTGGCCCTTTAAGACACTGAGGAGAACGGTAAAAACCAAAAAGGACAGCAAAGTAGAGCTGTAGCAATTATTGGGGCACCAATTGAGGGTTCAGTGTAAGGTTGTCACAGTCCCACCCTTTTTACTAGCAGTACTGAATAGAAATATGCTAATTTAAAGTGAAAGTTCGCTTTCATATTTATTGAAACTTGGCAGCTGTTTAGATCTCTGGAGTTGAAAGCTGAGGTACGCTATGGACAGCCTCTTTGTTATAAGGATCCCCCTACAATAAGCTGATCACAATGAGTGTGTCTGATACTGAGACCCCTAGTGATCAATTGTAATCGGCTGGATAACCTGGAAAATCAGTGTTCATTTCCCCTGCAGCACCCCAACAGGAGAAAATAAGCATTACACCATAAAATCAACGGCCTGTCTGTGTTATGGCCAGATACCCCGTATCCTAGACGATGGATACAGCAAATGTATAATAATTTATGAGCTTATTATATTCCTCCAAACCAAGACTTCAACTTTTGGCTGGAGATGACTTGGAATCAGTCACTTTACTAAGGTTCAAACTACAGGAGCGTTTTCTCGGTAGTGCGGTTATTATAGAAATGGCCTGTTTTTCGAACCTTATCCCTGAAAATACCTTGTTGCATTTGTGGACTGTTACGAAAATCCATTCTGCCCCGAAATTGATAAAGGCACACTTGTTTTCTATGTTCCTTCACATCATTGACCACATAAGTGCTTCCCATTTCAACAGTATTATTATGACTATTACTCATTTATCTGGTCTATTATGACCGTGTACCTATTGTCTACAGATGGTTTAGGCAGCCATTGCCTTGTCCCCTCAATTCACAAGAAATCCGTGACGTCGTTTTCGTCCCCGTGACGTCACTAGATGCTGTCGGAGTGACAGCGCCAAATGTCGGTTTCAGCAACATGGCTTCCTCCTAGGTTTATAGATGATGGTTAAATCACAGGCCCGCCGAGGGAGAACACATTTTCATATTTGTTGGGACGTTACATGAGTGCGTTATATGGCTCATATATATTTTTACTAATAAGTAGTGTACATATGACTTCTCTAACCCGTTTGCCTTTAAATGGCAAAAAAGCCGCATTAATCGAACGTATTAGGGAGGAAGAATCCATATTTTTTTTTTGCCAAAGGCGAGAAGCACTATTTGCGCTTGCCTCATTTTGTCTCTTTGCACTTATTATAGCAGTCCGATGGAGTCACGTGATGATTTGCAGACTTGGGCCTTATTGCCCATAGCAACAAGGTGGAGTTCAGCCGTCTTAACAGGACTGGTAAAATGAATCTCATTTGCATACACCATTTAACAGTTCACATAGATATAATCTATATAAAAAAAAATTTGTCACTTTTTAAATACATCACTTGTACTCATCCTGCGCTACAGCCTGTATTATACTCCAGAGCTGCACTCATTATTCCGCTGCTTTCTACTGGAAACTATCCGCAAACTTCTCAAATACACCCCTAACAGCTTAGAGCCCCCCTTCAGATCACTTTATTGCTTTACGTTTATCGTGTGCGTCAGGAATGCTCCCGACATACACAATAAACATGTTCACAGGGCTCCATTATCCAGAGACCAAAAGTGTTTTTTTTCTTTTGCTTCGGGCTGGTATACATCGGTATACCTTTGTTTTGAAGGATGGAATAGTGTAGTAGACTATGCTATTCCATTCCGAGGGATCCCCCAGAAAAAACATATACCACACCACATATGTTTTTTTAACATGGAAGCCTACTGGTGATGGATGCCACTGCATGGCATCCGTCACAGGTATACGTTATGTCAGGAGCTTCCCAATGCCGGATTTCCCGGACCGAGCATTGGAAACGCTTTTCCCATGGACTTTGGCCCTGGGGTAGCTTCTGACCTCACTGTCCATATATGGACAGTGATGTCAGAGGGTTCTCCAGGGCAGAAATCCCCGACCAGAGCGTGGCCGATGCTCTGGTTGGGAACATATTTGGACAGTGACGTCAGGAACAGTGCCGGGGTCCCCAGACAGAGCACTAGTAGATGCTTTGCCTGCAGACTCCGGCTCTGGGGAAAGCTCCTGGCGTCACCGTCCATACATGGCGTACTTAGGGGTATACTAAGGGCCATTATCTGGACAACGTAGTCACTCTATGCCATACAATAGTATACGTTTTGGCCTTTTTTCTGAGGTATACGTCAGAAGTATTCCCGACGTATACATCTGACAAAAGCCAAAACGCGTTGTGAATGAGGCCTTTGCTGAGCTCCATAACGCTGGAGGATGATTTTTTATTTTTTTTTCCTTGCCCTACATCTGATTACCGTACAGTTCTTGGTGTAAAGACGACACTTCTCAGAATACAAATCACCAGATCAAGCTCTGCAAATACTGAACAAGCAGGGAATGCTAGGAGATTTCAGCTCCAAAACCTGCAGAATTGTGAATGCTGCTCTGGAGTATAATACAGGATGTAACTCTAGTTCGGTACAAGTTGAGTAATGTATTTCCGAATTGGTTTAACGTTTTACGTACGTTAATTCTAGATCTAAACTTGAATGAAAAAGTATTCAAATCCGGATATCTTCTTTATATGCGTTAGATAGCGGTCCGCTAAATCAGCCCTGATGCTACCAGTTACTTGTATATCAAGCATAATTGAATCTGCATGTTTATTAGAGCAGCGGCTTGCCAGCTCTAGCACCCCTTATCTACTGGGTAACCATAGCACTAGACAAAAATCTATCCTGGCTAACGTATGTTTCTCCCAGTTGCAGCCCTCAGATTGGGGTTTACAGATCTCGCCCCAAAAAAAACTAATCAATATCCATGTAATGCCCATAATAGGATAGAGGTTGCCAAATGAGTCACTTATCTCATGGGGGGGGAAACACAGACTCAGGGTAGTACCCAGCCTTGTGTTCCGACATTGAGGGGCAGTCCGGCTGTCTCCATTTATCTAACATTATATTGGATGCATTAATGATACATTCTGCACCATATTTATTAAGCACAATGTTTGCACCCATGTGCATCACGCTCCAAAATTCGAACATTCTGTGAACTAATTTGCATAAATAATTCCCCCGATTTACAGCACCTTTCACATCGACCTCTCAGACGCCAATGTGTCGCTGTATATGGGACAGACACTATGGAGCAGCATTACATTCTTTTCTGCACAACTAATGAGATGAATGACCCATTTTATGTGGACGGTCTCCGAGCTGGATACTATATTAAAATTCAGAAAGTCACATAGAATTATTATTAGGAACTGAATGAACACTTGGTAACCTCTGTTATGAATAAAGCAGCTATAACCAACATAGACTGAGGGGAAATATCTCTTCTTCTAAAATTTTACTTTTAAGCAATGACCTATTTTGATATATGTGCCAATGTTTAATCCCTAGAGAGCACTCATTATAAAGTCTCATATTTTTTGTAAATGGGTTATTTACACACAAAAAAAAATGTTCTATCTTTCAATCAGTGGATTTAAATAGTGCAGTGTTCATATTGACCACTAGAGGTCAGCGTAAGGAGCTGGTAAAGAAAGGTCTCTTTTTACAGTGTGCTGTGAAACTGAATTATTGTTACTAGTGGGCACTGGAGTATTGGCAGAATTCTGGTTCTATTTGTACTGCCTGAGCCAAGATAAGCAGCTTTCACACTGTCACAGGGAGATATGTTAGACTTCATTTTCTCAGCCAAGTAAGGGGTATTACAGAAGTGCACAATATAAGCAGGCACTCCCCATTCCTGAAGATTCAAGCTTTATTAATCATTGTCCTCTATCAAAAGGGTTTTCCACCTATGTTCACAAAAATCTGATCAGTATGACTTGGTTTTAGTACTACCAAGAGCTTTTGTCATTACCTCTCTGCCAATTTGGCCCCCTAACTTAAGACCTAAGACAGACTGGTTGCTAGGGATGTGCTGCCTGACAACCCATATAAGAGGCTGTGGTTGCTATGTACTGTATCCCTAGCAACCAGTCCGTTACAAATGCCTCAGCTGTGCAGGTCGAAGCTGAATTCTCCCTTTGCTGGCGGCAGTCACATCATTTCATCCCCTACCTTAGGCTCTATTCCGATTTTTCTCAAAATTGTGGAGTGTAGGGAGCAGCCTGTATGTCACGTATACTGTATTTGATTATTATACTTGCATCATGACAAAGACCCATCCAATCAATGCATGCAATTCTCTATTCATTAGGAGACGGGGCCAGCAGCAAGGCAGTGGTAAAGGACTGTGACCGCAGGGAGGCATAAAGCATTTTATGCCTCCATATTGGTTGTTTTCCGTAGGTTCAGACTTCAACACAGAGGCAACAAGTCTTTAGTGCAGTAAATCTACTGCATAGTATGTTACAGCGATGACATTAACACAGAAGGAAAGTCAATAAGCACCCCCTCACACAAGGGGGCACTCAATTTTTTTTCTGTCCTCAGGGTGAAAAGTGCCGTATCTGTATGTATTTTGCAATAACCAGAGGCTAGTCGTCTTGTAGAAACTCTTCTCCACCTGAAAAATAATGTATATGTTCTCTGAATTGTGCATATTTACCCATTCGTGATTGTTCTTTCCTTTTGAGAACCTGCTTTGTCTTCCACGGAAACGTAAATTTTGATTGTGTAGAGTGGGAAAAAAAA
Organism: Rhinoderma darwinii; assembly: GCF_050947455.1. Classification (NCBI taxonomy): domain Eukaryota; kingdom Metazoa; phylum Chordata; class Amphibia; order Anura; family Rhinodermatidae; genus Rhinoderma; species Rhinoderma darwinii. The sequence goes on along the minus strand of NC_134696.1, from coordinate 95,212,674 downwards.
GTGGTGTCTCCTTGTGACAAGACGTTACCTCACTCGCTAACCGTGCTTCTTAATCTGTTTGCGAGAACCAACCTTCCTTCCGTATCCTTCCACGTTGGGCCAAGTGGTTGGAACACTAGAAGACTTTCAGCTCTGAAAGCCCAATGTGATGGAGAAACGCTCATATTGTGGACTGATCGACACTAGGAATCTCCTCGATGTCACACTGATGGTTAACCCATCATAGGAGCAGAATATTTTGACCCGAGATTAACGTTGCGGGGTATTAGGTGCTTGGATCGGAACGTATCCTATCTCAATATCTCTATTAAACGAAGACCATGTTTTATGTTGACTTCTGAACCTTAGGGCTGAAATGCCTTAGAGTCCTCTATGGAAAGAGAGTACGATGGGGTAGAGACTCCACAGCCGGAGAGTGCGGAAACTACCCTCAAAGCTTGAGCTAGACCATCTGAACCTTACCCAACCAAAGGGAAGCTTCTTTATGGGTGGCAATACAATTGGGAGTCCTAAACAGATGGTCAAGGCAGGAGAACCCACACACCGTGGAGCAACTTACCGTCTGTCTATACGGTTGAGGACAATACTTGCCAACGAATGGACTAAAAACCTTGTAAGTTCTGTCTCGCTCAACCAACCTTCCAAATGTACTCTCTGCTGTAACTTCACGGGGCTCTTTTGTAATAAAGCCTTCTGTAGTTTGCTCCTGTTAGATTAATTCTCCATGTGGTAATACTAACAATGCATTAGCAAAAAAAGAGAATAAAAAGCAAATGTTTGGATAAGTTGATGCTTGATGAGGCTTCGATACGACACTCGCCAACACCAGAGTCACAAATCCAGGACCACCCAAATAACTACTATGTCCCTAATTTAATATTTTTTTTTGTGGTATTCAATACTATGGCTTCCAGGATGGTGATGAGGAGATCAATCTAACGTTAAAGGGGTTTAAACACTGATGGCTGGTGGATAGACCACCCCAGGATGATCGCCGATCATCAGATTGAAGGAGCTGCGGGTCCTTCATTGTTTACACAGACACAGCCCCATACATATGAAGGACTCAGTCCCATTCATAGCTGCCTGTAAGGGAATGCCACGGCCCCGTCATTCTGCTGATCGGCAGGGGACCTCCCACCAAGTAAACATTGATGGTTTATCCTAAGGCTAGGCTGTGTTTGAACCCCAGAAAACCCCTCTAGGGTGGATTTAGGGAAGAAGAAGTGGCATTTTTAGCAGCAAACGACGCTGCGGCCAGATGTTTGCTTGAAGTCAGGGGGAAAATATAAAACGCCCTACAAAGACGGAGTGTTTTTTTTTGGTCCGTAACGGTTTACCAAGCCTGGCTTTGGCGTTTTTGGCCCATAGACCTCCTTTAGGTTTGTTTTTTTCCCCTCTCTTTAACAAAGCGCAATTGTCAATGTGTTGCGTTTTTTTTTATAATGCCTTTTTTTTGGTGTTTTTCAGAAAAATGGAAAGAGGGAACTTGATCTTTGAATCACATGATTTGCAATGTGAAAAAAACACGACCTAAAATAAACACAGGCTATAAAACAGTATTTTGAAAAAACACCACCAAGATCACCATACCACTTTCCAAAAAAGCATAAACAAAGGGGGGGGGGGTGTGTGTGTGTGTGTGTGTGTGTGTGTGTGTGTGTGTGTGTGTGTGTGTGGCTGGCTATGTTCACATAGGTCGGATACGCTGCATAAAAGTACACATTGTATCCATCCTAGGAACCCTCCCAAACAAACGCACCAAATTGTGGTGCGGCTTTTTCGGGCAGAATGTACACTGCGGAAAATAGTGGTTAAAAAGTTTAAAAAAACATACCCAGTCTCCACGGTCATAGTGACTCTTTTGTTCTCATCCAGGCTGGCCTCGTAGGATGATTCTGCAGCCTGTGATTGGCTGCAGCAGTCACATGGGATGAAACAGGAGGCCAGCCTGGAAGGAGAACAGAAGAAAGTGTTGCTATGACAATGGGGGGGGGATTAGTATAAACCTTTTTATTCATTTTAAACAAAACAAAATAGTTTTGGTTTTGTTTTTCCGGAGTTTAATTTTTTGTGCCGGAATGGCAAAAAAAAAAAAACTACAGTATTTGCTTTTTGTTGAAAACCAGCGATTCCGGAGCATTAATTGGCATGCTACGGCTTAAGAAACCGCACCCCAGGTCAATTTATGAATGGTGTTTCGGCTGATTTATTTTTAATGAGTGTGAAATCTCATCCGCTTTGCTGCTACTGTAATACGCTGTGGATTTTCCACGATAAAATCAGTTGTGGAAAATCTGCAATGGTTACGCTACGTGTGAACAGACCCTAAGGCCGGGGCTACACATGGACTTTAGTCGTGCAACAGGTGGAGGACATAGGAATTCAATGAGACACGTTTACACACAACCTTTTTTCCATTATATATACACACATCTGATCGGCGCTGCAATGTAGATAACAGTGGTTTTTATTCTGAAAAACGATCATTTTTTAGCAAGTTATGAGCAATTTTATATTTATGCAAATGAGCTTTTCAATGGACAACTGGGCGTTGTGAATAGAAGTGTATGACAAATCAGCATCATACACTTCTCATCGCTCCCACCCAGCTTCTTTCACTGCAGACACAGCGTGACGTCACCCACAGGTCCTTCAACCTTGTCGTCGGACAAAGAAGATACATCGGCTCCAGGCGTCCAAAAGGTTAATATGCTTGTCTCTAGGGAGTTTGCTATGCTTACCTGCACATGGTGATGATGCTGCAGATTCAACCGTACCCTCTGACGCCTGGAGCTGATGTGTCTTCTCCCTTCCGACGCCAAGGTTGAAGGACCTGTGGGTGACGTCACGCTGTGTCTGCTGTGAAAGAAGCTGGGTGGGAGCGATGAGAAGTGTATGATGCTGATTGGTCAGCCTCATACACTCCTCTGTACAACGCCCAGTTGGTAAAAAGTTAAAACACGCCCAGTTGGGCATTAAGAAACTATTTAGCATAAATCTAAAATTGCTCAAAAATAATCGTTTTTCAAAATAAAATCCACTGCTGTTCTCTACATTACAGCGCCGATCACATTATGTAGGAGACAGGACACTTATAATCTGGGGACAGAAACTCTTTAAATAGAACCTGTCTGTGAAGCAGAAGGGAAGGTCTCAAAAAGCAGCAAGTGATGCCACGTCCTAAAGGGACTCAAGTAAAGATGAGAAACAAAATCATTGAAATCTACCAGTCTGAGAAGGGTTACAAAGCCATTAAGGCTCTGGGACTCCAGCGAACCACAGCAAGAGGCATTATCCACAAATGGAGAAAACTGGAAACAATGGCGAGCCTTCCTAGGAGTGGCCGACGTACTAAGGGTATGTGCACACACACTAATTACGTCCGTAATTGACGGACGTATTTCAGCCGCAAGTACCGGACTGAACACAGTGCAGGGAGCCGGGCTCCTAGCATCATAGTTATGTACGATGCTAGAAGTCCCTGCCTCTCTGCAGGACAACTGTCCCGTACTGTAATCATGTTTTCAGTACGGGACAGTTGTCCTGCAGCGAGGCAGGGACTCCTAGCATCGTACATAAGTATGATGCTAGGAGCCCGGCTCCCTGCACTGTGTTCGGTCCGGTACTTGCGGCCGAAATACGTCCGTCAATTACGGACGTAATTAGTGTGTGTGCACATACCCTAAAGATTCACCAAAACCGCATTGACGACTCATCCAGGTCACAAAAGAACATCTAAAGAAGTTCAGCCTCAGCTAAGGTCAGTGTACACGATTCCACAATAAGACACTGGGCGAAAACTGCATGGCTGGGAGAGTTGCAAGGCGCAAACCACTGCTGACCAACAAGCACACATTGGCTCATTCCTGCATTTGCCAAAAAAACATCTACATGACCTCCAAGACTTCTGGAATCATATTCTATGGACTGATGAGTCAAAGGCGTAAATAACAGTACGTCGGCAAACCCATTCAAATGAATGGGCAGATGTTTGCCGACGTATTGTAGCCCTATTTTCAGGCGTAAATCGAGGCATAATACGCCTAGTTTACGCCTGAAAATAGGTCGTGTGAACTCAGCCTAACACTGCACTCCACAATAAGTACAACATTCCAACGGTCAGACATGGAGACGGTGGTGTGATGGTCTGACGTGGTGGTAGTGGGACGGTCTGACGTGGTGGTAGTGGGACGGTCTGACGTGGTGGTAGTGGGACGGTCTGACGTGGTGGCAGAGTCATGGTCCAACGTGGTGGCAGAGTCATGGTCCAACGTGGTGGCAGAGTCATGGTCCAACGTGGTGGCAGAGTCATGGTCCAACGTGGTGGCAGAGTCATGGTCCAACGTGGTGGCAGAGTCATGGTCCAACGTGGTGGCAGAGTCATGGTCCAACGTGGTGGCAGAGTCATGGTCCAACGTGGTGGCAGAGTCATGGTCCAACGTGGTGGCAGAGTCATGGTCCAACGTGGTGGCAGAGTCATGGTCCAACGTGGTGGCAGAGTCATGGTCCAACGTGGTGGCAGAGTCATGGTCCAACGTGGTAGTGCGATGGTCTGCGGCTGCTCTGCTTTTGCAGGACCTGGACGACTTGTCGTAATTGATGGAACTATGAATTCTGATCTCTATCAGAAAATCCTGCAGGAGACCGTCGTATTTCCTGACCTAAAGCTCAAGCGCAATTGGGTTACATAGCAGGGCAATGAGCCGAAGCACAAAAGAAAGTAGTCACCTCTGAATGGCTCAAAGGAAACAAAATGAAGGTTTTGGAGTGGCCGAGCCGAAGTCCTGATTTGACTCCCACGAGATGCTGTGGCAAGACCATGAACGGGCATTATGCTCGAACTCTCCAATGTGGCCGAATAAAAACAATTCTGCAAAGAAAAGTGCGCCAAAATTCCTCCCCAGCGATGTACAAGGCTCATCACAGGTCATAGCACACGTTTGATTGGCGTTGTTACTGCCGAGGGTGGCACAACCAGTTATTAGGTGAACATTTAAATGAGACAGACAAAAATAGGAGAAATCGGGTGATGGGAAAACTCGCTCAAAGTCAGGTGATATGTAAATATGACATGGGGGAGGGGTGCAGGTTGTGCACAATCGGCTCAGATTGCCAAGGGAACCCACGCTTGGCTTTTTCCATGCACATTCAAAACACAGACTAAAGAAAATATTTTGCACAAATCAACTTGTTTTAGATTAAAAAATATGATATTTACTACATTTCTGTCTCAATACAAAGAAAACGAGAAGAAAACGACAGTCATTACAAACCTTACAGCAAAAATAGGACGTGTAAACGCTGACTTAAAGGAAATGTACATCTTTGCAACTAAATTATTTTATTGCCCAAATGCATAAAAAAAAAAACACAAAAAAAACAAACAAAGTGAAGCTGCATTGCAAATAGTTTGGATTTAAAATCTAGACCAATGTCTCCATGGTTACAGACTACAAACACACCCTGTGTAGTCTGATGCTGCAGTCACTGTCCACAACTTACTGACATACATTTGGTAGGTTAGCAAGAAATAAGGGACAGATAGAAAGGAGTTTGGCTGCAGAGTCAGACGACACATGGCGTTTTGTAGTCTGTAACCATGGAGACACATAGCTCTGTATAGGAGCTGTAGACACAAACAATTTTTTTTTATTTTAGATTCACTGGAGCAATACCAAATTTGGTGTACATAGCTTTAAGAGTATTGTTCTCCCAAAACACCCGTTTCATGGCTCTTAGGCTTAGCAGTAGATCTGGCAGGTTTATGCTTGGTGCCACAGTGGGATTAGATCCTGCCAAAAGCCTATAGATAGGATCTGATCCCACCTATAGCATACAGCTCCCATATAGACCATATTGCTTTGCAAATTAAGCTTCTAATCAGTTCACTGGGTAACGTAATATACACACACAAGGATGCCGTCTAATGCGTCGTAGATTTCATCTTTATATCGGACTGCACAGTACAAAAGTGGGTAGAACCTATAGAACAATTGACCTACGAGAGACCACAATACACCTGTCTGAAAGTGCATCCCCAAAATAAAGAAAAGGAAATATAAAGTTACCCTCTATCAGTCATTATTTTTTTTTTTTATTCAATTCCCTAGTTATTTCTGTTGCTGGAAAAGCTGGGTGATCACCAAGACGGCCACCATTACAGTTGTTATCCTGCTTTCCTCCAGTCCTGAATGGCAGATCTATTTATACAGTGGATATATCCCCCTCTCCATTATCAATTCATAATAGATGGGCAGGTTTACCATGCAGGAGTTCGGAAAAGCTGGGTCAGATCGGTTGTCACCCTAATTTCCTAGAAAATGATAACTGGATAGAATTTTTTAAGCATTCAAATTTACAGGAAACTTAATTTGGCAATTGGGGGTATTCTCTTTAAAGTAGCACTCTGGGTTTGTGTTGTTCCGCCCTCCGTGTTTGTAAATGTAATGTAGTGATCTGTAGTAACTTACCTAGTTTTGTATCTCGGGGGCCGCCCCTCCAATCCGGGCTGCCCTGATATTCATTTGGACTCCCTGTGTTCAACAGCGTCTGCTGTAGGGACCGGAAGTCGGGCTCTCAATGTGAGTCTACGAGAGCCCGCATGGGAGTCTACGAGAGCCCGCATGGGAGTCTACGAGAGCCCGCATGGGAGTCTACGAGAGCCCGCATGGGAGTCTACGAGAGCCCGCATGGGAGTCTACGAGAGCCCGCATGGGAGTCTACGAGAGCCCGCATGGGAGTCTACGAGAGCCCGCATGGGAGTCTACGAGAGCCCGCATGGGAGTCTACGAGAGCCCGCATGGGAGTCTACGAGAGCCCGCATGGGAGTCTACGAGAGCCCGCATGGGAGTCTACGAGAGCCCGCATGGGAGTCTACGAGAGCCCGCATGCGAGTCTACGAGAGCCCGCATGCGAGTCTACGAGAGCCCGCATGCGAGTCTACGAGAGCCCGCATGCGAGTCTACGAGAGCCCGCATGCGAGTCTACGAGAGCCCGCATGCGAGTCTACGAGAGCCCGCATGCGAGTCTACGAGAGCCCGCATGCGAGTCTACGAGAGCCCGCATGCGAGTCTACGAGAGCCCGCATGCGAGTCTACGAGAGCCCGCATGCGAGTCTACGAGAGCCCGCATGCGAGTCTACGAGAGCACGCATCCGAGTCTACGAGAGCACGCATCCGAGTCTACGAGAGCACGCATCCGAGTCTACGAGCCCGCATCCGAGTCTACGAGAGCACGCATCCGAGTCTACGAGAGCACGCATCCGAGTCTACGAGAGCACGCATCCGAGTCTACGAGAGCACGCATCCGAGTCTACGAGAGCCCGCATCCGGGTCTACGAGAGCCCGCATCCGGGTCTACGAGAGCCCGCATCCGGGTCTACGAGAGCCCGCATCCGGGTCTACGAGAGCCCGCATCCGGGTCTACGAGAGCACGCATCCGGGTCTACGAGAGCACGCATCCGGGTCTACGAGAGCACGCATCCGGGTCTACGAGAGCACGCATCCGGGTCTACGAGAGCACGCATCCGGGTCTACGAGAGCACGCATCCGGGTCTACGAGAGCACGCATCCGGGTCTACGAGAGCACGCATCCGAGTCTACGAGAGCACGCATCCGAGTCTACGAGAGCACGCATCCGAGTCTACGAGAGCACGCATCCGAGTCTACGAGAGCACGCATCCGAGTCTACGAGAGCACGCATCCGAGTCTACGAGAGCACGCATCCGAGTCTACGAGAGCACGCATCCGAGTCTACGAGAGCACGCATCCGAGTCTACGAGAGCCCGCATCCGAGTCTACGAGAGCCCGCATCCGGGTCTACGAGAGCCCGCATCCGTGTCTACGAGAGCCCGCATCAGAGTACGCCGCTTTGTGTGGTCGGCGTACAGATCCCGTGACCCCCACAGCGGCCAGGTAAGTCACTACACTACATTTACACACGGGGGAGGGGGCAGAAAAACACAAACCGGGAGTGCTTCTTTTAGTGTTATAAATACACAAGTGGAATCCACAACCAATTCAGAAGCCACCACTGTCCTTCAGCTGCTACGCCTGCGGTACCACAACATATGGCTGGTGGGGGATGCACTTTTGCCTTTCGTTGCAGTTGTAGATCCAACGTGGACGGACGAAATACAGGCTGCCATTATCATTGAGAGCCTGCCGGAAAGAGGGGGGGGGGGGGGGAAGGGAGAAAAGAAGCCGTCAGATCAGAGATTCCTACAATAACTCAAAGCATCATCATGTGCTTCACACTCAGACCTCACCTCCTCAAAGCTGTCATCCCATTCCTGAGCGGTGATCACATACTGAACCTTCTCATTCATATATTCTTCCAGCTCCCTGCAGAAAAATGAATATATGATATATAAAGCAGGTGATATAAGATGCCACAATAAGTACTTAATGGGGTTTTCCTACCATAGACGTGATTATGCCATCGTCTGATATCGGGGTCCCACCTCTGGGATGCCCCTCTACCTATAAAAGACACTTATAACATATCCTCGGGATATGCCATAAGTGTCTATGGTGGGAAAGCCCCTTTAAATTCAACTCAATCTATTGTTTCCTGTTATCAGCCTTTTCTGGCTGGGAAGAGGCTGACCTTCACAGGCCCTGGCAGGTGAATGTATGGATTTACTATTACCGTCAAAATAACACGTACCCATTAAAAGCTGTGATGTATCGCTGCAGCAGCCGACGTTCCGCAGGAGGAAACTCCCCGTACAAGAAGAAACGTTTGCCAACAAATAAATCTGTATGTGGAGAAAAAAAATATCTTGATATAAAGTCTGTACAACCCACACACATATTATATATATATATATATATCTCTGGAGTAAAGATGGGCTTTGTCCACAGGTCTCGCTCACCTGGAAGCTCTGGAATCGGCAGGTCGACCTCCGGCTCTCCCTCCACATCTGTGTTCTCATCTGTTGAGCCGGCGTAGGGATCATCTGGTGGACAGAGCGGTCCTTTCTTTGCCGTCTGCTTCTGTTCTTCAATCCTGAGAATAATGAGACAATGAAACAGAAAATCAGAACACAGTGGACGCAGGCTGCCAGGTTTTATCATTTGGAAGCCAAACTGAATGTGTGTGTAAATTGCTTCTGACTACAAACAGCCATCTGTAGTCAGAGGGGAAAGGGAAAAAAAAAAAGAATCTTGAATTCAGCTATATGGAATGTTCTGCATTCCCCGCTCAAGACATCTGCTTGTTGTTAGTGAATAGAAATGTTTTTGTTTACATCCAGAGGCTGAAATCTTATCCTGACCTAGTCCCGCTCACACACCTATTGCAAGAGGAAGCTGTAATACATTTACAGGGGTTATCCCACGAACATTATTATATACAGAGCAAAAGGTCATGGACTTTTAGAAGTAATTAGTAAATATAAATGCTAGAAATGTTTTTTCTTCATTGGACAGATTTACTTAGTGAAGGTCTGTATTTCATTTTTGTAAGAGGTTTCGTGGGATAACCCCCTTTTAATGAACTGTAAACCTGTGACATGTTCAGGACAGTTTTACAGCCACTGAATGTAAACAAGACCGTTCCTATTCACTGACAGCAAGCATAATGCTCGAAAGAACTGAAGCTCAAAGTTTATGAGAAAGTTGCAGAACTTTTCCTTACGCGATGATTGAGCTTTATTTACAGAAAGGAAGAAAAAAAATAGATCCAAAGTAGAGATATCCCGCAAATATGAGCGAAGGGTTGAAACGCGTAGCAATGCCTTTTGTTAGCTGCAGTCTGGTTTTTAATTGGACTTCTCTCTGTAAAACTAAATGGCTGCGTCTCGTTTAGGCCTCATGCACACAGTCGTATAACAGATCTGTTTTGTATAGACATGGAATAAGGCTTCTGTTCTAGTTCATGGGGCCAGTACTGTATCTTTGTATACATACAATTTCATACAGAGGTTTTTTCATTGGACTTCATCTGTACGGGGGTATGAGGAAGCATTGCTTCTAGGGGAGAATATGTTGATATTGCTGAGGAGCAAGTGCAGAAAATTTGCCAACTCTCCGCTGCCTCAATAACTGCAGAGCTACAAACCTCCTCTGGTATTAACATCCGCACAAAAACTGTGCCCGGGAGCTTCATGGCGTGGGAGCCGAGCAGCTGCATGCCAGCCTCACATCACCAAGCACCATGCCAAGCGTCGGACGGAGGGGTGTAAAGCCGCCACTGGACTCTGGAGCAGGGGGAACGCGTTCTACGGAGTGACGCTTCTCTATCTGGCAGTCTGATGGAGGAGTCTGGGTTTGGTGAATGCCAGGAGAGCATTACCCACCTGACTGTATTGTGCCATCTGTAAAGTTTGGTGGAGGAAGGATTATACTATAGGGTTGTCTTTCAGGGGTCGGCCCATTAGTTCCAGAGAAGGGAAATTTTGATTCTTGAGAACAACAAGACATTTTGGACAATTGTAGCTTTCAACTTTGTGATAACAGTTTGGGGTTCAGCCTTTTCCTGTTCCTCATGACTGCGCCCCCAGTGCACAAGATTCATAAAGACATGGTGGTGGGGGTTTGGTGTGGAGGAACTTGACTGGCCGCAGAGTCCTGACCTCAACCCCATCCAACACCTTTAAAATGAACTAGAACGGAGATTGTGAGCCAGACCCCCTCCCCCAACATCAGTGTCTGACCTCACAAATGATCTTCTGGCTGAATGGGAAAAAATTCCCACAAACACCCCAAAGTCTCCAGAAGAGTGGAAGATATTTTAGCTACAAACGGAGAACAACTCCATATTAACGTCTATGGCTTTAGAGTGGGATATCATAAAAGCTCCTGTAGGTGTGTGTAATGTGTAGTGTCCCAATACTTTTCTCCATATAATGTACATGATATAATGTAATGATCGTTAATGTGCGCTTTTTACCATTACCGGTGGTTAAATAATTTACCGCATGAATATAAAAAGTCACCGGCTGCAAGCAGCAATTACAGCGTTTGATACCCACTTTCTTAGCTCATCCTCTGTATCTCCCCCAGAGTCCTCATCACGACTCCGGTCTCCACCTGTAAACAATGATGAGAATGCAGAGTTATCATCGTGGGACAATCAATCAATAATAACTTATTATGCAGGTCCGTCAGTATAATTAATAAGCCCCGACACAATCTGTCAGCAGATCTGGTTTCTGGTCCTATAAATAAAGTTGGACCGGCTCTCAATGGCCATTTTCATTGGGATTTAAAGAGACCTTCCTGTCCTGGGCAAAACTTTTATATTCAATGCCCAAGGCTAAAGAAATGACCACAGCTCATTCCCTCTCTATAGGGGAACGCAGCAGGGATGTCGCTACTTCCATTTGCGGTGGCCATTGGTGGGGGCACTGGGTCTGTCCTCAGAGGTCCAGGGGTGCGAGAGACTGGAGGCGCGGAATAAACTCTCTCCCGCTCGTTGATGGGGAGATCTAATTTGATAAAGAGGATACCGATGCCTTAAATTCTTTAACCGTTTTCATCTCGCTTGGATGTGGATTCCCCTTAAAATCTCTTAATACTTTTAAACTTTATTTGGAAAAAGGGTTTTCCAAGGAAAACAACAGAAAGGCCTCAACAGGATGGAGGCTCAGCAATTCTCAACCAATGGCTTTATTATCCAGCTGCCCAACTCTAACATTTTAGGGAATAGGGAGCGGAGAGCTCTCTCAAGTGTATGGCCAATGGCTCTTTCAGTAAGTGCCATAGACTACAAAGTAGAGAGCTGCGCCTCTCCATTGAAGCCCCTGCAACAAGCATTCTTTCAATAGGAGATCGCAGAGTTGGCACCTCCACCATTCAAGCATATCCCATGGTCATGCTAAAAATGATTCAGATGAGAATACCCCGTTTTTTGGCTGTGGCTATACAGAGTGCTACGGGCAAAAACCGCCGCAAAAAAACTCTCTCTGCCTCCAAGTGATTGCAATGGGAGGTCAGAGGCGGAGCCACGGCAAGAAAGAGCATGCTGCTTTTTTTTTTTTCTTCCCGCGAGCCACGCAAAGAAAAAAACGCCTCCGCCTCCCATTGAGGCGGTGTGGGACGTTTTTTGCAGCTGATTCCGACGCGATTTCGGAGTAAAAAATCAGCGTTATAAAACGGTGTGTGAACTGGGCTCTACAGACGGCTCTCTCTGCAGAGTAAAGGAAGGCTGCATACACTGACCCCCTGTATCCTCCTCATCTGTAGACCCTCCATATTCATCCTCTTCTTTTGGGGGATTCTCTCTTTTCATCTCAGTGGGTTTTCCTTCTTCTTCTTCCTCCTCCTCCTCACTCTCTTCCTTCACTGCGGTTCTTGCTGGTTTGGCCTTTGCAGGACTGGACGACGGATTCTTGTGGTTCGTCCGTCCGGAGTCCGGACTCTGGAATGTGACAGGTTAACAAGCAACGATAAGAAAATAATAATAGAACTATAACTCCTATTATCTCCTACTACTCTCCTCTGTATATCTTACTCCTGAAGATCTCTCGGCTTTAAAGAGGCTCTGTCACCAGATTTTCAATCCCCTATCTCGTATTGCAGCAGATAGGCGCTGCAATGTAGATTACACGAACGTTTTTATTTTCCAAAAACGAGAATTTTTGGCCAAGTTATGAGCATTTTTATATTTATGCAAATGAGCCTTTAAGTACAACTGGGCGTGTTTAAAGTTATGTCCAAGTGGGCGTGTATTATGTGTGTACATCTGGGCGTGTATTATGTGTGTACATCTGGGCGTTTTTACTTCTTTTACTAGCTGAGCGTTGGGAATGGGAGTGTATGATGCTGACGAATCAGCATCATCCACTTCTCTTCGTTAACACCCAGCTTCTGGCAGTGCAGACACAGCGTGTTCTCGAGAGATCACGCTGTGTCGTCACTTCCAGCCCCAGGTCCTGCATCGTGTCAGACGAGCGAGGACACATCGGCACCAGAGGCTACAGTTCATTCTGCAGCAGCATCGGCGTTTGCAGGTAAGTCGATGTAGCCTCTGTCGCCTGGTGCCGATGTGTCCTCACTCGTCCGACACGATGCAGGACCTGGGGCTGGAAGTGACGACACAGCGTGATCTCTCGAGAACACGCTGTGTCTGCACTGCCAGAAGCTGGGTGTTAACGAAGAGAAGTGGATGATGCTGATTCGTCAGCATCATACACTTCTAGTCACAACGCCCAGCTAGTAAAAGAAGTAAAAACGCCCAGATGTACGCACATAATACACGCCCAGTTGGACTTTTGCAAGCCTCATTTACATTAATATAAAAATGCGCATAACTTGGCCAAAAAATGCTCGTTTAGAAAAAAAAAGAAAAAGTTACTGTTATCTACATTGCAGCGCCGATCTGCCGCAATACGAGATAGGGGTTTGAAAATCTGGTGACAGAGCCTCTTTAAGTCTGAATTACCAAGTTTAGTTGCCCCCTTCGTTTCATCACCATGAGCGTCATGTACGGTCATCCATACAGGGCTATACACATATACAATACATCAGAACAAGTACCGGTCTGGGAGTCTGAGCTTTCTGTCGAGGCGGAGAGTCTTCTTCACTGTCGTCATCGTCGTCTTCACTGCTGCTGTCAGCTCCAGCCATCACATATCTGAAGAACACAATGTATTAAACCTCAGAAGATGTGCTGTCCAGCCATGCGTTCGTCTATAAACCTACCTGATAACATTTCTATATAGTATAATAATACTGAGGAACAGCTCACAGTCCTAAGAAAATATACTCCAGAATTGTTATTTTATAGGGAATAAGTAGTTACTAAATTATACAGGTCAGATGATCTGACCGATCCTCTTTAAAGGCTATGGACACCTTTGACATGGGGGGAAAAAAATAATTTTTTTACATTTGTTAGTGGTTACCTGGAGGTGAAAAGTTTTTGGCTGCAATCTACAATCCTTCATTCGCTGATCTGCAGTTTGCAACCTGCTCCTAGTTTCAGACTTTTCTCATGTGGACGCTTCCCTCCCAGTAATGCTGGATGTGAGGTCTGCGAGTCCAGGATGCTTCTCTAGCTGTCATGTACCAGCACAGCTTCATTCCTGTACTGCTTTCCCCTTCTACAGCCCGTGTGTGATCTCCTCTCTCCTGTGCCGACACGGATATGCACTGCCTGTGCAGGTAACCTCTCCCCTTACAGATTCTGCAGGGTGTGCTCACCTCCCTATCACACTCTGCTGTGGATTCTCCACTCCCTATCTACAGCCTGTATGATCTCCCCCCCTCCCCCCCCTTGCAGATTCTGTCTCCAAGCTCTGTAAATATATATTTTGAAATTAATCAGCAGGATACAATGACCAAAACGGAACTTAAAGTGCCTCTCCAATGTAACTCTCCAAGGCAACCATACCACGCCCAGTAGGTATCGCGCACAGGTCCTATGGTACCCGTGCACGTTACTCGCTGTGCGGCTTGGTGGTTGCCTTGGCAACTGCACCGCACAGCTCTCCACGTCCAATGTTAGATTGGGCAGGAGTATAACTTTGGAGGGGCACATTAAAAACCACATCACTTACTTCTTGTATGGTAAACGCAGCTTCTTCCGGTAACAGTCCAGAACCCACTCCTTGCGTACGATAATCCCTCCTGCAGCTTTAACTTGACTGTATTTTGGGGTATTGGAAAATGCACATCTGGGGGAAAAAAAATATATCAACAAATAATTCTGATGTCTAATTTACCAGTTTTATCTATTTCATTTCGTTAAAGTCTCTTACAAATCACCATCTATGAAAAACGAATAATTATGGCACGCACGCACGCACGCACACCAAAATGATGGATAACAAGTAGATGCTGCAAGTCAGAGACACGCAGGACCCGCTGCCACCAAAGTCGTCAGTCCCGCTGACCTGACGGATTCAGGTTTCAGCGCAAGATACAGCTTCTATGTATCCAGGGAGACATAGAAGCGGCACCTGAAAAAGTAAAACAATTTTTAATAAAAAGTCTTCAAAAGGTTTACAAATCCTTTAAAGAAAGTCAACAAAGGGGAATTCTATGCAAAAATCATATGTCCATAAGGTATGTTCTACATACATGAGGTGAGTGCTGTCGGGGGTCCAGTCTGGTCTGTATTTGGCCCCCATCTCCAGGGCTTTATCCCTTAGGTCAGAACGGAATGGATTCTGAAAACCACTCAGCACAAACACTGTTCCCTGTAAGATCCGATTCATCTCTACCGGCTGCGAGCTGGGGGGAGTCTTCTTGTGAGAGGGTTTCTCTGGTGGAGGGGTCTTCTTTACAGGGGGTGCAGGCTGTGGATCAGCTAAAACGGCACAGAAAAGTATGATCTATAAAACATGCTAAAGTATAACACTGAAATGTATTGGAGAAGTGGTTAAAGAGCAATTCCATAATATAAAGTTATGATCAGAAACACTGGACGGTACCTTTAATTTTTTTGGGTTGAGGCTGAGAGTTGCTCTCTTTGGAATGGGACGGGGAGGCTTTAGCCGGTGGGTGGCCGGACGGCTCCTTCTTGAACTCAAACTTGCGCTTGCCGGAAGACGGATCCTAAAAGTGACGGAAGGAGTCGACAAATACAATACTAAGTATAGGTCAGGCACGTTATATGGAGCAATTATACAAAGAGAGGATACAATTAGGTTACCTTTGGTGTGGCGTTACTTGGAGGGGTTTTAGTGACCGGTTTTTCCGCACTGGTGTCTGTAGAACTGGTCCCCTGTAACGCCGCTGCTGCATAGCTGGTCTGTGGGGCTACGAGGTGAAATAAAATAGACAATATAAATTCAATTCAAATCAAAGAACCTGTAGTATTCTTCAATGTATGCGAGGATAGTGAACCAATTAAAGGGGTACACCCACGAAAGTAAGGAATGTTACAGAGTATCGCTAGGATAGGCCATAACCTACTGATCGATGGGGGTATAAATGCCTGGACCGCCACTGATCCATTGATTTTCCCCACACAGCGACGCTCCTGGCCGCACGCTGTTCAGGGAACTACAACACAGTCCCATTCTTTTCAATGGAGCTGTATTGCAGTATCCTACATAGCCCGTGGCTGGGCAAGAGAAATGCTGAAGGGACCTTTTGTGCTCTAGATTGGTGGGGGTCCCATAGGTCTGAACTCTACCGATCATAATGTGACAGCATATCCTAAGCCATAATATTAAATGATGGGGGATACCCAATTTTACTGTTGGGTGGAGGCAGCCAAAAAGTGATCTACCCCTTTAAAGGAACAGTGTCATCACAAATTATTTTTTTATATGTTAAAGATGTTAGTGCTTTATTAAAAACGTTTATATTCATTTGTGTGTTTGTGTTTTACTTTTTCTTATTTTTACACTTTTTCTTCCCTATGGGGGCTGCCATTTTTTGTTCCATTTCTGTCTGTGTCGATTAACGACACATACAGACATGGAATACGGCAGCCACAGTCCCATAGGGACTGCGAACGGCTCCCGTCCCATTGACTTCAGTGTACGGCGTCTGTGTGGGAACTGCGCATGCGCCGCTCCCACACAGTCCAATTCGAAATTGGCGCCGTCCGGCGCCATTTTCCTGTGGACCGGAAGTCGCGGCCGGACAGTAATATTACTACTTCCGGTCGCGGCTTCCGGATTTGTGCACTTGGACCAGCGGCAGCAAACGGAGCGGACGGGCCGGAGGGAGCCGCGGCGGCAGGAGCAGGTAAGAGATTTCAATGTATGTTCGTGTTTGTGTGTGTTTACTACTGTATGTAAACCTACTACGCTGTGTGTTAGCTCAAAAAAGGTTACACCGTTCAAACCCCTCGTTTATCCCGGCACTAGCCAGGATAAAGGAGGGGGGGATGCTGAGAGCTCACTAGAGCGAGGGCTTTTAACCCAATGTTGCAATGCTGCAATTTTGGGAATAGCTCCATCTAGTGACCAAAAATGGGTAGTATTATAAATTAGAATTAATTTATAATATTTCCTGACTCGTGAAAAAAAAATAAAAAAATTGAACAATGTTTAATCACCCACACACTAAATGTTTAATTTAAAAAAAAAACAAACATGTTTTTCTGGCAACACATTCCCTTTAAGGCTCGTGATTAGGCACGATGCAAAGTGTGAAATAATCTGCGCTGTTTTGCTAGGAAAAAAAAAATCTGTGTAATAGCAAAAAGGTCAAAATTGGCCACGAAGAGACATAAGTCACATCACTTACCTTTCGGAGGGGTAATTTCGGTTTTGCTCGTTCGACTGAAAAATAAACTTCCAGGACGCATGGAGGGGGATGAACTCTCTTCCTCTTTCACCTTAAACTGGCCCAGCTTGGTGACTTTCTGTAAAGAATAATTGTAACAATGGAAGAAGTTTCAAGAAGTTTTACAATCAATAATAAAAAAAAAAAAACATCTGTCCTTTCCAGAACTCGGCGCTACACCAGTGATCACAAAGGACTTCTGTTTTCTCTAACACCGCGCTCAATGAGCAATGCCGCTGCCTCTATGTGACACATATATATAGTATGTCTTTCCAGTTTTGCTCCCTCTTCCCCTCTCACAGCATGCAGTCTCACAGGAAGACAAGCTGCAGCTGCATCCCCCTCTTCCCTATCTACTTTTTGCTATATTAGTGTATACAGATAAAGACTGAAGTAGGCGGAGGATCTGCTGGAAAGCCAGGAAGATGCCAATTTCCCATAATAAGATATAGTACAATGTTTTATATATATATATATATATATATGTATTACGGTATATATTAGAACACATCTATTATAAAATTATAACAATAGGTAAACTATAAGGAATGCCAAAAACGACGTCCTGATGGTTCGGTGACAGCTATGAGCAATAAGGTCCCCAATGTGGTAAAACTGTTTCATGCCCAGAATGAAAAATGAAGGAGGGGGGGGGATACATACCGGTGAAGAGGGAGAAGGGTCATCTTTGTCCGGAGGGGAGTTGAAACGTACGAATGAAAGTCCATACGCCAGATTCTAAAGGAAGATAGAGCCAAAAGTTAAAAAAAAAACGGACTGCACCTTAAAGAGGTATTACCATCTTAAATTTATGTGGCATATCCATAGGTTATTCCATAAACGTCTGATAGGTACAGATCTTAGCTCTAGACCCGTAGCGATCAGCCGACCTCCGTCCCGCCGAGTGAAGCAGCGCCACTTCCAGACGGAGGAGCAATGGATAGGTGGCTGTGGATATGCCATAAATGTCTTGGGTGGGAACAACCCTTCATTATAATTTCATGTATCAGAGCTTCGGTCATGTCTTCTCACATGAAGCAGTGCTAGGTTTGCATTATGTATATAACCGGTGTACGCCGCTCACTTTGGTATAGGGTTGAGTGCAGACAATCTTCACCCGGTCCCACTTCTTCTCAGCTGCCGTCTTCACCAGCTTGTCCGACCCAAACATCCGCGTACGATTCAAGTTCATGCCGCTCTTGCTCTCGCTGGGTGACATAAACGATGACATTCCCAGGACCACCTGATGGATGACAGTAGAGATGTCACTGCAAAGAACGCCAACTAAACAATCATCCGCGTATGTGATGCCTCATAAAACAGTCATGTAAGATCTCTGAATTTAGAAGAAGGGGTCCTGCTGCTATTACCTCCCCTAAACTGCTCAGCTTTTCCTCAGTGATGTGGCACCTTCTAAGTAAATGAACGTCTTTGCTCTGGAGAAGAAGCCCTGATCAACTCGAATATACACTATGCTTTAATTCCTCAACATTTTCAAGAGCTCTGGTAGCGGTCAGTGAATGAGAAATGTCTCGTTTACACCAAGGGACTTTAAAAACCATACAGACCAAATACTTCTCAGAGTTGAGGGTTTGCTACAATCGTGTTCAGTCTAGACAATCTTCTGTGAGCTGAGCAATCTGGACTCCAGACTGATACATTTTACCTGCCATGATACATTGTTGCAAACAATCAGAACAGGAGAGAGAGATTTGTTCTGCTGATGTATCTAGTGATCAGGAGATTGTCTAGACTGGATACACTAGAAACTATAGGAGTTTGCAGCCTCTGGAAGTAAATGAGAATGATCCCATTCACTGACAGCAAGCAGAATTTTTACAAATCGATTAGACAGTATATTAAAAAGTTGCATAACTTTTTATCATACGATCGTTAACTTTTATACTCAACCAAAATGATGTTAGAACTGTAACAAATATCCAATTCCATGTCCCTCAGTCCTTACCTCGTACTCCTGCTCACTGACAGATGTAGAATGTCCCCCCAGCACCTCCACAAAGGCCGATCCCTCATTTCCAATATCAATACTATGGATCAGCTCTTCTTTCTCAAACTATGGAGGGAGACACGGTAAGGACACTTGGTTAGGCCTCATCCACACGAACGTAGCTTTTATCCACAAATACGGATCCGTAATTTCGGATAAAAAACCGGCGACCCATTCATTGCCATGGGCCACGGACACCCTCCCTCCTTACAGGTGTGTGTCCGGGCTGTAGAACTGACCGGCAAAAAATAGGACCTGTCCTAATTTTCGCATTTACGAACTGTGCTGCTATACTTATTACTGCGAGCACGGTCCGCAAATGCGGGAGCGACAGTCCGCGGCCCGTCCGTACAGTATTGACTGACTGTAAATACAGCACGGTCGTGCGAATGAGGCCTCTGAAGACTACAAGGTGTTATAGGTCAGATGCCCCCCCCCCCCCCGTCTTTATTCCATACCTGGAGGATGACGGAGATCTGCTTCTCCCCGGCTTGTTTTGCTTTCCACTTACGATAGGTGTCCGGCTTCAGTAGGTTCTCTGCTGTGTGAGCCTGGGGGAGAGAAGAAATAAACGAGTGATGGTCTCAGTATTCACATTGCGTCCACGAGCGTATCCATAGACCTCCATTTACCAGACAGAGGTCTTTTATGGGACCAGTGTAGGTCGGGATAACTTTCTTTCAACTGCACATAATAGCGCATTCAACTACGCTACTCCATACAGAGGAATCTTGGCGTTACTATTTCCCCTGTCAAAGGGCGTGTCCCTACACGGTCAGCACTGATTGGACATTGCCAGTCTGTGGAGAGACACCCCCCCCCCAACTGGTAACACCCACTTGTCAATTTATTCATCCATTTCCAGGAGGAATAACAGAGGAACGGCATAATATAGTTCTAAGAAAAGATGCTCCATGATTGTTATTTCAGGGGGAGTACAAGTGTTTACTAAAACAGACGTGTCAGGAGAGGCGACCGGTCCTCTATAAATGCATGTACGCTGCCGTCCATTATTCCACGCGACAGGCATGAACCGGTACTCACAGTGTCCGCGCTGCTGCAGGAGACCACGTGTTTCAGTTTGATCTCAGGCATTTTCTCCGCGCCGCCGATTCTTGGGGATGTACACAAAAACCAACGAGCCTCTCAACCAACCAGTCGTCTGTGTCGCTCCACCAGTAGATGCCAGGGCAATGCCCCCTAAACAGAAAATAATGTAAAACATTAAATGCGGCCATTCAAATGAATGAAATGATAAATGTCTTATTCGGCTTTTTATAAATAAAGTTTATTGAACCAAGGACTGTGCTTTCAATAAACTTTATTTGTATATCACAACATGGAGTACCCCTTTACAAAGCTCTATGGACCACTGACCGATTTACGGGATTGGTGGAGGTTCCAGACCCTTGCCAATCATTGCTTCAGGATTTATTAGACACTCCAGAGCTGTATTCACAATTCTGCTGGCTTCAGAGCTGAAATCTCATAGTACTCCTAGCTGGTGTAAGATCTGCACAGAGCTATTTCTGTTGATTTGCATTCTGGGAAGTGTAGTCTTTACACCGGGCACTGGCTGCTTCCTCCCTAGGATATGCCAACGGGGTAGGTCAGGCTTTTTAAAAAAAAATAAAAAATCAGCACCGTATGGACCACATGCGCTGAAATCCATTGGAGGCAAAATAGAGGCGTATTTCACACCGATTACGACGCTGAAACAGATCCGGAATCCGCTTGCAAAAAAAGCTGTGTGAACAACGACTTAGGCCTCCTTCACAAACAAAATACTTCTGCCAATTTAAACTGCATCAAAAAATTCACCCCAGCGTTATTAAAACAGTAACCAGACTTTTTATGGCGTTGTTAGTGGCGTTTTTTATTTAGTGTCATTTTGTAAAAAAAAATTATGGCGTATTTGAAGTCCGATAGAGAGAAGCCTATAGGAAAAAAACGCCATACCCAGAGCATGCTGCGCTTGGAAGAAAATGCCACCGACCACGAAAACGCCACAAAAACGGTACAACCCAAAATGCAGTAACATCCGGCCGCACTAAAAAACAATTAAGAACGCCACAAAAAAACGCATCAAAACGCTGTGTGTGAATCCGCCTAATGAGAGTTCAGCTAAGTCGTTAGGCGATGTTCACACGCAAGGTCAAAAACAGCTGAAAATGACGGCGCTGTTTTCAAGGGACAAAAATACACCTGAAAACACAGCGTGTGAACTTATCCTTAGAGAGCATATGACAACAAGCTCACTGGGCGTTTTCAATAACAACCAGCAGAATTATGAGTGCAGCTCTGGGGCATAATACAGACCACAACATGGAATCAGTACAAGATACCCCCCCCAAGTAAACACTATGATCACGTGTCATACGCTGTGACATGACGACCAGCAGTCACGTGTCATTGTCATGTGACCGCAACCACCAATGGCTCTAGAACTGGACATGAGGTTATGAAGCCCGGCCAACGACATTATTCATTTATAGGTGTTGCGGTTTTTTTTCATATTGGGGCACATTTCTATTAAAAATACAATGTTGTGGGATCCCCCTGCAATCTAGGACAAACTATAACATGTAGTGGAGCACACGGTGCAGCCATGTGTGTAATCATATATAAAATGCACGGTAACCCGGGGCAACGTGGACAGGCAGGACGCCACATACACACGGATATATTGACACAGATATACACACAATACACACAGCATTAGGATACATGCGATTCCCATACCTCGACCAAACCTCCCGCCCCGGAAGTGAACCCCTTCCAGCTGTACAAGGCCCACCGGAAGTCGACCGCGGCCATTTGCACACCACCGGACGTTTGATAGAAGCCATATTTGTACACCGGGAAACATCCAATGACGCGGTGAGACTGTCGTCCATCTTTGTATACCCATATAGCCTCTGAAATAGTGTAATTTCGGGTAATTTTCGCATGAATGGATGATGGAAGTGTCAGAATGGGGCAAGTTATTGGAAATAATGATTACTAGAGATAATACAGTACAGTATATACAGTTCAGGCGCGTTATGGAAATACTTTGGGAGTATGAAGCGTAAAAGATACATATGAGTGCAGCAGTTTCTGGTAGAATATGGCTGGGTTCACACACACACTATTGACGGACGTAATTCGGGCGTTTTAGCTCCGAATCAGGGTATGTTCACACGGCCTATTAACGGACGTAATTCGGGCGTATTAACCCCCGAATTACGTCCGAAAATGCGCCTCAATAGCGTTGACAAACATCTGCCCATTGAAAGCAATGGGCAGACGTTTGTCTGTTCACACGAGGTGTAAATTTACGTGCCGCTGTCAAAAGACGGCGCGTAAAAAGACGCCCGCGTCAAAGAAGTGACCTGTCACTTCTTAGGGCGTAATTGGAGCCGTTTTCCATTGACTCCAATGAAAAGCAGCGCCAATTACGTCCGTAATGGACGCGGCGTTCAAGCGCCTGCACACGCCGTTACAGCTGAAATGACGGGGATGTTTTCATGAGAAAACAGCTCCGTAATTTCAGCCGTAATGGCATGTGCAGGCGTCTTTCGCAGCGTCCATTACGGACGTAATTGGAGCTGTTTTTCTATGGAGTCAATGGAAAACGGCTCCAATTACGTCTGAAGAAGTGACAGGCACTTCTTTGACGCGGGCGTCTTTTTTACGTGCCGCCTTTTAACAGCGACGCGTAAAAAAAAATGACCGTCGGCACAGTACATCGTAAAACCCATTCAAATGAATGGGCAGATGTTTGCCGACGCTTTGGAGCCGTATTTTCGGACGTAATTCAATGCTAAAACGTCGGAATTACGTCCGTAAATAGTGCGTGTGAACCCAGCCTTACAGCCAAAAATCCCCATAGAAGTGGCAGTGCCCTCATAACAAATACAGCCACAACCTCTATAACTGAGCCATCCACAATTCCCCCATAACAGTGATGACCCCCATAACAGTGTGTTCTCTCATTTGCCCCTTCCAATCAGTATGGTATCATCCAAGCTTTCATTGTAGAGTCCGAGTATCACTTTTGCACCAGGAACCTCCGCTCTGGGTGATGATACGACAGTCTAAGACAGATCAGTCAAATGTTCCCATGGAAACAGACAGCATTTTAGCTCCACCGCCGCTGTCAGTCATGTGACCATGCGATAGAGATTTTGGATGGCCGAAAAGGATGATTTAGACCATTTTCTGCAGACCCATTTATGTGCCATGAACGAGCCTGAGGGACGCCAACCCAAGTTCATCTTCAGTTATACAGCTCTCCAATTTACTTTCTGTTTTAATTCTGCACGGATTTCAAGATCTCTGCTTGTTGTCATTCAGTAAGAACATTCATTGTTTATTTCCAGTGAATACAATTCTGTCCATGGTCATGTTATGGACACACAGCTCGTTACAGGATCATGTGGACACACAGGTGCACGGCTCGTTACAGGGTCATGTGAAGGACACACAGGTGCACGGCTCGTTACAGGGTCATGTGAAGGACACACAGGTGCACGGCTCGTTACAGGGTCATGTGAAGGACACACAGGTGCACGGCTTGTTACAGGGTTATGTGAAGGACACCTTTGTGTCCATAAGGTGATCCTGTAACGAGCCGGTCACCTGTGTGTCCATCACATAACCCTGTAACGAGCCGTGCACCTGTGCGTCCATCACATGACCATGGACAGAATTTTATTCACTGCAAATACACAATGAATGTTCCTACTGAATAACAGCAAGCAGAGATCTTGCAAACCGTGATGAATTAATACAGAAAGTATATTACAAAATTGTATAATTTTTAACTAAACAAAAAATAAATCACAAGAATTTACTAAAAATGGACAATTCCTTTAATAGCAGAAGAAATCAGTGCTATGGAATCCTTTATCTGATTACTGAAGAGGAAGTCGCACGGGAGCGGCAGCTGATTGGTCAGTCCCATGTAATTGCTATTGCTGGATGTCAGGGTTTGTAATATAGCTGGTACTGTTATGGGGCAGTAAGGCTGACTAGTGGGGGTACTGCAGCTGGCACTGGTTTGGGGGGCAGTGTGGCATACTTATATTCTTTTCCATTACCAAAACTTGGGAGGTCTTCAAGAATATATAGACCCCTTCCATCCTCTCCCAGTGTCTTCCAGTCTACTGTATGTTGGTCCCATAATCACACCTATGCCTAATTGGATTAGAAAACGGGAAAGAACAGCCACATGACAGCCCACACGCAACTAGGGTCGTCATGTGGCCGGTAAACCACCAGCCCAGCCGGTGTTTACATCACGAGGCCCCTACCGGTAATTATTTTTTACCGGCAAGCTTCATATCCGTTGCTTTTTTAATTACCGGGGCAGGAGAGGACGCTGAGAGCGGGCCCGGACTGGAACGCGAAATGGGCCGGTCAGTTCCTCTTGATAGACATTTCTGGTGCCATATCGGCATCTAGTGGTACAAAAGTAACACTGCAGCTAAAGTGCGGCCCGAAATCCTCCTAACGTATACCACTGACACAAGGCTGGAGAGGTATTTTTCTCTTAAAACATCCCACTTGTAAATATCTCAGCTACCTGTTGCCACCACTAGGGGGGGTTCTGTGTACAACTCCTATCCAGGTCAATAGAAGCTATATACAGATCGCCCTCTGGTGGTGACACCATGCAGGCTAAATTTTTACATGTATATGAATGGGGGGGGGGGGCAGGACAGTGCTCCGTACTATAGAAAAAGAGCAGCGGAGTCTTATTAGATATATTAGGAAAAGACTGTTATACTGCTGGATTATTAGGAAAATATAAACTAACAGCCTGTATGGAACCTTTAGGGTCAGTTCACACGCCGACTTTGTGGTCGGGATTTTTCCGCATCGCGTGGATGAGATTTGTTAAATCTTCTCACCCACTTTGCTGCTACTGTATTCTGCTGGGGATTTTCCATCCATAATTCCGGACGGAAAATATGCAGCAATTTCGCTACGTGTGGACAAGCGCTTACCCAGAAGTCTGTGTTCCTCCCTCCAGCCCCGCCTCTAGGGATCATATTTCATCCCATGTGACCGCTACAGCCAATCACAGGCTGAAGCGGTCTCCTGGGATGAAACGTAAGCAAACAGGAAAGTTCCCGTGGCCAAGAGAAGTCTATGGGCCCATAATTACGGGCGTTTTTACGGTCGTGTGCATGGGGCCTAAGCGCTGCAGTTTACCGCATCAGATATTCCGGACGAAAAACGACACCACAGGGCAGATACGTTGCGCGCTTATCCGCAGCGTATTCACCCTGTGTGAACTCAGCCTTATGGCGGCGGACTCTCACTCCCGTTCTTGACATAGGTGCGAGTCTCAGAGCTGTACCCGCAACTTACCGTCATTTATTGCCTACCCCGTGGGTATGCCATTTAAAGGGCAGTTCCACTCAGAACTGAAATTCACCCTTCACGATGTGTATCACGACTTGGTGCTGATCGTGTAATGTGAATGTCTCCTGACCTGTAGTTTTTTAGCTGGAGCGCGAGAGACCTGCATAATGCTGGAGGAGGCTGAAAAAGTCACTACTGCTGTGGAGCCACACTTATTGACTGCAGTACCGATTGTGAGCTGTAGGGGGAGGCAGACTCGGTCTTGGATCCTAATTAGAAAATAAACCAATTATAATAAACCTTATTTTTTTTTGTTTTAGAAGAGTTGCCGTGGATGAATTGGGATCCAGTCAGTCCATGATCCTGTGCTGTGTAAGTGATCTACTTTATTGATCTGTGGACAAGCGCAAGTTCAACAAAGAGACCACCCGGGTTTCTGTAAAAATTTATTTAATTATTAATTTCATTTATTGTTCCAATGAGGAAGGTAAAACAAACAACGAAATGCAAATACAGCAACAATTGGATCATGATAATAGCGCCCGTATATAACGTATACCATACACATCCCACGGGTCAGCCCACCTCGGCTCCTGGGGTTGTCGGTTAGGGGACCCCCACACATAGCAAATTTTCTGCCGCAAAATACGCACGGGTTTAGTGCGGATTTCACTTCCAGAACAGAACGGGAATGCTGCAAATGTCCGTGCGGAAATTATTTATCAGCTCGTAGATGAGATTTTCTAAATCTCATCCACTTGCATACGACAGTCTGAGGCTACATGGCACACGTTGCGAATTTGATAAAGGTAAAATCCGAAGTTAAAGGGCTTTTCCATTTCCAAAAAATGAATGGCCTATCCTCAGGATATGCCATCAATATGTGATCGGTCGGGGTCCGACTCCCGGCACCCCCCCCCCGATCAGCTGTTTTGAAGGGGCCGAATCTGCTTCCCCTTCATTTCTACTTGCTCACTGTGAATCGTCGACGCACTCATAGTGGCGGATCACAGTATTACAGCCTTCTCATCCGTACGAGCGCTGCGGCATCTTCAAAGCAGTTGATCGGCGGGGCTGCTAGAAGTCTGACCCCGACCGATCACATATTGATGACCTATCATGAGGACAGGATATAAAAAATTTTGGGAACTGGAAGACCTCTTTAATATTGCAGGGTTTTTTTTGATACATTTTTAGGCCTTGTTCACACAGTGCAGATTTTACAAGCATTTATTTTTTTTTTTTCTAAAAGAAGGCCTTAAAGGGGGGTTTCCCATAATCAATATTTATTACTTATCCACAGAAAAGGTGATAAATATCTCATCAGTTGGGGTCTGACCGTTGAGACCCCCACCAATCCCGAGAATGGGCTTGACCTGTCTGACCCTCTGCGCCCTGTATGATTGGTACCACGCATGCTCGGCCACCGCTCCATTCATTTTATATGGGGCTAGTCCCACAGAAAGTACATAGAGCGGTGGCCGAGCATGCGCAGTACCAATCATACAGGACGCAGAGGGTCAGACAGGTCAAGCCCATTCTCGAGATTGGTGGGGGTCCCAAGGGTTGGACCCCCAGCTATCAGATATTTAGCACCTCTCCTGTGCATAGGTAATCAATATTGATTGTGGGAAAACCCGTTTTAAAATATTTCCTCTCCTGGATCCAATTCTAGTTTTGGCTTAAAAAAATGCATGCAAAATCTGCACTGTGTGAACAAGGCCTTAGCGGCGAATTTTACATTTTTGTGCGGATTTTGCTCTTTTTTTTTTTTATAAACATGTCAGATAAAATTCTCAGACAGAAACGCAAGATAAACGTCCATTTACCTGTGGAAAAATTCTGCAAAGTGTGGATGAGATTACTAGAAATCCCATTTCCTTCGCTGGTACCGTATCAGGATTTACCCATCACGTTGCCCGTCGCTGCAGGTTTTCCGACCCCGCTAAACCCGGATGGAAGATCCACAACAAATCCGCTACGTGTGCAGGGGGACCTTAGGGAACTACAAGTCCCATCATGCTCAGCCAGCCAAGACCCTTGGACTCTTCGGCTATTGTAAAAGCAGATGTTCAGCCATATTGGAGGAATGCTGAGGCTTGTAGTCCTAGAACAGCTGGAGAGTCCTGGGTGACCCAACTCTGCAGGTGTCCTGTAAAGAGTCATGGTTTTCTACGGCCCTTTGCTCGGAAAAGGGGTCTGAAGACTGGGGCATCGCGTAACGAGGCTGTTTGGATTCTATCACTTGCTATCTAATATGGCGGCGGGGCTGGGATTGTACGGTGGGCACCTCTGGAGGCGCAGTAATGTGTCCGGATAGCTTTTTGTCACTAATATAGCCATGCTGTTGCACAAGAACCATATAGTAATAGGATTTCCCATATATACGTTTTCTGTTTCGGAATATAGGTCAACATTGTTCTGCACATACGTGTAACATACGTGTATAAATGAATCGGAGCTGTTATATAGATATACCTGACTCTGCAAATACACAGCGGTTAAACATGCATTGCCCGGCTTGTATACTGGGGGGTACTTCTCAGCAATGCATCCTTGCCCGGGAAGGGTCCACATGAAGTCTCCATAGGAATGGCCTTTTTCTTTAGGGGGGGGGGGTGGGGGAGGGGTTGTTGAATATTATGAGAGCAGCTTAAGCATGGCAATGACGATCGCAACGGGGAAAAACAGGCCGGGGAGCATCGCCGGTGCGAGGTTGCTGCAGTCAAATTCTGTCAATTGGATCTGGTCGAACGGCAGGGTGGTTATGTTCTTCATTGTACACACGTTTTCGGTGACGCAGACTCGAGATGTATACTCAAACTTGGTCTTTGCTGTTGGAAAGATGAAGAGTAGTAAGGGGGTGAAGGCTGAAAACACATTTCTCACATCATTATTCCATCTGCATTTTAACCCCTATATCGAAAAATCACCAATAAATATCATTTTCGATTCAACTTTTTCAAAAAGTTCTTTACAGCCGGCCAATATGGCCCTTTTTATAGCTCCAATACTAATTTTTGAGCCTCCCGAATGGCTTAGATGTCTAGTTATGGAGCACTAGATAGATAGTGATATGGACTAACTAGGAAGGTTTCGTTTTCAGGAGTTTAGGAAAGCTGAGGGTCAACCCCACTGGGTGCTGTGATGGCCGCCATATTGGTTGTCTACCAACTTTCCAAGGAAGAGATTACTAAGGGGCAGCTGAATAGGGTTTCTAATAAAGTGACAGAAGGAGTCGATTCAAGGGTAACTAAACTTTTAAAAAACATGTGACATGTCAGAAGTTTTGATTGGTGGGGGTCTGAGCACTGAGACCCCTACCGATCCCTAAAACGAAGGGGCAGAATCGCTCAGTTGGGTTTTGTGTCGCTTCGTGTCTTTCCTCGGATCGGTGTACGGGCTCATTAGAAAGTCTATGAACCTGTACACCGCTCGCTCTGCTTTTGGAGAAAGGCCGATCAGTAACGAAGCAGCACAGCACTCACCGGAGCGCTTCTGCCGCTTCGTTTAGTGATCGGTGGGGATCCCACCGATCAAAACGTCTGACATGTCAAAAGTTTTTGAAAAGTTTAGTTACCCTTCAAGTTCCTTTTACAGGCCCACTATGGACCTTGAAGACGATCACTGATCGACGAGATCAGTTGATCATCGCTCGTTTCACAAGTAGCAATGATCGGTTATGTATGAGGACCAGCAGTCATTACTACGATCGCTCGTCCCCATACATTTCCATCATGTCGGCAGCAGGGAGATGTGCTGTCGACCAGCATCTATTTTATTGACTGCATGAAAGAGCCGATGAACGCCGGTTTGCCTGATCATAGGCCCGTGTAAAAGGGCCTTTATATATACAGAGGACATGTCATGAGATGTCTAGAAAGGGCGACCACAGTGGGCACTAAGGGCGACACAGATTGACCAAGAGCCACTGATAGACAGGACCCCACGTCGTCCCCCCCCCCTCACCAAACACTCTTAGTACCTAGTATGCTCTCCCTTATATAGATTTTATATGCTTCTGTGTAGCGGCCTCCACTTTTTATTCATGTCTTTCTTAGACTGGGTACACCGGCCTCCTCAGAGGGTCATTGACATGTAGAATCAAAAAACGTAACTATCACACCCATGGGCAAACTTAGGATTGCACAAGGTATGTGAATCGATTCATCCACGACATCATGGCCTCCTGGCTTGTTATTTGGGGTTGTATTAGGTAGATTGGGGCACACTTGGTACAGGTGAAGGATGTGGGTTCTCTAGCATTGCATTCTGGTTAGACTTAGAGAATATGTGAGATTATCGTAGGCGTCGGGTACTTACCGTCCTTGGCAGTGTAGGTCGCGCACTTCTTCTCTTCTCCGGTGCACTTGATTTTGATGAGGTTTTTGCATTCTTTAAGGGGCTCATTGCATGTAGAGCACTCAACCTCGTTTTCGGTTGTCGTCTTTGGCACTGACAAGTTGTACAGAGATATATATATACCATCAGTAATGGAACATTAAACGTTATATAGAGTCGTATTAACCCAACACAGGTAGTATTTCTTTATCTGGCACCTGTTCACACCACTATTTGCCACTATTACCATTATTTACCCATTATTCACGCAGTAACACCACTATACACCCCATAGCACAACTTATCAATCCCCACCACTATCAGTTACATGACTGAGAAAACGGTGAATTCCCCCGGTGCCTCGATCACTAGTGCCACTGAGGCGGGAGACGGATGTCCAAGTGCTCCTGCGCTACACACAGCCAGCCCCGTCCTCCGCTTTGAGTGACGGCTCTAATGGTTTCCCAATCGAATCGTCACTTGCGACCGCCGCATTGGGGGAACCAAACGTCGGTTTCTCTGCAACTTTCGTTGGCAAGTTGCATGACCGAGACAATAGGTAAGTTTACAATGATCTCCCCCCTCCCCTATATCAGTAGGTCCTTTGTTGCGTTTGATATGGAAGAACTTGACTGACCTGTGCCGAATCCCCTAATGTAATCCCAATAGAACCACTTTGAGAAGAATTGCGACTTCCACTGAGGGTCAGACCTTCTCTACCAACACCTCTGGTCAACTTTACTAATGCTCATGTGGGAGGATTCGGTTACATAATGGCCGTTACATTCCATATAATGGCCATCGTATTGGAAAGAGATGTTCAACAAGCCAATATGGACGTCTACATACTGTAGGCCATGATGTAGTGTGTATTGTCTTTATACTAAGGTGGTGCTGGCTGTTCCTTCTACTATTCACCGTCTACAGGAACATATTGCTCTGATGCATGTTTTGATTTTCTTATTATAGTCTCAGAATTCAGCCTAATACTAAAATATTAGTTGTAGGTGGATCGTAGAGTGTTAGAAGAGAAAAGAATACCTAAAAGGTATTTTTCACTAGGAATAATCTCTACATGTTAGAAAGGTTGTCTCACGATATGCTAATCAGAAGGTATGGACCCTCGGCGATCATCTGTAATCTGTTGGGGAACTTAGCAGCAAGTGTAGCACCACCGCAGGAGAAATAAGGCATTGCACTGTGTCCATTGAAATCAGTGGGCTGTCTGTGTAATGCAAGAAAATGTTGGGTCCTCCAGGGCAAAAGACAAGGGTCTTGAATGGGGGAGCCCCCTCTATACACTGAGAATTCCCTATTAGGGTCTTTGAAAATTGTATTTCTAAAACAGACAGCCCCTTTAAGTTGGGCAAACTTGATTTTACTGGTTAATATGATTTGACCAAACGGGGAGAGATCATGATTGTCTTCAAAAGGGAAGCCTCTACATATATCTATTATCATATTAACATTTGCAGCATGCATACTGGTGGATTCATAGGTCGGCACAGTGGCGTTTCTATAGGGGTGCAGAAGTTGTGGTCCCACCTGGGTCCTGGAGCCTAATGAGG